>NC_090921.1:1014797778-1015100808 GCF_040938575.1 Ambystoma mexicanum | reverse complement strand
AAAAGAGTGTTGAGATCTCCTTATCTGGAGTTAGGTCCATCAAGTAAGACTCGTCGAGCCTATCTAAGGTTCAAATTGAATCAATATCACACACTTGAGAGAATTCATCATTGGTGTAAATGTACAGGTGTATCCACTAATCAGCTTTGTCGTCTTTGCGATAGTGGGTTTATTGAAACCTTAAAACATCTAGTAGTTGACTGCACCTTCTTTGAACACGATAGAAAAAACTATCTGGGGATATTTGCCCCAAAGGACACAGATATCTCGAAATCTTCCTTTTGGGATAGCTGTATGTATGGTGGGAGTATGGCACTTATTATTTCATTAGTGCATTTGCTGAGTAAAATCGAAACTGTATTGGGAAGCATAAATGACAATCTAAACAACTCTAGCTGAACATTTTTCTCCTAAAATGACGTATAAACAATCTTTCAGGTATGATTTTTTGGTAGTTTAAATTATGATGCTGGTAACGAAAAGATTGAGCTAAGAAATGGGTGATGAATTCAATCTATAATTTATGTTTTGTTGATTGTAATGTAGCAAAGTTTGTTTAAAGAAAAGGTTAAGGAACCCAATATTTTTTAACTCTCGTCGACTGAAATTTTAATCATCATGTTTACAATTCACAAGGTTCATGTATTACATAATCTCTGTTTGTAGCGGTTTTCTTTTGTAAACCTATATATTTTTTTGGCTTGTAAATGTTTTCTTTTTCAAATTTACACAATAATTGTTTATAAAAGTTTTCTTTTGTAAAACTATATATAAAAAAAAAAAAAAAAAAATGGTCACAATTGAGCCCTTTCCTCTTGGCTTCACCCCACATGCTTCCTGCCCCGTGGGAATTAGTTCCTGTCTGGTTTTAAAAACCCTCAATAGATCATCCACCTGAGGAGATTGATCCATTCTTTTGTTTGGCGATTTCGCCCCTCGTTTGTGTGCTGGTCACCGTGGCACTCTTTTCCGGAAAAGTTATGTTTATAAGGTGGTCGGTTTGTGTTGCCACTGATGAAACCTTATGGTTATTAAGTGGACCGAAAAGGTGTCAGTTTGTGAATCTGTATTCCTCATCCTTACGGTGGTCGGAGGCAGGTCCTTTTCACCTGGGTTGGCCAGCAAATGACTTTCTAAAAGCGTTAATTTTGAGTTCATTATTGCCACTGGGGACGAATGATCTTTCAAAGCGTCACCTATCGTCTCATAAAGTTTGCAGAATGGATTCAGTGCAATAGTTATTGTCGTGTCTCTCAGAGCTTGAGATGATATTTCACTTAGACGTCTTCAGATCAGTGTTGAAGGTGTTCTCACCATTAAGGGGCTCTGATCAGCACTTATTTTCGTTTGCGTCTCCCTCCTTTTTTCTTTGGTCTTTGCTTTTGCTATGGATCCTGGAGGCAATGCGTCTGAGTTTTCTGTCCTATGTACTGGGTCGTTTTCGCCTGGAAATTCTCTTGGGAGGATCCGTTAGACCTCTCTGACAAAGTGCACAGCTCGGGATCCTCTCCCATTTTTTGATTTGTTGTATTTCCAGTTTCTTCCTAGTCCGTGGGGGCCACCACTCGTTGGTCATGAACTACCACCTTTTGTTTTTTAAGGCATGTGACAGCTTCGTTAGCAGGACTTCTAGTATGTTCATGCGCGGCCCCCCAATTTGTGGGCGAGTCTCGTTGTTTCCCATAATGACATCTCTGCACTCAAGAGTCTGGACCTGCATTACTTTGGATATTTCCAGTCCCTTTATCCGGGGCCGGTTTATAATGTTCATGGGAATTCTGACCTGTATTTTCAATTGTAATGTCCTCACTACCTGTTAGTGATGGCCGCTGTGAGACCATATCAAGGATTTCGGTTCCAGCAATGAGTTCAGCGTCTGTTAGGTCGTTCGTATTTTCGTCTTCTAATGCCTCCGCCTGAATTCTTTTTTGAAAGAAAACCTTGAGCGAACTTGTTAGAATATTTTGCTGCTTTGTGGTGAAGGCTTTGGGTTTGTTTTTCTGGGATTCTGTATGTTTCATTTTATGTCCCTCCTTCTGCTTTGTTGGTTGCTAAGCCTTTTTTTGCTGTGCATTATTAGTGTTGCAGTCATTTACTGAAGCTTTCTTTTTGTTTAGTTTTTTTAAAAAATTGTCTGTTCGATTTTCTCAAGGTCTTGCTGGTTTTCTGCAGTGACAACCATAGTTGCTGGCTGTGTTTCCTTGGGTCCATAGGTCTGTACCGACTGATTCAGGACCACCATGCTGGTTGTCTCAGCGGTGTCTTTTATCATGTGCTGTCAGCCGTTCAGTTTCAAACCTGCATCTCCGTCGTTTGCTTGTGGCTCCCACTCCCCGCCACACCCCCAACCCCTCGGTGGACTCCGAATCACCCCAACCCCCCCAAGCATTTCTCTGCTTTAGTGGCACTCTCCAGTCTTGCTATCTCTGTGAACCTCCACAACCAAGACTCTGAGGGGCACACTGGGAGGGGCTTATTCCCCTTCAGGGAGACTATGCAGGACGACTATTTGTGGTAGCTCCTGGCTGACCTCTGCTTCCTACCGGGGCCCACTCTAGTTGCCCTGCCCTGGAGGTGGGTCCGCTAACCCGCCAACCACCCCGTTCCTCCACCCCCTTTCTCCACTTGGGTTTCAGCCTCCTTACCTGACTTAGACCAGATCTTTTCCCACTCTTCTCTGCCCAAAATGCAGTTGTTGCAGTTTGAGCCTATGGTCTCCTTCTTGGGGCACCATTTCACCTGGTGGTGTCTGTCCCGGTCTGCACCCTTACTGGGACAGTTTTACCATTGTCATCCCTGTCATCGCTGTCTGCATAGCCCACTGGAGAGGGCCATAACTCCAAGTTGACAGCTTCCCCTCCCACCCTACTCACCCCCATTTGTCTGGTGATCTTCTTACCAGCGTCATCGGGGTCTTCCAGCGAGGAGGTCGGGAGATTAAGGAGGGCCAGGAGGCACTTTTGTCTGTAGCCAGATGAGCAAGTTGGGTGCCCGACGCCGGACTCTTTTCTGCGTCTGCTCAACTGCGTGATTCGGGAGGCGGCCACTTCTCAGGACCCTAGAGGAGTCCTCCATTGTGGCGCCTCGAGCTGGAGCCCGGTTGCCGCGGACTGCAGCAGACTGCAATTTGCCCGCAATTCGCTCACGGTCCACTTGGCGGATATTAACAATTTTTGAAGGCTGATGGTGGGTCGGCCCACAAAACAGTAGCAACTGTGAATAGACTCCTGCAGCAGACTGCAATTTGTCCGTAATTAGCTCGTAAAAGCATACTTCGAAGGACTCTCCAGGGTCTACAACACACAGATCAGAGGGAAAGGGAACAATTTCTCTGCCCATGGAAAGGTACCCCATAATTTGCTATGCAGAAGATGGGTAACATCTGCACTTCAAGGTCGGAAGTGAGAATTGCTTCTAGAACGTAAGTCACCCCCTTTGGGTAAGGCCATGATTTGAAGAAAGGTTTACTTGCCTTCTAGGTAAAATCCAGTCCTTCATGGAATTTTGCGATAAATTACCAACTAAGCCAAAGGGGAAACACTTTTCGAATACACTCCTAAAAAGACGTAGTGCCAGAACAAACTGAGTAGGTACATGAGGACGAGATAGTTGAGGAAGACATCTATACAGATGAGGAAATGATTGTGGATGGAGAGGAAAACCTTGGAGATTGATCCCGATGATTATAATCTTCCCTCCCCTGACATAGCCGAGCTATCAACCTCAGTCACCCACAGAAGAACAGTTCTTGGATGCCGATTTGTTGAAGAAAAACCTGCAGCAAGGTTTGACATTCAGACACAACAGTCTCAAAAAGAGAGACTTTGGGCATGCCCTTCAGGAAAGGAAGTTTGTTTCACAGTCGGTACCACTACTTGAGTGTTCTTAGAAGAATTTCACCATCCTTAAACTTGTACAACTGAGCTGGTTAATCCAATTAATAGAAATGCAAGGCAGCCCCAGCGACTCATTATACATAAGGGGGCACCATAAAGCTCCCTCACTTGTTTCAACCATTACAAGAAAGAGGGGTGGTGCACCTTTATCAACTAGCGAGTGCCCCCCAGACAGAAAAAGCAAGGAATTATATACTTTGAGAAAGAATAGCAACATCGGCAGCTCACAAATTTAGAATTGGTAATGCACCAGCCCTCATGGCAATATATAGTAGAGATCAATGGGATGAAATTGAACATTTCACTAATCAGGTTGCTGAACCCATTAAATCAGCAATGATTACGTTAGGGTAAACACTCTACCAATGCATTTATTAAAAACACCCTAGATGCTGCGACAACCTCGCAGAGGGGCAAGCATGTGGTAGCGGACAGGCCTCAAGAGGTGCTCAGCAGAGTTCGAATACCACAACGCGTGTGGGATCTCAAAACAGAACTTTGTGACATGGACACCCAACAGTCGACCTATTTGCAACAAGAGAAAAGAAAAAGTGGTCAAACTTTGCATCCAGGTTCCCGCAACCAGGGTTTCTAGGTAATTCACCATCGATGAGTTGGTCAGGGTCATTTGCGTAAGCTTTTGTCCTCCTAATTCACAAATTACATCACAAGTGTCTATCATTGCACCAATGTGGACAAGACAACTTTTGTCCTCGCATCTACTATGCACATCTAAGTACCCACTGTGAAGGCATCATGAAGTACGACACAGACAACAGACTAAAAGCTTAAACAAAAGGTATTTATTTAAATGAAATGGCAGGCTGGTTGAAGGCTTAACTTGCCCTATGCTTAGGTGGGCTTTCCCTACCTGAACAAAACTAAGGAAAGTCATATCATATACCAATGTGTAGGGATGTCAAACTCAAAAGAAAGTGTTCAACTCAAAGTTGTGAGCTTCTTCAAGCTCCCAGCTTTCTTTCAGCTCCCTTCCCCAAGCATAAGAATGTTCCATGAAAGAAAAAGTCTCAAAGGTTACCTTCTCCAGTTCAAGGTAATATAGTTCACGACCAATCCTTGCGGTTCCCTTTCCCAAGTTTTAGGTTGTACAATCCAAAACAAAGGGCCTCAGGACTCTGTTCCCAAGACAACAAGTACAGTTCCTCAAGTCTCTGGATTCCCTTCCCCAAGACTTAACTCGCAGTGTTGCAGTGGTTTTGTTGTGCTTGTTTCGCGGTGGTGTTAGCTTTCACCGTTCAGAGTCCTCTGGTCTATGTGCTATTGTCAGACCACATGCTCTACACATTGCAGGTCGCGCAACCAAGGTCCCCGGACCCCTCAGCTCCACTCACAAGTTCCTTGGCACTGAATCCTGTGTGCCTAGCTACTTTCACTTGGCTCTTCTGTACTGGCCTCCTGGCTTTAGGATGCAATCTTATTCTTTTGGCTTCTCCTTGGTTGCCTTGTGCCCCTGCCACCATGTATCTCAAACCCTTTGCCAAGTTGTCTTGCCACACTGCAGTTGCTCATTAAAGTTCATTGTTCACGTTTTCTTTAGCCAGTAATGTAATTGACTGCAAGGTTAGATGTTACTTGTGCAACATAGGTTAACTATGATTTGGGTTTCAGTTCAGAGTTCAAAAGCATACCTATTTTGCTTGATTACATTTTTACTGCACACTTGCGTTGTCTCAAAGTTAAAGCATTTTGACGTTCTATATTCAATGTATTCCGTTACTTCAGTGGGAAGTTTCCTTATAATGCGGTGGTCAATAGGCCTTGTTTTTATATCTGTGTAGTCTGCATTCAATATACCTGAGTTTCTTTGAAATGATACGTTTTCCTATAGTTCGATATTCAGTATATGGACTGACACTTGCCTGTGGTTGTTTTCGGAGCATATCCCTCAAACCCTTACCAGTGGTCTGCTCCTCTTGCCTGCAGTTCGTTTCGGAGTGCCGTGTCCCTCCGACACTCACCAGCGATCTGCTCCTTCTCCCGGCGGCATCTCCTGCTATCTCTGCTTCGCTTCTGAGGCAGGGAGCGCCACCAATGGGAACACTTCTCGCCCTTTGGGTTTCTCACGCATGCGGGCAGTGTGGTCTGGGTCTGCCAGCGGCCTGTTTTGGCGTCTAGTCCCACCATTGCTGCTTCCACTAAGTGCAGGTCTCTGGTTTCTCGCACCACCTAACAAACTTCAACCAATCCAAGACCTACAGAGACCGAAGAAAAGGCAAATAACGCACTGATGCCTCAGACAACCAATTTAGCAGCCTGATGTCAGTTTAGTCATTTACATCTTGCTTCACAATGCATGGCTATTATAAAGCCGCGGTCTCAAACCTGTAGATCGCAAGCTACTGGTAGCTTGCCTGAGGCTTCCCAGTAGCTCTTTGAATCAGACACCAAAACAAGCACTGTGTATGAAGTCACTGGGCCTCTTCCCCTCCTCCGTCCCTCCCCTTGCAAACAGTCAAAAGCTGTGTGCACGGTGAAAGCAGAGGCTGCATCTGGGTTTGAAGAGCTCTGGGCAATGTCCCAACATGAGTTCACTATCACTAGCAAAAGTAAATGGGACATGTGCTGTGCCCATTGTCACCAAGAAGTGCAAATGATGGCTAATCAGAAAAGGAAGGGGTGCGTACATCTGTATGCCATGTGAAACCAAGCTGGGGCTGTGATTGTGTCTCACTGTATGTATGAACGTACATTTAGTGTTGTGTTGCTGTTTATGGTAAGACTGAATACATTTTTTTATTTCAAGATAGAGTTCTGTTTTTTAAGTTATTACCCAAACTATCAAAGGATTAAGATGGAATTTGCCTCGTTATGGAGGAGCCCCTGTGCGTGTCCCAGTACAGGAATTTAAAAGCTAACAATTTTACATAAAAGTAAATATAAATAACTACTAGCTGCACTGCCTTCTGGTACTTGCCCACTTAATTTATAAAACTAAACGTAAAAAAATTGCATGTGCTAGCAACAAACATGATTTGAGAGTTCTGTTTCGGCCTATGCTTTACGAAGCAGTACGAATTAAGTAATTTGGTGGGAAAAGTGAAGTGGTTTGTATGCATACATTTTGGTATGATAAGGTTTAATATAGCTCAAACCTAGTTAATAAGTAAAAGAGCACTGTACAAAACGGGGTGGTGAATACAGGGAGAGAACATTGAGATCCATGGGATGGGAGAACAATTAATAGGGTTGATCCCCCACTGGCGATGTTCATAAACCGGGAGATTAACGGATATCTGTGGGGACCCTATACCATATGTTCACATTCTGGCAGGGGATTTACAGCCTTTCAATGGTGTGAATTAAGAGCACTGCTTTTGTTATAAATGGGGCAAAACCCCTTACAATTTACAAGTAATTCTCGGAACACATGGAAAATTCCAATGTCAGTCAGTGTTTGTATGTTGAAGAGTGGAATGCTATTGGACATTTTATTATCTAATTGGTTTACTGCTCCAGTGCTTAAACCGCTTTCTTTGTGTACTTTCAGGGCCTGTAGGGTTCTACAGTGCGTGTGACTGCATAGCAGCACACCCAGTGTGGCTAAAAACTGCTTTGTCGTAAGCTCTGCTCTCTGCATTTAGTTCATTACCACAGTGCTCTGTGATCAGCGCTGAGCTCTAGATACTGTATCTTTAGATTTGTTGTCCCTGTTGAGCTTTTTCGCATGGGTCCCATTGAACTACATCTCATAGCAGCCTAGGGGTTCTTATTCCCGTCGGCATGTTCTGCAAGGCCAGTTTGCGCAAGGACCGTGTGGCGTGCCACTTACAACAGCAATTGCACAGGTAGCGTCTGGTCTTTCTACCCATCTCCTCGAATATTTGTGGACATGACGGCGATACAGAAGCACGCAAGAAGCAGCCTAGGTCCCTCTAGGACTCATCAACTAAAACACGCCAGCATCTTAGAGCGCCATTTCATCCCTTTGGACCTACCCATACTGGTGTCTCCTACAAATTTACCCAGCCTGCTTTCCTGGCCACTCTGCAAACAAGCGGATACTAGCACATGCATTACCTGCCCCATGGATACTGGCACCCTTAGTCTCCCAATGCAGCCCGAAATGCCGCAAGCGCCCCTAAAGCATACACCTCATAAGAATACCACTGAAAAGACTGATGTCTTGGTTATGTCTCCTCTGGTTTTAGACAATATCCCCATTGCTTCTCCTGTCTTCATCGAAAGCTCCACCTTCCCTAATGACACAGATAATACTGCTGTTACTCTGGGTCCCTCCCCATCTACTAATACTGATGCAACTAGTTCCAGCTTCATCCTCTCCCTGCTCAATACAAGATCATTGCTTAAACATGGAGTAGATGTTGCAGATTACCTCACGGAATGTGGCCCGATCTGTTCACTTTGACTGAAACATGGCTTCTCCACAGATGCAACCTTATCTGTCCTTCCAGACTATGTGCTCTTTCGGTCTGACCGTCTAAACACAATGGTGGAGGGGTGGCTGTGATGTGCAAAAGCCACCTTGACTGCCATACCATCGCTCATAACAGCCCTGATGACTGTGAATCCTTATGGGTCAAGATTACTGCTAAGACCTCCCCAAGTATTTTGACCTTCTCTAGAGCCCCTTCCCCCCAGAGATATGCTTTGTTTCGAGAAGCAACTCTAGGAGCTGCTTACTCATATCACCAAGGCTAACCCCCAGTTTATCATCCACTCAATTGGTGGGACATCTTACCGCCACCATAAAACGTCATTACAGCTCTGGCACCGCAAAAAAGAAAAATGATTAAGCCTGAGGCCCAGAAAAATGTGGTTTAATGACTATATCATCGCAGTCAGACATAAATGGTTTGTGAAAGAGCCCGGCGTAAAAACCCCAGCCCACTCACACTAGCCCAATAAACTAACCGGCAGTTAAGGGATTTTAAAACCGCTATTACCACTACCAAATCCACCTATTTTAACAAAAGGATCAATAATGCTCGGTCTACTACAAGTGAACTTTTATAATATTTTTATAATCTTGGTGAATTTGATTAAGGATTCTACATCTCGGTTCACAGACAGACAATTGGCAACATGCAGATGCCATCACATGCTGTTCAGGACACTATCCCTGTACACAACAATGTCCTTTTGTTCAAATGTGTCCGTTGCACAGATCAAGATTTGAAACGGACATCCTGCCTCAGCGATAGTTGCCCAGCAGACATCTTTAAGGGCTCACTCGAGCTACGGGTCCCCTGGATGACAAAGCTCATTAATCTTCCCTTTGATGAAGGCTCAGTCCCACCTTCCCTCAAGGAAGCATGTATTACACCTCTGCTAAAGAAGACAAATGCAGATCCTCGAATCCCTCATAATAATCGACCATTTACAAGCATTCCTTTTATTCTTAAGATCATGGACAAATTGGCATCCTTGAAGCTACAGAAATGCATTGAAGATCACATCTTGGGGTCATGTCAGTCTGGCTTCAGAGCTCAGAATGTGACAGAAACCGCTATGCTCAACCTCAAATCCACCTTGGCCAGCATAGTGTTTAGGGGTCATCCCGCCCTGCTGATGCTCCTAGATCTCTTTGCAGCTTTCAATCTAGTGGACCACTCTCTCCTGCTGGCATGGCTCAGGGATTTGGTACATTGCTCTGAGCAAGCAACACAATGGATCTCTTTGTTCCTTGGGCCTCAGTCTGCTCGGATAGCAGTGGGCCAAGCTAGCTCCTCCTCTGTTCTTCAAACATGTTGTCCCCCAGAGCTCATGTATTTTGCCTAACTTGTTCAACGTCTACATTCGGCGCTTGATAGACTTACTGGACACCCTGGGTGAACAGTATACAAATTATGCTGATGACAACCAGGTTGTCCTTGAGCTAAGCTGGAATTATGAACAGGACTCAGCTGCCATAAACAAAATCTATAATGCAGTCCAGGTTTGGATGGCAGACAATTCACTTGCCCTGAACTGCGAGCAAAACCTGAGCTCTTAATTGTAGCATCCAGTCCTCGCCTTAAACGCAACCTTGCCTTTGCCAACGTATGTATTGTGGGCAATATAAATGTGTCCGAGAAAGATAAACGCCAGGGGTAATCCTCGACGAACTGACCATGAGACCACACGTCTCATTCGATCATCTTGTGGCCTCATCTCGAAGTTACTTGATTACATTTGCGCATTTCTCTCTAGCCAAGAATTGCGCTCTGCTAGCTACAGCATTGGTTAATTCCAGACTTGACTACTGGAACAGCCTGTTGGCTGGAACTGCACTCTCAAACACGCAGTCACTACAGGTTGCACAGAACAGCGCAATTCGTGACATTCGTGGCCTGTCCAAACATGCCCATGTGTCTGCGCTTAGGACATTACATTGGTTACCAGTAAAACACATTATCACCCACAAGATTCTTACGCTGCCATTTAAATGCCAGTCCAGTGCTAGCCCCAAATACCTAAAGAACAGTTTGAAGGTTCTCACCTTGGGAGGTCCTCTGCCTACCCTAGCTCAGCCGAGAAACAAGCTGGCCCATTTCGATGGGACATCATTTGATGCCCAGGCTCCCTTACTTTTGAACGTGCTAACCGGTGCCTATACACTTGGTTAACAATCTTGCACTTTTCAAGAAACAAGTCAAACATCACCTTTTCAATCTTAACCCAGGTTAAGTACAGGCTTCCTGAATTCTGTCTCCCGGCTATTGATTTTTTGTCTGTCTGTCTTCTTCTTGTGCGCCCTGAGGCTGATGGTCATGTGGTGCTTATAAACATAATTAAATACGCTGTAGTCGCAAGGCAGGCATGGCCCATTGTTCATACACAAGAATGACCTGCTTGATCCCTGCAGGGACAGGCAGCGATCCTATGAGCTGTACTCTGTGATACTGCCTCCTTCATGAAGGGCAGATGGGTGGCAGGTCGCAAACCTTTATGAATAAGTCACCCCTTGCTGCAACCATACTGTTCGCTCAAAATGTTAATTTAACAATTCATATATTGTCTTATTGGGTTATGATACATGCATATTTCAAATCATCGCTATAAAACAGTTATACTCCTACGTCCCGTCCCTTTTCCTCCATACTTATGGGACATCTCTCCGTCCTGTGGGACGGGACCGGAGCACTTTGTAAAAATCATCCCAATTTTTTTTATTTTTTAAATTGTGTCCTTCCTCTCTTTCTGCGTGGGGCCCGGCACGCGGCCGTAAAACCACCCACCCTGGCTCCGCATCACCCATCAGTCCTTTTCTCTGCTCGTTTGGGACTGGACGCACTTGCATCCTCAGAAGATTTTCTTCCCTTTTTTTCCTCTCTGGCTCTCGCTAGCACTCGTGTACTAGTCTGTCGTTCAAACTAGACTTTCCAGACTGTTCATTGTGTCACCGTCATTTTGCGAGGGCGGAGCCCCGTCCTCTTTGTTTAGAGTGCTTGGGTCCGGATCACCGTTGGGATTCATGTTTTTACTGCGACTCCCTTTCGGTCCGGGCACTTCAACGTCAGTTGGAGCGGTGGGAGGAGGTGTTCCGATGAACTCCTCCTTCACATTTTCAGGCGTTCACCGACGAGAAGAAAAAACGCCCGGTAAGTTCTTTACTTTTCAGAGCACCCCGGCCGGGGGATATCTTTCCAGGTTCCTCTCTGGCCGGGAGAGGCGTTGATCGCTCTGTCACCGGGGTTCGGCCTGAGGTGCCCGTTGGGCCTAATAATTGTACCGCAGTTTTCTCTGAGGGTCTCCGTAAGGGGCCTGTGGATACCGGAGCACGCTCAGAGGCCTCTGTCTGCTTCCCTCAAAAATAAGACTGGGGTGCGCCCCGAGGCCTTGGTGGGGCTTGCTGTTACCAAACGGATGTTCGAGGCCCGCGCGGATAAGGCTGTCACCGGACTTGGGTCCGAGGTCCCTCTTTCAGAGGCTAAAGTTACCAACATTTCTGAGAGGTCTGGCAAGGCTTTACCGGTGAAGGCTTTTTCTCAGGGTTCCCGCGGCAACACCAGTTCTGTTGAGGGGGCAAAGAAGGAAAGCTCTTTTACCAGCAGTGCCGAGGTCCTTCCTGGGAAGGCTGATTTGGCTGTTGGTATGTCGCAGAAACATTCCAGGCCTCTCAGTACCGGCTCTGCCGAGGTTCCTTATGTTAAGGCTAAAGTTAAGACCCCTGATCCATCGACAGGGACCCCTGCCTCACTTCCTCACATGCCGCAGTTCCCCTCAGGCGATGACTTAATGGCGCCCGTTCCCGCCACGACCGCCATTTTGGGTGCTACAACTACGCCATCGGCCTCAGATGTAGGGCTTGGTTCCTTGGGTGAACATAGTCCCTTGTGCGCATCCTTATCGGCCAGTTTACGATTGGAACGCTCGGAAGCCTCTTCCGCACAATGTTTTGTGGCCTGCGGGGTCGGCACCTTTTGATTTATGTGGATACGTCGGTTGAGGGGCCTGTGTGGCACCCTTCCCTGTTACGTCCCTGGATTTGTCCACCTCGTGAGAGGCCTCCTCAGGTTCCGAAGCAGTCCCCAGAGGAGGCCTTTTTCGGTACATTTCAAACGTTAATGCGTACCGACCCCATGAGGGAATATTTCAAAGGGCTTTTCAGGGAGATATGTCCACCTGCGCCTCCGGCTCCACCCGTTCCTCCGGTGGTTCCGCAGGCGCCTCCCTTGCCTGTGGTGCCTCCCCCGACTCTTCCGCCTTTGCCCCCATTGTCCCCTGTGGACAAGGCAGCGCCCGACATGGTTCAGCAGGATCCTGACCTGTCGGATGAGGCGCAGGGCGATCAGGACAATGAGGACCTGTCCCGCTCTATTAGAGCTTTTCATGACCGAGTACTGGACATGATGTGCTTCTTAGATGTTCCGCTGCCCGAGGCACTCGCTCCGCAGGAGGGTGTGCTTTCTGGGGCGTTCACCCTGTCTCCTTCGGAGCGTACCAGTCTGTTCTTTCAGAAGGACGTTCTGGCCGAGGTCCGCAGGGTCTGGGAAAAGCCACTCTCTGGACTTTTTGTCAATAAGAAAATTGATGCGAGATACAGGCTGCATTCTTCGGAAGAGGTGGCCCTGTTGTCCTGTCCGCCCCCCCCTCCTCCACAGTGGTGGCCGCGGCCTCTTTGCAATCCAGGCCTGCAGCATCCTCTTCCACGATGGCTACTCAGGTTCTGGGAAAGGAGGACAAGCTCTTTGACTCCCTTGGGAGGAAAATCTTTGCCAACTCGGCCTTGCAGCTCAGGCAGGCCAACGCCGAATTGGTGTTAGTGGGAGCTAATATGCGGATGTTGAAAGGTCTTTGGGAATTTGAGGAGTTTATCCCTGTCGAGAAGCTAGAAGACTTTAAAGGAGGTCTATCCGACACCAGGGTCTTGGCCCAGGATCTCCTGGAGGCTGTGGCTCATCACGTAGACACCTCGGCTCGGGGCCTTATGCTGGGGGTGGATACCTCACGGCAGGCGTGGTTGCATGCAACTAAATTCTCAAAAGAAGTGCAGGACAAGGTGTTGGACCTTCCGTTTGATGGGAAGGAGCTCTTTCATTCTACAACAGATGTAGAGCTCACCAAGACTAAGGATAGCACTCAGACAGCTAAGTCCTTGTCAGTCCTTGTTAAGACTCCTTTCAAAACCCAGAGACAGTTGTCGCAAAGTCGACCTTCCTCTGGCTTCAGGGGCTTCCTCGACCAAAAATCTCGCAGAGTGGATACCCCTGCGGGGAACAACCGCCATAGGCAACAACGGACGTGGTTTTTCTCCCGCTCCTCAGCCGCCTCCTCAGGTGGCAACTAAATGAGTGTTCCACGCTCGCACGAGACCCCAGTGGGTCTTGTCAGTCGCTCGGGCGGGCTTCCGCTTACCTCTACTCCCTACCCCACCCCTCAACCCTCCTTTTCAGCTGTCAGGCTCGCCCTCCCTCAAAGCCGAGGTTCAGAAACTTCTGGACCTCAGAGCTGTGGAACCCGTTCCCCTTGGGGAGCGAAGGGAGGGCTTCTACTCCCGGCTGTTTACGGTGCCCAGACCCAACCAGGCTGGCCTGCGCACCATCCTAGACCTTTCCCAGTTCAATCTTTTCCTACCCCAAGAGAAATTCAAGATGATCACGCCCAGCCAGATACGGTCCTCCTTGCAGATGGGCGATTAGCTCAATGTGGTGGATCTTCAGGATGCGTACATGCATATCCTGATTTGGAACCCACACAGGAGATATCTCTGTTTCTCTTTGGGAGAGGAGCACTTCCAGTTTCGAGTGCACCCTTTTGGCCTCAGCTCGGCGCCGCGTGTCTTCACAAAGATGTCAGTGATTGCGGCCTATCTTCGTCTCCAGGGTATCCATGTGTATCCATATTTGGACGACTGGCTCTTATGCAGCCCTTGTCCGCTGGCAGCAGCGGGCAATCTCCAGTCTCTCCTTCAGCTATTTTCCTGGGTTTTTGCTGGAACACGATCAACTGCAGAGTGTACCTGACCGGGCACAGAATGCCGGATCTTTTAGCCACGTGTCAGATGTTTGCGCAGTCGGAGAGCATGTCGGCCTGGTGGTTCCAGAGGCTTCTGGGCCTCATGGCCTCGTGTTTGCTGGCTCTTCCTCTTGCTCGTCTCAAGATGAGACGGACCCAGATGGCTCTTCGGAGTTCCTGGCGTCAGGCTGTGGACCCGGATTCCAAGCTGATAATGATTCCGGATTCCATGAGAGTGGACCTGGAATGGTGGTCATCTCTCAGCAACCTGTCGGTGGGTGCGGGGTTTCAGGACCCAGCTCCTATGGTGACAATCACGACAGACTCCTCCCTCCTGGGGTGGGGTGCGACGTTAGATCTTCTACAGGTCTCGGACCTCTGGTCGCCTCAGGACAAGCTCCGTCGCATAAATCGTCTGGAGCTTCTGGCGATCTTCCTAGTGCTCAGGGCGTTCAGACCGATCATTGCCAACAAGGTGGTCCGCATACGCACGGACAATGTGGTGTTGATGTATTACATCAACAAGCAGGGGGGAACAAAGTCCTTCCCCACCCCCTGCCCCCCCCCCCTCCCTGGTGGACCTGTCCATCCAGATTTTGGAGTGGGCCGTGCTTCATGGTGTCCGGCTTCTTGCAGTGCACATCCCGGGGCAGCTGAATGTCACAGCGGATGCCCTCAGCCAGCGGACAGTGGTCAGCTACGAGTGGGAGTTGAAGGCGGAGGTCCTCTCGTGGATCTTCCTGCGTTGGGGCACACCGGAGATGGGTCTCTTCGCTACAGCGGTGAACAAGAAGCTTTCTCGGTATGCTTCCAGCGGGGGGCTGGGAGCCTCCACTCTGGGGGATGCTCTCGAGATTCCATGGCACAACATGAGAGCTTATGCCTTCCCGCCTCTGCCTCTAGTCCATCGAGCAATTTGGAAGCTGAAGAACTCTGAACTGCTCCCTTCTACTCATAGCCCCCTGGTGGGCGGCCAGGTTTTCAGAACTTCAACACCTGTCGGGGTATCCACCGATCAGGTTACCAGTGACCCCCCCGATCTTCTTCATCAAGGGGAACAGCAGATGTGGCACCCCACCCCAAAATTGCTCAGCTTGGCGGCATGGTGCCTGAGTTCAGGTCTTTAGAGCATCTTAACTTGTCTACGGATAACATGCGTATTATCCAGCCAGCCAGGAAACCCTCGACCAGATCCCAATACAGGAGTAAATGGCTCAGGTTCTGTCATTGGTGTTTGGGAAAGCAGTTGGACTCAAAGGTGGCTACGATTGACACTGTGCTGTCCTTCGTATCCTCCCTAGCAGAGTCGGGTGTTGACATTCTGTCCTGCAGAACTTACTTTCAGCGGTCTCGCTTATTTTTCTACAGACCAATGTTCCTACTCTGAGTAACCAAGTGGTTAAGAGGCATTTTGCAGGCTTGACACGCCTCTACCCTTCAGTTCGTAGTCCGCACCCGCCGTGGGACCTAAATGTAGTCCTGACGGCGCTGTGCCATAAGCCTTTTGAACTCATGGCCACGGTGGACCTCAAGTACCTATCCTGGAAAGTGTCCTTTCTGGTCGCCGTTACCTCAGCAAGGCGGGCGAGTGAGCTCCAGGCTTTATCAGTGGAGCATCCCTTCTTGGTCTTTCACAAGGACAAGGTGGTCCTACGGACAGACCCTGCTTTTCTACCGAAGGTGGTAACTGAATTCCATCTGAATCAGTCGATCTGCCTGTTGGTCTTTTTTCCGAACCCTACCTCAGAGGCAGAAACGGTTCTGCACTGTCTTGATGTCAGAAGGGCTCTTAAGTTCTACCTTGACAGGACTTCCGAGCTTAGGAGTTTTTGTGACTTTCGGTAACCCTCAGGGTAAGAAGGCGTCTAAGGCGACTATTTCTCGATGGATCGCCGCCTGCATTACGGAGTCTTTCACCGTCCAAGGGCTGAAGCCGCCTAAGGGTATTCATGCACACCTGGTGCGGGGCAAGGCAGCTGCGGTTGCTTTTCAGAAGTATGTCCCCTGGAAGTCAGTCGCTAGGGCAGCTACTTGGGCCTCCCCATCCGCTTTTTGTAAGCATTATTGTCCTGACATGAGTTCAGGAGCTGATGCTCAATGCTCAGTTTAATCAGGCTGTGCTGAAGAACCTTTTTCAATAAGGGGTATTTCCATCCACCCGTAGTTCCAGTTAGGAGTGCTTGGGAATCTCCCATAAGTATGGAGGAAAGGGGACGGGATGTAGGAGTATAACCAGGTTACTCACCGTAGTAACCACCTTACTCCTAGTCCATAGTCCCCTTTCCTCCATACGCCTGCCCGCCATCCCCTCTAATAAGGTTCCTCTGTTATTGCTAATAGGTCTCTGACCTGGCGATGGAAAAGGACTGATGGGTGATGCGCGGGGCGGAGCCAAGGTGGGTGGGGATACGGCTGCATGCCGGGCCCCGCGCAGAAAGAGAGGAAGGACACATTTTTTAAACATTTTTTTTGGATGCTTTTTACAAAGTGCTCCGGTCCCATCCCACAGGACGGAGGGATGTCCCATAAGCATGGAGGAAAGGGGACTATGGACTAAGAGTAAGTTGGTCACTACGGTGAGTAACCTGGTTATTTTAGCTCTGTGATTTAATTACGCTTTTGTTGCATATAAATTGATTGCATGGTTTCCACAGGTTCATTTTTTCAATCCTACGAATTATTTTGACAGTAAAACATTTAAGGGTAGTCAACCAGGTAGGGTTTGGCTTACCTTTCCTTGACTGAATTCTGGGACATGGCATATGAGCAATTAGCATCAATTGAGGATATGCTAAACTGGCAGCAGATTTTGTTTTTTGACAAAGCATAACGTGATACATACATTTTTAAAACCATATAACACATTGAAATACTCCTCAGATTGTTTTTGCACATGCAGCCCCAAAACTATCAAATAAACTAGCCTTGTTGAAATCTTGAAAAATGTTGCTTTTCCCCACATAAGAAAATGCGCCACACAAAAATGTAGTTCACTATATTTTATCTTCCAACTAAGACTGTTCTAGTAGAGTAGCCGACGCGAGAATTCTGAATGCAGAGTTTATAGGAGGGATTGGATCCCGTGAATTGTGAATCTTGAACTTGCTACCTAAGTACAATGGAAACTAGCTTTATTATGTTATGGCCTAATACTGATTTGCCCTGATTTGAGTAAGGCACCGTTTAGTGCCGAAACACGTGTTATCCAAAGGGCATTACCGTACTATAACGGTCTTACTTGGAAGGTAAAATATACTGAACTACTTTTTTGTGTTGCACATTTTCTTTGGACGACAAAGGGAAGGCCAAGACTACCATTGCAAAGACCGGTAGCGTTGAATCTAAAAGAACTCGAGTCAACGTAAATCCGTCAAAGTCTCTAAGAGAGTCTAGCACTTCTCCAGTGCCATGTAAAAAACACAAGCCGTCGAAGACTTCGACTTCGTCGACGCCCTCAGCGTCGATAATTTCGACTCCAAAACCAAAAACATCCTCGACGCCAGTATCGAAGTCATCTTCGAAGTCCCCTTCGACAATTTCGAAGGATTTATCAATTCCTTCGATGTGGATAGTAGAGGAAGAAAGGAGATTCACTCCATTGCCCAGATCAGACTTTTTCAAGTCTGTCAGCAATTTATGAAGAATCTGCTTCAGAAGAGGACGAAGTTACTCCTCTTGGAGTTTCTTATGGTACAAGACAAGTTCCTGAGGAACTTATTGATCAGGAATCTAGAATGAGAGACCTGAGTGATACTCTACATTCTGCCAGTGGAATTGACACATTCCCAGAATTAGAGTTCGCCAGACCTGATCCTGCAGAGCATGCAGATGCTGGGTACAGGGGTTTTATGACCAGGGTAATTGAGTATATGGTTTGGGATAATACGTCGCCCATTTTTTTAACAAGATGACATGACGGATATAATCGCCAAGGGACCTCAGAAAGATCCTGTTCTCCCTTTCCACAAGGCCCTTCAAAGGACTGTGGAGAGAAACTGGGAGAAACCAGAGAGTATTGCTGCTGCAGATAGCACTTTTTGAAAAAAAAATATAGAGCAGCTGGAAAGGATCCTGAATATTTGAATAAACATCCGACTCCAGAGAGTTTAGTCATTCAGGCAGCATCTACTTCAAAACAAACTGCTTATCCAACTATCCCTCCAGATAGGATAAAAAAATGGATGCCTGGGCACGTAAAGTTTTCACGTCAGGCAGTATGGCACTTATGTCAGAAAATGTCACCTGTACCCTAGCCAGGTTTACCCATACCCTTTGGGACTGTATTTCGGCAGTGGCTGATCATATTCCGGAAGGCGAGGGAAGGGAAGGCTTCCTGAATATAGTTAAAGACGGGAAGGAGGCAATGGGGGAATGTCTCCAGTCTGGACTGGATACTGCTGATAGTATCAGCAGATCCATGGCTGCAAGCATTGTGCTACGCAGATTTGCGTGGTTGAGGAAGTCGGGGTTTGCACCAGACGTGCAAGCTAGACTCCTCAACATGCCCTTTGATGGCTCGAGGCTCTTTGGCAGAAAGGCTGATGAAAGCCTAGAAAAACTTCAGACCTCGAAAGCGGCAGCTAAATCACTTAGCGCCTCTTTGCGCCAGCCTCTAAAACCCTATTTCGGCTCATCTTCCTGGAGGGGTCATTCTTTTCGATACTACTCCTCTTTTAGCTTCTCAAAGGGGCAAAAACTTCCCTTGTGGAGCACGAGGAAGAGGTGCAAAATCAGCCTCAGGAGCGGCATCTGTACCCTCAGCCACTCCTGCAGCCGCCTCCAAATCCCTCTGAGACCTTGTTGCACAAAATACCAGTGGGAGGCAGGATCTCTCAGCATCTGAAGGAATGACGGGGCATTACCTCCGTTGCTTGGGCACTGGAAACAGTAGCCCAAGGTTACTGCCTCCCCTTCCAAAAAAGGCCTCAGAATCATCCACCGGGAGCCAACTCCGCCAAAATTCCAGATCAGCTCCTGTTACAGGAAATTTTAACCCTGCTAGAGAAAGGTGCCATAGAACTGGTACCTGTAGCGGAGAGGAACAGGGGTTGGTACTCCCCATATTTTCTCATCCCAAAAAAGGACGGAGGACTGAGACCCATCTTGGACTTGAGAAACTTGAACAAGTTCCTCAGTAAGGACAAGTTCAAGATGTTGACTCTTTCCCGGATACATCAGGCTCTCCAACTCCAAGATTGGTTGGTATCATTGGACCTTCAGGATGCTTACTTTCATGTGCCAATTCATCCAAAGCACAGAAAGTACCTTAGGTTCGCGATTGGCAATTCTCTTTATCAATTTCGAGTTCTGCTATTTGGGTTGACCTCCGCCCCGAGGGTTTTCACCAAACTGTTGGCGGTTGTGGCAGCAAATCTCAGGAGAGGGGGCATTCACATCTACCCCTACCTGGACGATTGGTTGATCAGAGCAAATTCTCCAGAACAAGCTCAGGAACATCTTTCGATCACCTGCCACTTCCTCCACAAATTGGGCTTCTCCCTCAATTTCAAGAAGTCCCACATGATACCATCCCAGAAGCTCCAGTTTATCGGAGCAGTCTTGGACACTTCCTCGGGAAAAGCCTCGCCTCCCGAGGTGAGAGCTCTCCACATCCAGCAGATGGTGACAAAATTCCAGAATGCCCAACGTCTACTGGCCTTCGGTTTTCTCAGGTTGCTTGGCCTCATAGCATCGTGCATTTTCCTAGTACCAGAGGCCAGGTGGAGAATGAGATCCCTTCAATGGGCACTCGGAACTCAGTGGTCCCAGTTCTCAGGGAATATGTCGGATCTTCTGCAAGTCCCGAGCGCAGTTGCTCAGGATCTTCTATGGTGGGCTTGCAACGACAACATTCTCAAGGGAGAGTCTTTTTGGCAACCATGGCCAGAGATAACAGTAGTGACGGACGCCTCACTCACGGGGTGGGGAGCACACACCAACGATCTGACAATCGGCGGTTGTTGGTCTCCATCGGAGTCCAAACTACACATCAACCTTTTGGAGCTGAGGGCAATCCGACTAGCTCTCAAGGCCTTTCTGCCCTCTGTACAGGGCAAGAATGTCATAATGACGGACAACACGGTGGCCATGTACTACCTCAACAAAAGAGGAGTAGGGTCACTGCCACTGTGCAGAGAGGCAATGCAGCTATGGTTCTGGGCAATACGAGAATGAATCTCTCTGTCGGCAATTCACCTGGCCGGAGAGAAGAACACGGCGGCAGACGCTCTGAGCAGGCAGAGCACAGTCTCTCACGAGTGGGAGATAGCTCAGGAAGTCCTTCTGGAGATCTTTGCCCTTTGGGGAACCCCTGAAGTGGATCTGTTTGCCACCGCGATCAACCCGAAGTGCGATCAGTACTGCTCAAGGGAATTTCCTCGGAGCTCTGGGAGACGCATTCGTAGTGGAGTGGAACTTTCCACTGCTGTACGCGTTTCCCCCAGTCCCCGTGTTTCCTCAAATAATCAGGAGGTTGAGATAGTTCAGGAAAACCATGATCCTAATTGCCCCGTATTGGGCCAGGAGGACTTGGTACCCGGACCTTCTGGACATGTCCATCAGCCCTCCAATACGTCTTCCGCAAAGAGAGGATCTTCTCTCGCAAGAGGAAGGTCCGGTTCTCCAACCAGAGGTCAAGACACTCAACCTTCACGCATGGTTTCTGAGAGGTTGAGATACAAGGATTGGTATCTTCCGGATGATGTAATGGAAACCTTGCTTTCGGCCAGAACACCAGCAACAAAATCTTTGTACCGATGTCGCTGGAACAGGTTTAAGTAACTGGTGCAAAGACGAGGATGTGGACCCTTTTCAGTGTGGCACCCCAATGGTGCTTTCTTTTCTAATACATCTAGCTAATCTGGGGCTCCAGATAGGAACAATCAAAGGATACTTTGCTGCGCTGTGCATTTTCAAGCGCTCCTCGGAAGTGGTTTCATATTTCAAAATACCGTTAATCATTCAATTCTTAAAAGGGCTTACTAATGTATACCCTCCAGTACCTTTTCATGTACCAACTTGGGATTTAAATTTGGTACTAAAATTCTTGACTTGCATACCTTTTGAGCCTTTGCATTCATGGCCATTGAGGCTTTTAACTCTAAAAGCTGTCCTTCTTGTGGCCCTATCAGCCCGCAGGGTTAGTGAACTTCAGGCGCTCTCATGCAAACCACCATATACTTTTATTTTTTTATAAGCATATGGTAATCCTTAAAGTTAAACCTTAGTTCTTACCAAAAGTAGTCTCGGACTTCCATTTGTCACAAAAAATAGTACTACAAACTTTTTATCCTCCTCCTCATCTGGGCAAGGAAGAGGAGAGATTACACAGACTAGATCCCAAGAGGGCTCTTAGTTTTTACATCTCAAGGATGGCTAAATTGAGACAAGATGACCAACTATTCGTTCGTTATACTGGTCATAAATTAGGCTTATCTGTAACAAAACAGACCATTTCCCGCTGGATCATATGAGCCATAGTTGAATGCTACAGATTAGCGGGAAAAGAACCACCAGGTGGGCTTTGTGTCCATTCTACAAGGGGAATGGCTACTTCTGCGGCTCTAAAGAGGGGAGTCCCGGCAGCAGACCTATGTGCAGCTGCAACCTGGAAAACAATGCATACTTTTGTTGAACATTATTGTTTGGATACTGCCTCCTCTGAGGGTTTATTTGCCAAGGCAGTTCTGCATTCACAAGATGAGGAATACGTGGGAGGACACAATCCATTCGAAGAACAAGTTACCAACAGTAACGTTCTTTCGACTGAATGTTCCTCCCACGTATTCCTCATCGACCCTCCCATCCTACCCCACAGTACAATTTACGTTTTCTTACACTTTCCTCTCACGAAGAATGTATCGGTCATGGGGCACGCCTGGGTGTTCCTCTTATGTTTCATCGAAAAAACAGAACTGAAGCAACGGGCGCTTCTCGAGCTATTTATACCATTGTTGACGTCGACGGAGTACGGAGTCCGTCGAGGGACAATCGACGGCACGACCTCGAGCACAGCGCCCTCTGCCGAGAATTGTTTTTTCATTCAGAAGCAGCGAAGTTGGAGATAATGAATTATCACAAGATGAGGAATACGTGGGAGGAACATCCAATTGAAAGAACGTTACTGTTGGTAAGTAACTTGTTCTTCTGCTCCTTTAATTCTGTAGTCAGGGACACCTATTTAAAGAGACAGGCCAACCTTCCTGATGTTGTAAAAATCAACTCGGCAGCTAATAACTTCATATGCACATTCGATGAATCCCTCAATCAACTTGACCTGACTGGAGAATCAACTCTAAAATATGTATTGAGATTGGATTACTTTGGGAGGCCTCCAACTATCTATTTGAATTTTTGTGTGTAAGGAACCCTGAGTGGGTGCACTATATGATAATCTAACTAGTACTTCTATACGGAATCAAAAAGCTAACTTCCAACAATAGGTTACTGAGAAAGAAACAAAGGTATCCCGATCCCCTCAGGAAACCCAGGGAACATATTCGCATTTCTACACAGTGTAGATCACTCGCCTACATGTGCTCAAGACTTGTGGCATTGTAAAAGAGACCCCGGGATGAAGTGCCAGAGCATACATATAACCAAGAAGTCCACAGCGTTCACAGGCCAGTGGCCTAATATATATCTAGTGTCCTAAAAGGGAACAAAGAAAATAAAACTAGGAGTGCTTTCCATGTCAGGGTAAGTACAAGTAGTCTGATCGTATATATGTTATATGGAGGGACTCGCCCTGATTGCAAACACTAGATATCACTTAGTCGGTAAAAGCCATCGGCGAAATAAATCACGGAACCAGAGGTTTCACAAAATGAGAATTTACCAAGCACAAGCTTTCCCAAGCACGAGTGCCTAACTGGGAAGGAAACAAATGTAGCGTGAGGTGAAGCAGTCCTAATATCTGAGATGCTATAGCCATAGGATCTGAAAAAAGATGTACCTGCGTAGAACTAGAAGTATTGTCGAGGCGCTTCTGTTAACCTGCGGAGGGAAGCGTCTTGGGCGTCGCTGAAGTAACCATGGACAGCAGTCTTTTTTTTAATTTGTTTATTTGTAAATCCACACACGAGAAATTATACAAGTACATTACATGTAGCATCTCAAGTCATGTAACCCAGAGTCCCCATCCCCGACCCCTTGCTTTCCTCGGCGAGCATAGTGCTCAGGCCTTAGTCAGACTGACTTGGTGGCAATGGCAGGTCGTCCATAGCGTGAAGGGCCCTTGCGATCAGGCACGGCTTGTGGGTCAGGGCAGGATGGTTCTGGTCGTAGTCTAGCACCGGCACCCAGATATCTCAATCGGTGAAGCAGTCCCGCTTTGGCTGCCGTGACTTTCTCGGATATCAAAATATCCCAGAGTTTGACCCAGCAAAGGGCCATCAAGGGCCCGTCTGCAGACTTCCAGGTGCGGGCCACCGTGATCTTAGCCGCTAACAAGAACTGGGACACCAGGGCAGCTCTTCTCCCCGACCGCGGGTATGAGCCTGACAGTGGAATCCTTAGAAGGACCTGTTTGGGCGTGAGCGGAATGGTCACCTGGGTGACGTCTTTTATGGTAGCTAAGCAGAGAGACCAAAACTCCTGCACCTGGGGGCAGGTCCACCACATGTGGAAGTAGGATCCTGGGAGGCTGCAAAGTCGCCAGCAGTGGGGGTATAGTGCCGGTTAGAAGTGGTGAATGCGTAGGGGGGGGGGATAATATCAAATCAGGCTTAGCTTATGGGCACACTCCCAGTTGGTAATACAGCGGGTTGTCGTACGCGTTCTTGTCCAAATTTCCCATTGGGACATATAGGAAGGCCCGAACTGAAGGGGGTCCTCCTGCAGCAGTCTATATAAGACCGAAATCTTTCCCCAGGCCGGTAGGTAGCTCACCGTCAGTTCTAGCTAGGTAAGGGGTCTTGTGGCCGCCGCTCGGGTCTGTGGGTGGGAGCACTAGTGCCTGAGTTGGGCGTAGGAGTACCTATTCGTTTCCGCTAACTTGAAAGTCATCTTGCAGTGTTCAAAGGTTAGGGGGTAGTCTCCTTCAAAGAGTTGCCCTAAAGTGGTGAGGCCCCCTGCAACCCAGTTTCTAAAGTTTTGGGGATGGGCCCCGTGGGAGAAGGCTGGTTTGAGGAAGATTGGGGAGAGCGCACTCAAGTCTCCTGGGGC
This sequence comes from Ambystoma mexicanum, assembly GCF_040938575.1. Classification (NCBI taxonomy): domain Eukaryota; kingdom Metazoa; phylum Chordata; class Amphibia; order Caudata; family Ambystomatidae; genus Ambystoma; species Ambystoma mexicanum. The sequence continues at coordinate 1,015,076,329 of NC_090921.1, read as the reverse complement.
GCCCCGGTGTCTGCGAGCCCACTCCCAAGCCCTAATTGTTTGTTTTGTGGCTGTAAGAGTGCCCGGCCAACTTCGGCGTAAGGCTGTGGGTAAGAACGGGAGGAAGCGAAGGGGGAGAGAGGGTCAGGATTGTTTGATTTCCACCCATTTCGGTCGACCTGTAGCAAGCCCCCATGCTTGGAGGTGGGCCAGTTGCGCCGCCATCTGGTATTTACGGAGGTCGAGTACCCCCACGCCTCCCAATCTCGTGCTGGCCATCATTGTTCTCCACGGGATGCACGCTTTCTACCCACTCCAGATAAAGTCCACCATCTTTCTTTGGAGCCGCTGCAAACGGGGGAGCGGAATGGTGATCAGGAGGGCAGCTCAGGCATAGAGGAAGCAAGGAAGTAAGTTAATTTTGCATGCCGTGATACGGCCTAGGAGGGAGATCTCTTGGGATTGCCAGCAGGTCAGATCCTTTTTCTAGTTCCTCGAAGAGTGACGGGAAGTTAGCCCAATAAACTTTCGTTGGGTGTGTGGGGATCCGGACCCCCAGATAGGGGATCGATTTGATGCTCCACTGGAACGGACCTTTCTCCTCTAAGGACTCCCGTTCAGCCACCGTCAAGCCCACTCCTAGTGCCGCTGTCTTTTGAAAGTTAATTGCGAATCCCGAGACCATCCCAAAGTTGTGGATTTCAGTTAAGGCCTCACTCATGGTTCTCTCAATGTTTGTAATAGTGAGCAGAACGTCATCCGCGTAGAGGGCCTCTTTATGTTGCGCAGCGCCAGTGCTCAGGCCACGGTTTCGGGGGTTTTTCCAGACTCATTGAGCCAGCGGCTCCATGGCCAAAGCGAAGAGCAGAGGGGACAGTGGACATCCCTGCCTCGTTCTGCACGTGAGGGAGATCGGGTCCGATAAGTGGCCGTTGATTCTCAGCCTCGTCCTGGGGGTCTGGTAGTTCGCAAGGATCATTGTCTGAAAGGTCGGACCGAAGCCAAAGGCCCCCAGAGTGAGGCGCAGATAAGACCAGTCCACCTTGTCGAACGCTTTGGTTGCGTCCAGCGCCAATAAAGCTAGCTGTTGGGAATCCTGAGTGGCGATCTTAATTAGGTCCAGAGCCCTGCGGATGTTGTCTTTCGTCGACCTGTGGTTTATGGAGCCTGTTTGATCCGTGTCTGATATTAGGGAGGATAGGTGCCAGACGGTTAGCAAAGACTTTGGAATATATATTGGCATCCAGATTCAGCAAGGCGATGGGTCTGTACGAGCTAATATCATGAGGGTCTTTCCCAGGCATGGGGTTAAGGACTGTAATAGATTCTTGCATCGTTGGGATGACCGTTCCAGTGGCCACGAATGAGTTGAAGAGGCGGGGAAGGGGGGGCCACTAAGTGGGGCCGGAAGATTTTGTAGAAGCGGGTGGAAAATCCATCCGGGCCCAGGGCTCTAGATTTTAGGCTCTTAATGGCTGCCTCCACCTCCTCGGTTGTGATCAGCGCTTCAAGGTCTTCCCTGGCCGCCAGGGTCTGGTGCGGGAGGGCCGCCTTTCGAATGTATGAGTGCTGCTTGATCGGATCTTTCAGGGCCGATGTCATTATTTCCAAGTGGTGGGCGGTTGCCAAGCGTACTTCCTCATGGTCATCGTATTGGATCACCCCCTGCGGATCACGGAGGCCTAGAATAGTGTTCCTGCTCTTCACCTTCGCCAGTTTAACCAGGAACTTGTTGGCCTTATTGTTGTGGGCGTAGTACCATTGCTTAGATTTGGTTATCAAGTTCGCCGTAGCCTCAGCGTAGTGAGCTTCTAACCGTTTCCTGGCCATTTGTAGGATCCCATAAGATTTGGGGACCCAGCCCTTCCTTTTGTGAGTAGCCTCAGCCTTGCGGACTGCAGCTTCCAAAGTGGCACGTGACGCCTGCTTTCTCTTGTGGAATGCGTCACCCAGGGCAATCAGCTCACCTCCGAGGACCGCTTTCATAGCGTTCCAGGTGTTGGCCGGAGAAGTGTCCTCGTCCGTTTTCAGCTAAAAAGTTCTTAATGGAGTTGGGGATTGAGTCTCTCACTGCCATGTCCCCCAGGATAGGGTCATAAAGGCACCACCGGCGGCGTGGAGGGGGCTCCGGGTCATGAGACCGCAGGGTCAGAGTAACTGGGGCATGATCCGAAAGGATCCGAGGGCCAATTATCCACACCATCAGTGAAAGACAGGATCTGTGGGGCGGTCAAGATCAGGTCAATTCTAGAGAAGGTACGATGCACATATGAGTAGAAGGTAAAGTCCCGTTCGTCCGGGGACACTACCCTCCAGGAGTCTACAATGTTCAATGTGCGAAATAGGTGGAGCAAGCCGTTGGCCAACTTCAAATCTCTGGGAGACGGGGGTGAGATCTGTCCTTCAGGGGGTCCGGAGCCCCGTTAAAGTCTCCTCCCATGACGACATGTCCCTCAACGAATGGGAGGAGAGAGTCCTCCAGATCCTGGTAGAAGCCCTCCTGATGCTCATTCGGGGCGTACACCGAGATGAGGGTATAGAGCTGACCATGAATAGAGCATTTGACTGCAATGAAACGACCCTCCTGGCACCGTAGTGAATCAAGGCTCTGAGGCCTCCGGTCTTTCGTGAATAAAATAGCGGTGCCACCCTTCTTAGTCCCGTTAGAGGCAAGGAATTGTAGCGGAAAGAGTCTGCTCCGCAAGCCAGGAAAGTCCGCCGGAATCAAATGCGTCTCTTGCAAGAAAGCAATCAAAGTCTCGTCGTCTTGTAGCCTCTGTAGGATCGATTTCCTCTTCGGGGGGGGGGGTGTTGTTTAGGCCCCTAACATTCAAGTGGTGAACTTGAGTTTGATGCAGAGGTTGGTCCGGACGATCCACTTGCTGGGGGGAGGGGTGTCGTGGGGGAGTTGGGTCAGCCATGGACATGAGAGCATGATTGAGTTGGAGTCTCCTGTGGTCGAGGGTTTTTTTAACTGATCTAACTGGTCTCCAACGGGAGAAATTCACATTCAAGAATGACCTCCAACAGGAGGACCAAAGTGCGGACAGGGGGGTCGATTTAGAACTATCGACATGGCCCCTAGACGCCAGGGCCGTCATCCGACAGCGCCAACATGGTTGAAGGTCTCTCCAAGGGTAAAGTGATGACATCCACCTTGGAGGGGGTTATGGACGCATAGGGTCCGCGGCAAGATGTAAAAGCTTCAGACAATTCCAGAATCATGTGTCCGGTGCAGGCATCATAGCGCTTCATTTAGGTTTGCGGTTCCTCTGCACTCTTGACCATGGGGTCCGTTTCAGCTTTGGGGAGGTTGCGTCCAAAGCCGGGCTTGTTCGGCCCGGAGCGGAGGGGTCTGAGGTCCCAGGGGAGTCTGGACGAAGGATTGACGCTGCATAGTCGAGGTGGCTTATGGTGCGCTGAGTGCCCTTGTACAAGAACTGTAGGGCCGTAGGAAAGAGACATCGATAACGGATCTGCTGATCCCGGAGAAAGAGTGAAAAAGGCTTTTAAAGTCAGCGGAGAGAGGTCTTGGAAGATCTGTATCGGGATTCCCTGGAATGAGAGCTCGTCCTTAGAACGGCCAATCGCTGCTATGGCCTCCTTGGTGGTCTAGAAGTGGACCCTAGTGATCACATCCGGGGGTGGTCCGTGTCAACCCCCCGGTTAGGGCGCAGCCTGTGGGTCCGATCCAGCAGGAGTTGGGTCTCATCCAAGTCTGGCAGGAGGGACTGAAAGAAGGTGCTAACGTATTCCGGGAGATCCCGATCGGAGATCGAGGCGGGAACCCCACGGAGGCGTAAGTTGTTGCGGTGAGAGCGGTTTTCCAAGTCCTCCTGCTTATGTTCGAGGATTTCGGTTTTTGCCACCAACGACTGGAAGGCATGTTGAATTTCCGTTAGCAAGGTGGAGTGGTTCGTGGTCAGGTCCTCGACCTCTCCAACCCTTTGTTCGATGCCGGTGACTGTATGCTCGGTCTGCTCCAGTTTAGCGGAGAGTTCCGACATGCAGGCTCTGAATTCCGATTTGATATCGCTCATGAAAGCTTGGAGGTCCTCCTTAGTTGCGAGCGTCCCGCTGCCGTCGGCTGCCTTTTGGGGAGTAAGCTTGAGGGGGTCTGCTTTCTTATCCTTCTCCGAGGCTTGCAGCATTGCAGAGATGTCAGCTGATTTAAGAAGCTTCAGTGCTTTGGCCATGGCTCCGAGGCGAGGGGACGTCGTCCAAGGGTGACTCTCGTGTCCACGTTCTACGTAGAGCAGAAGAGGGCGGCCAGATAGATGTGCGGGATGGGTGGAGCCGGGTGTCCCAGGCAGTGGGGCGGACAGGTTAAGTTTCCAGCTTCTCACAAAGCGGTACAGTTCATCGTAGTTAGGCAGTCCAGCGAGATGGGTGGCCGCCTAGGAAGATGGCGGCGGAGGCGGGCACTCCCAGCCGGTGGCCAGGAGACGTGGGCAGGGGCGCCCCAGGAAGTCGAAGGAAGTAACACACTCCGCATGGGGTCAGAGCAGGTGGGGCTCAAGGCCCCTCTGGCCATGAGGGATCGGGAGGGAATAGTAGGCACCCAGAGGGGGTGTTGCGGTGGGACCCAGGGCGACCCCGGGAGTGGCAGGTAGCAGGGGGTCTACCCCTTAGCTGAGGGGCCAGTGGTCACACCCAGGCGATGTGTGTTGCTCCACACAAGCCGGGGCCACTCTGTAGCTGGAAGGCCTCTGGGGCGGAAGATGGCAGGGGCGCCCCAGGAATCGGAGAGGGTGCAGAGGTAGGGCTGAGGGGCAGCCAATCTCACCTGGGTGATGTGCGTGGCTCACACCTGAGCCGGGACCATGCTGCAGCAGGAGGGCCTCCGATGGTAGCCGGGGGAGGCAGGGCCCCTCCCCTGTGAGCAGCAGGCAGAAAATGGGCAGGGGTGCCCCAGGAATCGAGGAGGGGGGTCCCGCAGAAGAAGCAGGGACACCAGCGTGGCCGCCGTTACAGGCGGGCGGAGAGCAAGCCTCAGTCCAAGTCCCGCAGGGCCATAGCCACCGGTGATGCCGCAACTAGCAGGAAGTCGCCGGAGCCCCAGGCCACTGCGGAAGGGCGACGGAGCGCGGGCCCCCACACCCAGGCAGGGCCAGGCCCACGCGCCGCCCCAGAAGCCCCCATAAGCAAGGCCAGGCGGGCACCCTCAGCAGGCCCGGGGGGCGAGATATCAGGGTCCAGCAGGTTGGTGTCGTGGACCCGAGGGCTCCGGATCCGCGAATGCCAGTGGAGGGACCCACTCCCAGGAGGCGGCGTCGGGAGCGCCTGCCACCCCCCGCAGCAAAGGGTGGCTCCGTGCCGGCCCCCGCCTCCAACAGGCCTGCCGGGCAAGCGTGGGGGTCACCGGCAGCAGGCCCCACAACGTCGAGGATCAGGCACGGGGGGGGACGCTCCGCTGCAGGGTGTCAGGTGGTACAAACCCCACACGTGGGCCCCCCGCCACGGCTCAGGGGCAGATGGTTGCCAGCCGCCAGCCTGGAGCGGGTCGCAGAGATGCGGCCGCCATTTTGGGCCGTATTACGGGTGCAGGCATCCAAGCTCCCTATCGCGTCCTCGCCGTTGGCGAGGGCGTTATGTGCTCGAAACACCGCAATCCATAGGCCGGGACCACAGCAGCTGAGGGCTCGCCATCATGTCGAACGAACCCAGCTGGAAACGGGCAAAATTAAGGCTTAGCTGTGGATCCGAGCGGAGGCCATCAGAGGAGCTGCCTCATCGCTGGCGATCCAGGCCACGCCCCCATGGACAGCAGTCTTAATGCTATTTGTGCTGCAATGGCACGAAGCACGTAATGTGCAATTACTGTAGATTAAAACAAGGTAATTCGCTTAGGGGGTGAGTCTATGGTTAGCAAGAATGAGTATAATTCTATGAGGGTTGCTTCGTCATTCTTAAAAAGCTGACCTGCCAACCACGTTCGCCAGGTGAGAAAAGGCAGCAGACCGATACCGAAAAGTGTCGCCAAGGTAACCAGTGAACTTGCTGTGTGTGTAACTCATGCTGTGAAGGCACATTTTACGGGAAGCACAGTTACTGCAAGTTAAAACAAAAGTGGAAAAGAATCGCCAAGGTAATGTAAGCACAATTGGCAAACGGGTTCAGTGCGAAGGTGCCATTCAATGTGGATCGCCATTATATTATATACAGGCTTACCTGTGAGACAGGTACGCCGGGTAGAGAGAAACGGGCCAATACCAAGTGTCCGTGACCATAGTAACCAGGATTCGCAATCTTGCGGGAATGGAAGTTTTGGAGGTTATATAAGCCATGCCCGTTTCTCAGCCTGTGCTTGGCGTTCTTCCCATAACGCTCACCACACGGCCAGAAGCTTCATGTTCCCTCCATCTTACCTGGAACCTTAGCTGCTCTTATTCCAGCTCCAGATACTCCTGGCTTCACCCACTCTTGCTCTGGACACTCCTGGCTCCACTGGTGAGCCCCAAGGTCCTCCCTATGGGGAAAAAAAACTGATTAAGGGAAAGACAGTGGAGAAGCATGGCAATAGGTATATGGAGCACACTGTTCAAAGACACAGCTAGACCTTTGAAAAGGCAAGTAGGCACTCTTACTAACCTTTCCTGCTCTGGCCAAGCTCATCCAGGTTCTTAGCGTTTATCCTTGTGATAACTGCCCTGCAAGGAAAGAGAGGCATGAGAAGAAACAGGTAATCGTGACTTAACCAAAGACATTCTCACCATACAGAAGAAGTTGAGACTATTCCCAAAGAAAGACTTCATTCCTGTACCATACTCTGACCTGTGGCTTGAGATGGCCACTTGTATGGTGATCTTATCCGCATAGGAAACCCTCTGAGATGGTCTGGCTCCCTTGTGTCTTGTATGGAGATGCTGCAAGAAGAGATGGGGACGATCCCTACCAGTCGCAACTGTGGCTGCCTACTAAGATAGGCCAGGGCAGAGACGAGACGTTTAAGCCTTGTGTGTACCAAAGGACACCTTAGCAAATAGAGCTAGCAACACTAACCTGCCCCCATCTGTTGTACCTTCAACTTCTTCCTCTCCATGGGATTATTTCTATCGTGCTTCAAGGTAACCGCATCCCTACTGAAGCGCTCCGAGTATCTGAACTAACCGGACAACTACCAACCCATCTCTCCTCCCTCACTTTTCTAAAGTCTTGAAACGTGTGGTCTTTATCAGGATCACTGGTTACCTAGAAGATAACTATCTCAGCAACCACCCCCTAACCTGTTCTCCCACAACAATTGCACTACTGGAACCGTACTGCTACCACCTCTCAGACGTCGAACTGTGCTCACTACCACAAGCTGTCCACTTTTCTAATGCGTTTAGATCACTCAACCACATTTGACAATGTTGATCATCCCTTCTCTCTAACTCTCACCTGTCCTGTTCTTGAGGGGGTTGGGGGAGGTCATGGAAGTCCCCACCACTCACACAGATCCCAGATGGGCAACTATAAAAGCACAAAATGGATCTGCACGGGAGGTGTAAGGTTGTGCTGGTCTATTCTCCCTCAGTGCCAATGGTTCAGTCTAGTGTGGTTTTCGGCAAGATAAGACTGGGATGTCAGTGGATGCTCTGCAGATGTGTCCCCCAGTCTGTAGGGTGGGCACATGTTTTCCTTGCTGGCTTCGACACCCTAGGCCCAAATTTGTAGGTTGCCCACATGAACAAAATGTGCTGTGCCGAAAGGCTTGGCATTACCAGTGGGTTACCCTTTTCCTTTTGCGCCCCGGTAGGTGCACCCACACATGTGAAGTACCGTTTTCGTCAGAACACCTATGGGAACGTGGGAAGGTGTGACATCTGTTGGCGACGTGTTTCGGCGAGTGGACAGTGGGAAATGTCTCTGAAATTGGCTGGAAATAGACCATTCCCAGACATTTCGCTCTGGCCACCAACTGAAACACACCGCCAACAACAAATGCCCTACCTTGCCGCGTCCCCCCACGTCCTGATAAAAACGGTACCTCACATGTGTGGGTGCACCTACCGGGGGGCGCAAAAGGAAAAGGGTAAACCACTGGTAAACACAAGCCTTTTGGCAAAGCACATTTTGTTCATGTGGGCAACCTACAGATTTGGGCCTAGGGTGTCAAAGCCAGCAAGGAAAATGAGGAACCCCATTTCCAAAAAGAGGACACCTGTGGGAATCCACAGAGGTCTTACTTATGCAAATCAGGCCAGAATGTATTACCCAGAACCCCCAGCAAAGACCCACATGGGAGAAGGATGCCCAAGACCAGGGATATTACCGCCGACTTTGCTGGAGCCCTGGCTGCCCTGCATTACAGCTTCTCCCCACCAGGGAGTCCCGGCAGTGTGCCAATACCTCCCCGAAGGGAAAAGCTGTAATGCAGCCCAGCCGCAACTCCAGGATGGTTGGAGGGGATGTCCCTGGCCTTGGACATCCATGTACCATGTGGGTGTACCGTCCCCTAAGCACAGCAGCAGCTCCAGGGAGCCCCGTCGGGAGCCTCATTCCTCCCCAGAGGTGACATCTGTAATGTAGCACAGCCAGAGGTGGAGCAAGGGCTTGCAGACTGACAACCCACATGGGAGGTATCCGCTCCCAGGGAAACACCAATGTTCTGCTGGCATGGGGGGCAATTTGTGGCCTGCCCCTGCAATTGTGTCCCAGCCCACTAACCTATCTGCCCAGGCGGCCCATTCCCACCCACACCACCAACAATCCAGCCCCAGTCTCACCGTACTCGCATAATGTTGCAGCTGCCCGCATAGAAAAAGCTGTAAACAAAACAAACATGTTACCTACGGCCACACCAGCAACAACAAATCAATACTTTTCAAGCATGCTCCCTTTGCAAGCCATCTCTGGTGGTCTACTGAACCTCACTCCTCCCCCACCCCCCACTGAAATCCCATTTGCCCCTTCCTACGGGCAGATATCTGACCCCAGGGAGGCCTGCATGAGGTACCCTGCCACCTATTTGGGGTGAGGGGGTAGAGGGCCACCAACAATTGTGGGACAGGCCCCCCAGTTGGTGGGGGCAGTACGGTTTGGGCACTCTGGGGGCAGATTGGCACACCAATGTGCCCATCCGCGCCAAGGGAAGTTTGGTAAACATATTGAAAATGGCATGCTGCACTTTAGGGGGGGGGCTGAGGGGCACCCTAAACTGCCAGAAAATGTTCAAATGTAATGGGGGGTGCACCTCCACCCCCACCCCAATTGGAGGGGCGGCGCATCTCATGTAGCCTTCCCTGGGGCAGATAAGGGGGGGGGGCTGTCCTGCACTCCTCCCTTGGCTCAGGTGTCCCGTCCTAGGAGCAGATATCTGGCCCCCGGGAGGGCTGCATGACATGGCCCCCACTCCAATTGTGGGTTCGGGGGTCACCACCCCTTCCCATTAGAAAATTCCCTGTTGGTTCGGAGTGCCCCACAGCCCCCCTAAAATGCACTCCACCAGTTTGACTTTTTTCCTTTGGTAACCCAACTCCCCTTGGCACAGATGGGCCCAATAGTGTGCCAATCTGGCCCCAAGGTGCCCAAACCTTTCTGCCCCACCCACTGGAGGGCCTGTCCCCAATTTTTGGTGGCCCTCTCCCCCTGCCCTCTTACCCCAAATGGGTGGCGGGGGTACCTCATGCAGGCCTCCCTGGGCCTCTTACAAATGGTGGTGTGAGGTACACCCCCCCTCCATTTAGGGTGGGGTGTGAGAGGGCCACCAAAAATTGGTGGACAGCCCCCCCAGTGGGTGGGGCAGTAAGGTTTGGGCACCCTGGGGCCAGATTGGCACACCAATGTGCCCCTCTGCACCAAGGCAAGTTTGGTAAACAAAGACAAACATTCTAAATGGCAGGCTGCCCTTTAAGGGGGGGTGCTGAGGGGCACCCTACACCACCAGGTAATGTTCTAATGTACTGGGGGGTGACCCTCTTCTCCCACACCAAATGCAGGAGGGGGGCATCTCATGCAGCCCTCCCTAGGGTTACATGCCCCTTCCAAAGAGCAGATAACTGACCCCAGGGAGGGCTACATGACCCCAAGTCCCTTTTGGGTGGAGGGGCAATCCCTTTCCATAAAAAAATTCCCTGGTGGTCCATTGGGGGGCACTCACCCCAAAACCAGCCATACATTTTTTTTGCCCCCACCCCTGGGGGCAGATGGTTACCCATCCGCCCCCAGGGGTCGCCATACATGTGGCCCCATGCTTTGGGTCCACGGGAGGGGAGTTTGAGGGAGCTGCTTACCTAGTAAGCAGCCCTCCCACCCCCATACTACAAAGAGATCCCTGGTGTCTAGTGGCATTGCTGCCCACGGATCGAGTGCCCTGCGCCTGAACCGTGTGCAGCAATGCTTACAAAAAGGGTGTTTTTGGAAAGGGGATAATCTCCCCTTTCATTCTCCCCTTTCCAACGATGCCACTACAAAAAAAATTCCTGGTGTCCAGGGTCCCCAACCCCCACCCCCCCTCCCCATAGTCTGTTTCGCTTTGTCCCCCCCCACCCCTGGGGGCAGATGGTCACCCATCCGCCCCCAGGGGTCTCCATACTTGTGGCCCCATCCTTTGGGGCCACGGGGGGAGGGGTCGCTTACCTAGTAAGCAGCCCCCCCCCTCCCCATGCACTGCAAAGACATCCCTGGTGTCTAGTGGGCATTGCTGCCCACAAATCAAACGCCCTGCGCCCGATCTGTGTGCAGCAGTGCTTACACAAAGGATGTTGTTGGAAAGGGTAGAATCTCCTCTTTCCAACGACACATCCCTCGATCTCCGGCTTGAAATACAGCCAGAGATCGAGGGAGAGAAAGGTGGAGACTCACCTTTCATTGCTGCAGCGGTGAAAATTACTTTCACATCGGTGTGCGTAATTGAAACTGAAGGTAATCCAGCCCCCTGGCAGTGAGGGGGACCTCCCGCTCTCATAGCCAGAGGGTTGGATTACAGTTTTGAGCGATCCATGATCGTTCAAAACGAGTGCCAAAAAGGACGAGCTATCTCGTCCTTGGCACTGCGTGTAACGCTCACCTGGTTCCCACGGGGGCGCTGGTCTAGTCTGGATTGCTGTGGCCTCTTCTAGCGTGATGCGCAGGACCCGGAACACCGATTAGACAGGACCTCCAAATCGTGCTTGCCTGGCCCGTAGGAATATCCTTCTGCAGATGAGAAAGGGGATTAACAGTCTGCAGAATAGTGTGCTAGCTCCCCCCTTTCCCCCTTCCCCCTTCGTTCCTCTCTAACTTCCTCCAAACCCCGGTTTAAGCTCACCTTATGGTTTGGAAGGATGAACTCTCCATCCTGCTTCTGGTGCAGGGGCGCGTGTTCGTCCAGTTACTTCACTGGTTTTCAGAATGGCGCTGGCAAAATCCACTTGACTTTCCTGAGCGATGCGCCGTAAGTATGAAAGTTCAAAGTTCAAGTGAGGCCCCCTTTATGTTGTCTTTCTAACCTGTGATCTGTCCTTTATTTCAGGTGCAGAATGAAGGCGATGCACCTTCCGAGGTGAGTAGTGATGAGGGCGATCCCTCTAAATGTCCTTATCATTCCCCAGAAATGTCTCTTGTCCTTTCCCCATAGGGGCCGGGGTACGGTACCTGCCAACGGGGCGGCGCCGACCCGAAATGTGGAAGAAAAGCCGGTAAGTATTATGGCTGTTAATCAGGCTCTCCTTCTGTGTTCCTTCTGCTCACCTTTTTGTTTCTTCCTCTCTCCCCTAGGTGCAGAGATGTGGCGTCCGATGCTGACAGCCGCGATGGAGCCGGGAGATGTCTCGAGGACAGGTGAGTGAAGCGTGGCGTTCCAGCGAGCAACGCAATGCTTTTAAATGGAAGTCTTTCTTCAGGGATGCTGGCGAGAAGATTCCGGATGCAGGTAAGAAGTTTGAAATAGTCCTTGGTTTTCACCTTTCTCTTCTCTTCCTTCCTTGCAGGTCTTCCAGGTTCGAGGCGGGCGTGGCTGGAGTCCAGGAGCAGGAGCAGACACGGTGACCGTTAAGCTGCAGGAAGCAGAACAACGCGAAGCATGAGCTGCTGTCTGGGCGTGGCTTAAATAGCCTCCAAAGAAGTCCCAGGTATGTATCCTTCCCCAACTAGGTATGGATCCTTCCCTGGCCACGCCCGAGTGAAAAAATAGTCCCTATGAAAAAATAGTCCCTTTCAGGTCATAGGGAGGCCTGAAGCGTGCAGCATGGTCTGCATCAGGTAAGTGCAAAAAACACCTCCCTTTATGAGCCTGGCGCCTATGGCGCCAGGACTGATGTCCAACATGAGCCTGGCGCCAAATGCTCCAGGACTGAGTCCAAAGAGCCCCTATAAGGGGCCGCTGGGCTTTTACCCGAGGGCATGATGCCTGCTTCCGGGGGTGCTGGGCCTGGCCTGGTGCTCCGGGGGTAGGCATCATGACACTGCGTACGTTATGTTAAGGACAAGATATCTCGTCCTTGTCACTTAAGGGGTTAATATGGCTGCTAAAATATGGTGCCATTCTTGTATGGCAATATTTTTGAGGGGATATTAACACATGGAACCATCAATGGCGGAGGGGATACTAGCAGTTCTACCAGTCTCCTTCAAAAACGCAGAGGACAGGCTGCGATTTGCGCTGCAGCTCTTCTGGATTTTTCTCCTGGGTAAGACTCTTCTTTTATTCCCCCTCCCTTGTCTCCCCCATTTCTGCTGCTGTTCTCTTCTCCTGCTGCTTTACTCTTACACGTCCCTCTTTTCCCCTGTTCCTGAATTATTTGGATCTGCCGTTGGAACCTTGCTGCCAGTCATCTCTTCAAGGGTTTTTCTGCCATTCCAGCTTTTCCCCTACTGAAGGCTGACAGGCTGGTGGATAATGGGAGATAGACTGGGGACAGGGTAAGCCAGAAAGACAGAAGAGAGACTAACGAAGACTGGTTAAAATGTAGGTAAAAGTAGCGAAGCAGCAGAGAAGGAACAACAGTTGCGGGTGGCAATAGTATGTGGTGGAGGGGGAGGCAGAGGAGAGAAGGTAGAGCAAACAAATTGAAGACAACCTGGGAAATAACAGAGTGAGCCCTGTGAACTGAAAGAAAGAGGAAGCCTTAAATTGCATACATTTAAGATCTGTAAAACACTGCAAGCTGAAAGCATAGCTGGCACTATGTCTTCATTGCATTTGTTTTTTTCTATACAATCAAAGGTACATCCCCACTAGTTTCCAGGGACAAAGCACATTTCCTACTGTGGAGTATAAGTGCAGAGAACCAGACAAATCGGACAACTTGTCCGAATAAAGTCCCTCTGGGAGGGGTAACTAAAGTAAAAAGATCAACCCGTAACATAAAACACCCCAACCTTCAAACTAGGGTTAAGGAAATGTAGGCAGAGGATTCAGGAACTGTGAGACAAATGTAAAAGCCTTGAATGCTGTATGCTTCGATAAAGGGCCATGAGAAAAAAAAACCTGCAGGTGCAAACACAGGAGGCAATTTAGCTTAAAATGTCCCTTATGAAAGAACCGCTAAAATAGTGGAAAGGTTCTGGATGACTGCTGCGGCAGAGCACATTTCCGAGAGGGAGGAAAGAGACGTGTTTTTGGCTATTATTAGAGATGGCAAGGAAGCCATGTGCGAGTCTCTTCAATCGGGTCTGGATTCTGCTGACAGCATCAGCGGCGCCATGGCAACAAGCACTGTAATACGCAGATTTGTGTGGTAGAGGAAGTCAGTATTTGCACCAGATGTGCGTTCTGGGCTCCTAGACATGCCTTTTGAATGGGTATCACCTTTTTTGGCAACACGGCCGAGAGCCTTGAGGTTGCAGACCTCGAAACTGGCAGCCAGATCCTTGGGTGCCGCTATTAGGCAGCTGCAGCTTTTTCGCCCCAGTGGACAGCCTTGGAGGGGTAGATCTGTTCGCTACTACTACTCAGTTGGAAGAGCGAGAGGAATGGCTGATCAAAGAGGCCAGAGAAGATTCCCTCGTGGTGGATGAGGGAGAAATGCGAAGCCTGCTCAAGCAGGGGCCAACCTTACCAACTGCATCAGCCGCCTCAAAACCTCTGAGGTCTCACAATTCACCAGTCGGAGGCAGACTGTCTCGGCATCTGAAATAATGGCGAGACATTACTTCAAATGCTTGGGCATTGGAAACCATAGCCCATGGTTGCTGCCTTCCTTTCATTCAGCGACCTCAGAACCATCCACCTGGGAGCCACTCTTTGTGTATCCCAGATGCGATCCTTGTGCAAATTTTGACCCTGCTAGAGAAAGGCGATATAGAACCGGTGCCTGTAGCAGAGAGTAATAAGGGATGGTACTCTATCCATATTTCCTAATTCCCAAGAAGGACGGAGGACAGAGACCCATCTTGGACTTGAGATATTTGAACAAGTTCCTCAGGAAGGACAAGTTCAAGATGGTAACCCTTTCTCAGATCCTTCAGGTCCTCCAACTCCAGGATTGGAGGGTGTTATTGGACCTTCAGGATGTTTATTATCAAGTGCCAATCCATCTCAAGCGCACAAAATAACTGAGGTTCTCCGTTGGCGGTTCTCAATATCATTTTTCGAGTTATGCCGTTTGGGCTGACATCCACCCAGAGGGTTCTCACCAAACTGGTGATGGTGTTGGCAGCGAGTCTCTGGAGAGGGGGGTGGAGGGATTCATGTCTACCCCCTACCTGGACGATTGGCTGATCAGCGGGCGTTCTCCCGAACAAGTCCTTCAACATCTCAACGTCACATGCCACTCTCTCTTCACAGACTGGGCTTTTCCCTCAATTACAATAAGTACCATATGATGACTCCTCAAAAGCTCCAGTTCATCGGAACGGTACTGGATACATCCTTGGGAAAGAGCTTGCGACACGAAGGGAGGGCTCAAGACATTCTACAGTTTGTTTCCAAGTGCCCAGCGTTTGCCGGGGTTTGTTTTTTTTAGTTTTCTTTTTTTTGTTTGCTATGCCTCATGGCATCCTGCATTTTTCTGGTGCCAGAGGCTCGCTGGAGAAGGAGATCCCTCCAATGTGCCCTCAGGACTCGGTGGTCTCAATTCCCAGACAAAATGTCAGACCGTCTTCAGGTTCCGAGCAGTGTCGCACAGGATCTCCTGTGGTGGGTGTTAGGGAGAATTCTCTGTTTAGGCTGAATTTCCTAACCTAGTGAGTCCCCCAGCAGCTTTGCTGGATTGTTGGGGTTTATTTTTTTATCCTGCCAAGAGTGAGACTCTTTTACCCTCACTCTTAGACATTATTTGAGTGTGTTTCTTTGAATCTAGATGTGTTTAATGGGCTATGGGGTTTTTTACTCCATAGGGCTTCATGTGTTTTTGTGATGTGTGTTACACAGCACCCTCCGTGCAGTAACACAGGGATGTCATAGTGACCCCCCAGTATAGACTCCATACCCTGGGACTGACTACTGTCTCCCAGGGCATGTAAAGTCACCATTGACTTTACTAGTCTTAAATTTTGAACCGAACCAGTACAAACCATCAAATTGTGGACGTACTAGCTGGGGCAATTCGATTGCCCCAGGGTCTGTTAGTCGAGGGGGCACGTCTCCGTCCCCCCTGATCGAGTTTTGGCTGGTGGCAGTGGATACTACTTTTTATATTCAACCGCAAATATTTTCCTATGGGATTTCCCATTGTTGTAGGCTACTACCTTTATTTAATTATTTACGGTAGCCTCAAACATACCGCCGGTTTATTTAATTAATTTTAAATCTCCGGTTGGTATTTTTTGCCAAAACTTGATTGTAAATTGGGGTTTGTGTTCTCTTCTGTGACTCAAACCCAAGTCGAGCCCTTTGTTCCACTTTTTGGCCGGCTTCTCCACAGAAGCCCTCCAAAATGGTGCCACTCTGTCTGGGGTACTTAGGAGGGGTGAAGGGAAATTTAGGCACCCTGGACTGAGTTGCCTAGGCAACTCAAGTCGCACTCCATCCTGATTGGCCCAAGTGGTGAGCCAGCCGGCTCACCACTTAGCATGTTTGAGTGACAGCTAGGCTGAGTGAATGGGGGTTTGCTGCATAAAAGCAGGGCTTTGGGGACTGGAACTTCAGAAGTCTCCACAGGACCTAAGAATCAGACGAGGGAGAAGCTGAGCCGACCTGCCACAACACCACTACCGGTGGAGCCCTGCTGGACTGCCTCACCACTTTTCCCGACAACAGAGGAGATCTCCCACTGGAGAGTCTTCTTCCTTTGACTGGTAGGGATAACCAGTTTCACCGTCTTTTCGCCTTCTCGAAGTACCTCATGGCCGCCTTGCCCGTGCCAAGCACCCCGGCAACCGGGATACCATGTTTTACCACGACCGCGAAACAAAGGTACCACCTTTAACCGGAAAACTCTGCGGCTGGTTTCTGCCCTGGTAGTGCAACGACCTTCATCTTTCCTCCAAGTCGAGATCTTCTCTTCCCCTGGACGACGACGCAACTTGCACCCACTACCAGGAACAACTGCCACCGCTGGAGGATCCTTCCCACTTAAGGTACCGTGTCCCGCCTGGCTTCCCTTGCTACCGACTGTACGGGGTAGATTTAGCCCCCGGCTTTCGAACCTGGGTTAGCCTGGGACACCCTGGCTAAACTTTCCTAAAGCCTCTCTAAACTCTTTTTGAACCCTCTGCAAGACTTTCTAAGCCAAGTGTAACTGTGTGACCTTGGGCGCATTTGTGCTCTGCTCTCTCTAAGAGTGGCCCAGCCTTTGGACTTTGACTCACCAGTGACTTTTGGTCTTCTGCCTTGCATATAGTGTTCCTGAATCTTAGAGTGGCGTACCTTTCCATATTCTGTCTTTTGCCCTCCCTTTCTCACAAACTTATTGGAGTGCCATCTAGTTAAGCGCTCACCTCTGTATGAAAATAAGTGGTCTTTTACTGTGACTTATCTGATAAGGAAAAGTAGTGTATATATTACAATAGTAACTGTGTTTAGAATATTGTACAATAAGAGTGCTGGAGTGTTTCAAACTGTGTTTTTAAATAAATAATTATATACTTTGATACCAAAGCTCTGGTCAGTGTTTGCTTGTACTGGTGTATCTGAGTGCCTAATGTGTATACTTTGCATACTGCCTAACTCTTGAGGGAAGTCTGACTGCTCAGCCACAGCTACCAGGTAAATCTGGGTGGTACAGACTGCTACCAAGTGGGTTTACTGCCAACACCTGTAGTCTTAAATCTTTTGCAGTGGTCCCTAAGGGAACTGCACAGGTTTCTGCCTAACAGTGGGCCTGCAAGGGCAACATTCTGAAGGGAGAACCTCTTTGGCAACCATGGCCGGAGATAACACTAGTGACGGACGCCTCACTCACGGGATGGAGAGCCCACACCATCGATCTGACAATCAGCAGTCCTTGGTCTCCATCAGAGTCCAAACTACATATCAATCTTTTGGAGCTGACGGCTATCCGGCTTGCACTGAAGGCTTTTCTGCCCTCTGTATGGGGTAAGAATGTCCTGATAATGACAGACCACACAGTGGCCATATGCTACCTCAACAAGAGAGGTGTAAGGTCACTACGACTGTGCAGAGAGGCAATGCAGCTCAGGTACTGGGCAATTCAAGAAGCAATCTCTAGCGGCAGTAAACCTAGCCGGAGAAGAGAACATGGCAGCGGATGCTCTGAGCAGGCACAGCAGTCGCCAAGGGGAACTAGCTCAGAAGTCTTTGACTAGATCTTCACCCTTTGGAGGAACCCCTCAAGTAGATCCAGTTAACACTGGTCGCGAAGAGAAGCGTGAGCTGTACTGCTCCAGGGAATTTCCCCCAAGAGGAGCTCTAGGGGACGTGTTCATAGTGGAATGGGAGCTTCCACTCCTGTACACATTTCCTCCAATCCCAGTAATTCCTCCCGTAATCGGGAGGTTGAGAAAATTCAGGAAAAACATGATCCGAATTTCCTTGGATTGGGCCAGGAGGACGTGGTACCCGGACCTTCTGGAGTCTCTGGACATGTCCATCTGCCCTCCAATAAGTCTTCCACTAAGAGAGGACCTTCTCTCGCGAGAGGAGGGTCAGGTTCTCTATCCAGAAGTCACAACACTCCTCTTCACGCCTGGTTTCTGAGAGGCTGAGATACAAGGATTGGAAACTCCCGGATGACGTAATGGAGATTTTGCTTTCAGCCTGAAGGCCAGCTATGAAGTCCTTGTACTGTTGCCGTGAAACAAATTCTGCTACCGTTGCAAAAACGAGAATGTAGATCCTTTTCTTGGCAAAACACTGGATGTGTCATCTTTTCTTCTATCATTAGCCAATCTGGGTTTCCAGGTTGGAACTATTGAGGGCTATTTTGCGGCGCTATGCATCTTTAAGCATTAGTCAGAAGAATGTTCATATTTTAAAATCCCACTGGTGACACAATTTCTAAAGGGACTCACCAATGTATTCCATTATCTCCTTTCCAGGTTAGTTTGGGACCTTAATCTGGTATTAACATTTCTAATGTGTACACCCTTTGAACCTTTACATTCATGCCCGTTAAGGTTGTTAACATTTAAAACCATTCTCTTGATAGCATGAACTTCAGCCCGTAGTGAGTGAATTGCAGACACTATCTTCCAAGCCACCCTTTACTATCTTGCACAATGATAGGGTTGTTTTGAAGGTTAAGCCGTTATTTTTAACCAAGATAATTTCTGATTTTCATGTAGGGCAGAACATTGTATTGCCCACTTTCTATCCTCCACCTCATCCTGCTAAAGAGGAGGAGAGAGTACATGGATTGGATCCACGCAGAGCTTCTGAGCTTTTACATATCGAGGCTATCCAAACTCTTTATTGACAATCAGCATTTTATAGGCTATACAGGTAACAAACTGGGTCAGGCTGTGATAAAACAGACCTTATCCAGGTGGATAATTCTGACAATTTTAGAATGCTACAGACTAGCGGGCAAGGATCCTCGAAGGATTAAGGGCCCATTCCACCATGGGCATGGCTACCGCTACAGCCCTGCAAAGGGGTGTCCTGATCAAAAATATTTGTGAGGCAGCTACGGGGTCTACTGTTCACACGTTTACTAAACATTACTGTCTTGAGTCTTACCTCGGTCAGGATGGAAGATTTTGAAAAGCTGTCCTCCATTCGATCCATGAAAGCCATTGAAAATTAAATTCTTTCTCCCTCCACCAAATCGAACACTGCTTTGGGAGTCTATCAAAGATGAGGAATACCTGGGAGGACACAATCTATTCGAAGAACAAGTTACTTACCCCTGGTATCGTTCTTTTGACTGGATGTTCCACCCGTGTATTCCTCATCTCTGTCCCAGCCTACCCAACAGTAGAATATCCCATGCTATTACAGCTTTCGCTCCTTCAAAGATCAGTACTGTCTAACCCATGGTCATGCAGGTAGTTTCTACTGTATGAAAAAACAGAACTGAAGCCAATGGGCGCTGCGTGTGCTATACATGCCTTTGATGACCTCCTCCTCGAGACGGAGGTCCTCGAGGCACATCGAGTTGATTGCATCGACGCACAGCGCCCTCTGCCGAATTTCTTTTCCAAAGCAATTGATGCTGGATATCGAATTTCAAAGATTAGTAGTACGGAGGAGGAACATCCAGTCAAAAGAAAGTTATCAGGGGTAAGTAAATTGTTGTTCTCATGTACAGCCTTCTGTCGGCTCTCACTGTGTTTCTTAATTGCCAGCGTCACTTTGCTCGCACTTTGTACCTCACGCAGCTCCCCACAGGATGTCGATTTCCTTCTTTCAGTCCAAGATTTTCAACAATGTAATCTCCTTATTCGACCACTCGATAACTTTGTATCACACAAGGTTCTATTTCTTTGTCTTGCTGCATACAGTACTTTCCCTCTGAAGGCTTTGACAATGGGGTTTCCCTTCCCACGCCTGAATTCAGATACCGTTTCTTCTTTCCCAGTCCACATAATCCGATTGCTTCACAATCGTGGAGGACTGCAATAATGGATTTCCTTTCATTACGCTTTCACTTGCTACATAGTATTTAGCTTCGAGTATCACTTTGCGAGTCTCTCTGTACTTCAGACTCACCAGGTTTAATTTCACTCACGCTTTCAGGCTATCTGCTTCCAGAAAATTGCAGCGGAGGTCAGGGTTTCACCACCTGCCCCTCCTGGCCACGACATGAGATCGAGGCTTACATGAGGGGAGGTTGGCCTTGTCCAGGACCTTCCCTTTTTAACCACATTGGCTCCCTGGAGAGACAGATCCCTTGCTTCTTCACCCCAGCGCCTATGCTCTGCCACAGGGTAGCGTGCTGGCTCGTCAATCTCCTCCAGCAGGTTTTCTCTCTGCCTCCTTGCTGCTTGGCTCCAGAACACCAGTTCCTTGCAAGTCGGAGATCCCCTGCTGGACTTGGCCACACAGCCTCCCTGTTGCTGTGTCTCCAACTGCTGCTCTCTGCCCGGCTGAATGCCCCACCTTGTGTACACCTGCCGCAGATTAACCGGCTGCAAGTGTGTGGTCAGTGTAGAGCATGCCTGACCATCCATTACCCAATTATCTGGACAGGCCTGTCCTTTAGCTCTGTGAGTTGGATCTTATAGGTGCAGTGTCTTTTCTTATTCCATTTTAATGGCCTGCAGGGGAAGTGTTGGTTTTTGCATGGGGCTAGGGTCACAATAGCCCTCAATTAACCGGCTGCAAGTGTGTGGTCAGTGTAGAGCCTGCCTGACCTTCTATTACCCAATTATCTGGACAGGCCTGTCCTTTAGCTCTCAGTGAGTTGGATCTTATAGGTGCAGTGTCTTTTCTTATTCCATTTTAATGGCCTGTAGGGTAAGTGTTGGTTTTTGCATGGGGCTAGGGGTCACAATAGCACTTGAAGGCAGAGGGGTTGTAAGGGAGGTCAGTTTTATGAAAAGGGGATACCTTGCCTCACCTGTTGGCACTCCATCCCCGAAGACCCTTCACTCAGACGATCCTCCCTCGCTTGTCCACCCCACAGTCGGGATCCAAATGCAATGGCTCTTCCCTGGCCATCTGAGCAGAGGATCCCAAAAAAGTGGGCATGGGAGTACCACCAGGTCTCTCACACACCCTCCTAGAGATTCCTGCCCGCGTATTCCCCCATATGAATTTGAGAATCCTCCCCTGCAGTGTGCAAAGCATTACGGATCCGAACCGGCAGTGCTAACAAAGGTATAATAAGCAAGGTATCGGGTTAATTTTAACTAATGCAATCCTGCCAAACCAGGATATTTCTTGCTGACCCCACCTATTTAAATCGGACGACATCTGGAACAGGGGTGGAAATTTACAGCTAAAAACCTGAAATCCTGCTGAGCATACATACACCTAGATAAGGTAGGAATCCCTGGACCACTGTATCTGGGCCAGAGCTCCAATAGGTGATCTGTCCTAGGGACTCAAGGAAACATCCAGCTCATGTGATGAAATTAATTTTAAAGTCGGAGACCCGACCAAAATCTGCTAGTTCCTGTAATAGTTGAGCCATTGATGTGCAGGGGGTTTCACAGTGCAAACAGGATGTCATCTGCGTAGTGCAGCGTGTTCTCCATGTTCGTGTTGGAAGGACCTTTGGAATGCCAGCAGCAAACAGTCTGTTATTTGTTTCTTCTAAACCCTCAGGAGAGGGTAGGACTTATACACCCCTTAGAACGCAGAGCGCGCAGTGTCTGCAGTGTTTCCGTGTTCCCCGTGTGATTGCGGGACGTGCTACTACTTGCTACGCACAATCAGGTACATTATCATTGCTATAAAGCCACCGGCCCACTGTATTGTTAATCTCAAAACTGAGCATTTGTGTAATTGTGTGTTTTCCCTCTCCTGTGGATGCCATGTTCTACTGGGGGGCACATTTTTTTTGATGGCTGCCTTTCGGAACTTTGACACGCCTATAGACCCAAGCTACTCCTCACTGATGAGCCCCAACAGGGTGAAACATGTTTGGGGATGCTTGTGGTCTTGTGCAGAAGGGATGTGACCTAGCAGTTCGGGCGGGACTTCCCCTTTTGGGGTGGGGCCAAGCCTGATTTGCATATGGTCTTTCCCCTTCTGTAATGGCTTGGCAGGTGAAGAACGATGGTCTGGAGAGTTGCCCCGAGCAATGCCAGTGGTTAAGATTCAGTCTAAACCTTCCAGCCATCACCTCTTTGTTTTTGATTCGTGGAAAGAAACCATATGGCCTACGCTCCGGCAAGACAACAACCGACACAGGCGATAAAGCGAACATAGGTAGCAAAGGGACACATGAAGCTGGTGAAGATCCCCAAGCCCCACAAAAGGGCCCATTGGATGCTTTCTTCCCAGTAAAAACTGCGGAGGGAGGGGCTCACCGCCATTAATGCTGACCTAAGCATACCACAACCATAGGGGGAAGGCAGCTATCTGCCATTAGATCTTGACAACGACTCCCTGCTCCAGGATCGCGTTTCACCCCAAGTGGAAGAGCAGGAGGGGGGGGGGGGCCCTAGCACCTACCGCAGATCAACCCTGCAACCCAGCTGCCGAAAAGGGAACGGCGGGGGGGCGTGAAAAGCCCACGGTCTAAGGGACGTACGGAGGAGCCAAGTAGGGGGATGGAGACAAACCCAGAGCTCTCCTCCCCTTTGGCACCAGTCCCCACAGTAGAGGCACAACATCTACCCCCTCCAGTCACGGCGCCTGGCCTATCGGCTAGCCCAAATATGGTATTTGAATCAGCGAATTCAATCTCCGAGTCTACACAGGTGGATTTCAACACTCAACACTTCACAAACTAGTCACATGGTGCTCAGCTTTGCTGTAAAAATGTTGCTGAAATTATGTGGAACCATTCATGAGGACCTGAAATTGCAAAGGGCAGTGATTAGCTTACTCCACAACCTATTGGTGACACCAAAAAAGGCAATTGCTACACCCATCATTGATCTGATAGATGTACCACAAACGTATGCACCCAGTGGCTCAGGCGGGGGTGCAGGCGCACCCACTACGCCCAAAGAAACTAAATCTATTCCGGATGTGGCTGATCCCATTGCTGGGGCAAAAAGTGTGGTGCCCGAAGAAGGCCATCTATCCAGGAGACGGGCAAGGTTGGCAAAAAGACTGGTGAAGGCCCATACCTAGCCTACACTGGCCCAGCCTACCCTGGACGCTAGCCCGCAGGGAGCTCTGCCTCTGCGGAATGCCACTCCCTGACCACGTGGAAACAATATCTAATAAAAAAATATGGTTAAAGCGAGCGGCTCAGCAAAATAGAAGATCAGCCCAGACGGTGGGGACACTTACAAGCTGGCTATTGGAGGAACTCCTGCTCAAAGTACAATCTGTACCCACAGTGCAGCCGGCACTATGACCTGACCCAAAGCTCACCTATCCTCCACCGGCCTTGGGGTAATCCCTCAAATCTGAGGACCATTCATGTCTGATTTCTCTGAGGTTACCGGTGGGTGGGGTTCCTACGTTGCCTATTAACAAGGCAGACTTGAAAATTGTAACTATCTCCCCGATGGATGGCAGTAAACCAGGCCCTCGGCTAAATTGACCTACACGCCTTTCATTATTTTCCAAGATTCCATCGCTTTGTATTCTTAACTCTAGCAATATTGAATTTGTGGAACCTTTACGCTTACCTGGAGTGAAATTTACAAATGCATTGCTGCTTGCCTGAAAAGGCAGCAATGCTGAGGGCCAATCGGGTGTTTTAGGGGTACTTTGGCTATGCGTTAGATCCCCCCCCCCTCCGAGTGAAATGTAAGTGTGCCCGAGCCACTAGCCCCCCCTCAGCACTATTAGCAACAGCCCTGCCCAAGCTCAGTGTGATGAACAAGGGTGGGAGTGGTTGAAGGGAATGTTCGCCCAACGGAAGACTGGGTGAATTGCTACCATTGTGTTGGAATACTAGGGGTGTCTCGGTCTTTGTGAATATCCTGGACCAGAAACAAGGTATGCGCAGAGCCGTTAGAGGCCTTAGAGTGACAGCAGTTACTGCAGTAGATCCTGGGCTGTTACAGGCCAAGAAAAAAGATATATAAAACAAAGGTTTCGCTCTTGGCTTTGCCTCTATCGCCAGTCACTCCAAAGAGGCCAATGGCAGAAGTTCACAGAAACTCTGTAGTAGAGATAGCCATAGAATTCGTCACTTCCTTGCCCAAGCTAGGGGCGACCAGAAACTGAAGATATTGAACCCGATTTCTGGGGGAGCTCGGGCGGAATCGATCCCCGACAAATTCTTTAAGGAAAATGCTATTACTACGTACATACCCGTGGAGGTAAAGAGCTGGCCGCTCCCTCTTAGCCATAAAATTGTGAAGCAGATAATCATGAATTTAAAACCTTCTAATGCCCCGGGACCTAACGGTTTAGTGGATACCGTACTATAAAGGGATCTGATAACTGGGATCAGGTATCACTTGCCTTATATTCTTGAATCTGCAAAACCCGCCAGGTCCCTTCATCCTGGAGGAAGTCCGTGTTGATCCCGGTACACAAAAAGGGGATAGAGGAATGTTGCCAACTATAGTCTGCTGTCAATGCTAGACGTCACAAGTAAAATCTACATGAATCTGGTACTTGGCGAACTAGAAGTCTGGGTCTCGGGAAACAGTATCCTAAACTATGCACAGACTGGCTTCAGCCCTGGGTCGAGCACTACCCATAACATCCGGGTGCTCGATCAATTAACAACACCGATAGTAACAAGGAGGCCAGTCTGTACATAGCTTTCATAGATTTCCGCAGTGCTTTTGATTAAGTGGTACGGGACACACTCTGGTCAAAGCTTAGTGCTATGAACTGCTCCGCCTGGATAATGCATATGTTAATCGCCCTCCACAGTAACATCTCCACCAAGGTTCGACTTAATGACGATGGAGATGTCTCATTTACAATTCACATATATAGGGGTAAGGCAGGGTTGTGTAACTGCGCCCATGCGTTATAACCTCCTATATTGCTGACCTACTCCCACATATGTTAGTCTAATTGCCCCCCCCCAAACTGGGTGACACCTATTGTTGGCATGCTCTATGCCGACGATCTAATCTTACTTGATCGCACACTATCTGCCATTAAGAGCATGCTAAATGAGCTGTTGGTTTATGCAACTCAGTTGGGCTTAACTATCAATCTTGATAAAACTAAGATAGTAGCTATTGCTAGAAATGGTCCCAGTCGCTCTGGCATTGCTACTGATCTGGGCACAATTGCCTTGGTGGACTCCTACCCATATTTGGGACTTGATTTCAAGGCTCTGTCCAACTATGATGCCATAATCGAACATAAAAAATGGCATGCAAAACTGCTTACCTTACAGGCTTGTAAATTCGCCAAGGGGGCCGCAGGTTTTAGTATGGCATTCATCTTACAATTATACCAACAGTGCTTTGTTCCTTCCATCCTTTACGGTCTGGAGTCCTAAAATGGCTGAATGTCGTGGGGGGTAACTTTTGGCGCAATGCCTTGGGATTAGGTCCTTCCTGCTCAGTGCAGTTTCTGCGCCTAGAGCAGGGCCTTATCTGTCTGAGAGTCATGGCACTGCGTGCACGAGGTATATTTTACCTGAAAGCCTGCTCCACTCCATCATGCAAATCGTTGCAACTGGCCAGGGACAACTATGATGCGGAGAGGCACCCCCGGGGGCTCAACTTCAAACAACTCAATGACTCTTTGAGGCGATTGATTGGTCGTACATCCACAAGAAACACATGCCCTATATCCACCTAAAAAAATATTTTGAACAAAAGCTTAACAGGTGGGATTGGAGCATGAACTCTAACCACCTGTCTAAGTTGAGTGGATATGAGGCTGTGTCCCATGTTACCTACAGATTCCGAAAACCTCAACCTTATCTGCTGCTGTGCCCGGCACCAGAGGTGAGGCAGTTTATTTTAAGGCTACGGACAAACCAGCTCAGTCTTGGCCATCATCGCCCCTCGCTGAGGGTGCCTCCCGAGTCTAGGTGCTGTCGAATATGCCAGTCTAGGAATGCTAGAATCAACTAGGCATGTTTTGACCCTTTGTCCCAAATTAGGATCACTATATATGTGCTCATTCGGGAAATGGGTCCACAACTACAAGGCAATAACTGAGGTCTTTTGGGATATTTGTTTGAACTCTGAATCCCTGGGACTTCAGCTAGCTCTCTTTAGGATATGGTCCCATGTTAAAACTTTGTTACCGGTTTAAAATCTGCATGAAACATCTAGTGGCCTGGCTGTTAAGACATTTGGCATCTGGCAATATGGAGTGATTTAATATGCATATCCGGTTATGTTGCTCATCCATCTGCACTATATCACCCCACTGTTCTATTGTTCCACTGCCTGTTTCTATTGGTTTACTGTCTTATTTGTTTTGTTTTACTTGTTTTATCTGTACTTTTTCACTACTGTACTAGTGTATTTTTGGCTACACTGAGTAGTGGACTGATAGGGTGTGATTCAGTATCTAAGATGTTTTGATTTATGTATTTGTGTAAAATCCTAATTCAGGATTACATCACAAAGTATTTATTATAGAGTGAAACCTTGAGGCTTATCCCTCCAATTCCCTCTGTCTGCATTGGCTCTGATACGGCAGGCAAGCGGCTCCATACTCAGTGCAAACATTGACGGGATTGTCGGGCAGCCCTGCCTCGCACCTCTTATTGGCAGACTGGTCGACAGCTGCCCATTAATGCGGTGGGAGGTAGACTGGTTCTAATAAATGGACATAACCCATTTAATAAACCCTGTGCCAAATCCAAATTGTTCTAGAACCCCCACCAGAAGTAGCCTCGACCCACCTTGTCAAAGTCTTTGAGTGTCCAGCGCAATGTTCACCATCTCAGCCCCTGAGCGCTGCGCTACCTCCAGGAGGTCCAGGACCCGCTGCATGTTGTCGTGGGTGCTAGGTCCTGTAATGAACCCTGTCTGACCACCATCTATAATCTTGGGAGAATCTCCATCATGCTGCGGGTCAGAATCTTTGTGAAGAGCTTTGAGTCTGTTGGTAAGGCTGATCCGGCGATAGGAATCACACAGGGTCAGGTCCTTCCCCGGTTTCCGGGATCAGTACAGTCGTGGAGGCAGTCGGAAGTGGCCACCCTGCCAGATACCAAAAATGAGTTGGAGATGCACCAATGGGGGAACTGGAAAAGGGTGAATTTTTATTTTTTTATTTTATAAAAGCAAGCTGTAAACCCATCAGCACCAGGGGCCTTATTTTTCGGTATCCAGGCATTGTTTTGAAAACATAGTTCGAGGGGATTGGGTCTTCTGACGTATTCCATATCTATGACCGTAATCACCACATCTTTTCTGTTTCGGAAAATCTTTCGGCATCTGTGTCCTATGTCGATACGCTGTCCTCGAGGGCCTCCGTCGAGCCGACGTCACCGGATGTTATAGGTAGGACGCACAACGCCGTAGCCTCAGTTCCGTTTTTTCCACAAATGTGTTCGCTTCAGTGATTTCGGCGTGCCTCGGTTCTTCTGAGTTCTGTTCTTTCGTTTCTTCAAACCTGTTTGTTGTGAAGATTTCCATGATGTCTTTGCCTTCTTCCACCCCGCGGCCTGGGTTTTAAGAAGTGTTGGGACTGCGGGTCCAAGATGTCGTGGACTGTTTCGCACAACGCCTGCCTCTGGTGCCTCTGTGAGGACCACGGATGACTGTGTAGACTGCCAGTCGCTTACATCGAAGGCCTTGCGGAGCATAAGAAGAAGCTTTCTGTAGGTAAGGTGGCCAACCCCGGAAGTCGATATCCACTGGGCTTTTGACTGACGATTCGAGGGGCGACTCTCTACATTGTCGGCGTAAGTCCGGGGGGTCTTGGTCCAGGAGTAGGTCCCGCCATTCCTCTGCCTCTTCGAGGCACTCACGGAAGCGCCGCCATCGGTCGCCTTCCTCGTCCGAGGACTCCACCCGTCGGCGGTGGCTTGTCCCAACAAGCACTCCACTCCTGCGGAATGGGATTAATTCCGGCAGGAGATGTTGGTGATTTTTCAGTCGCAGGGCTCCATTCCGTCCACGCCGTCGAAAGACGCCGGCCGTGACCGTGCTAGAGACACCACTGGCACGCCTTCGGGCTCGAATGGTCGTCGCGATCACCGGGCACCTTCGAGGTCCCGGTCGAACAAGGATGGTTGCTCTAGAGATGCCCGCTCCAGGTCCCGGTCCTCGACGCCCTCGAGACCGTCGGAGCCTGTGAGGTCTTCGAAGAAGACATCAATGCCTTCGGCACCAAGGTCGTCTAGGGACTCTCTCGAGTCTCCGCCTCCGAGGAAGCCGTTGGCGCCCAGGCTGTCGAAGGACACGCTTGGGACTCCGCCATCAAGGACTGTGTTGAAGCCGTCGGCACCACGCTCCACGCCGATTCCATCGACGCCTTTCGAGGCGGCTTTGTCGGAGGTACCCTGTGGTACGGTGGAACCCCCTAGAAAAAGGCCCTGGCCAAGGCTAAACCTTTCTTTGTCCCTTTTTCTGTGCCCTCATTCTAGCCTCTGGATTATATTTCTGAGGTGAATGAAGGGTCTGAGGAAGGTATGGTTCCTGAGGAGGTACCTGACGAGATTTTGTTTGGGCATAGCCAGATTGAAGACCTGCAGCAGTCATTGCACGACGCAAGTGGTCTGGACACCTCTCCGGAGGTGGAGTTCTGTAGGCCTGAGCCTGGCACCCATGCCGAGTCCTCGTACCAGTGCCTTATGTCAAGGGTCACGGAATACTTGGGGTAGTCTGCGCCATCAATGGATTTTCTGCAGGATGACATGACGGATATCCTGACCAAGGTCCACCAACTGACCCGGTACTGCCATTCCATATGGCCTTGCAGAGAAGGGTGGCGGCAGCTTGGACTGCTCTGGAGAGTCTCCCGGCAGTGAGCAAGTCTTTGCCACGAAAATACCGCCCAGCCAGTAGCGACCCCTTCTACTTGACCACGCACCCCACTCCGGAGAGTTTGGTGGTGCAGGCGGCTTCTGCCCCAGCAAAGCAGGTGTCGTACCCTACCATCCCTCCTGATGGGGACATCAAGCGTTTTGATGGCTGGGCGAAGAAAGTGTTTTCTTCAGGGGGTATGGCTTTACAGGCAGCCAACTCCATGTGTGCCTTGTCAGGTTTCACGCAAACTCTGTGGAACTGTATTTCGTTAGCGGCTGATCATATTCCCGAAGGGGGGGGAATGGAATGGTTTTCTTGCTATTGTGCAGGATGGCAAGGATGCCAGGTGTGAGTCCGCTCCGTCGGGTCTGGACATGGCAGATTGTGTCAGCCGGTCCATGGCGGCGAGCAGCGCGATACGCAGGTTTGCGTGGTTGCAGAAGTCGGGGTTTGCTCCGGATGTGCAAGCCCAGCTCCTCAACATGCCCTTTGATGGTGAACATCTTTTTGGCAGCACGGCTGACGAGAGCCTTGAGAGGTTGCAGACCTCTAAAGCTGTAGCAAAGTCGTTGAGTGCTACAGTTCGCCAACCTCTGCCTTTTCGTCCTAGGGGACAGCAATGGAGGGGAGGTTCCTTCCGATATTACTCATCCTTTGGTAAATCGAGAGGAGCTGCAAGTCAAAGGGGCCACTGTAGGAGTGCCAGAGGTGGAAAACAGGGTACTCGAGGTGCCAAAGCCGCTCGGGCAGTTGCCTCTTTGCCCTCACGCACTGCCGCAGCCGCTTCAGCTCAGTCATGAGGCCATATCCCATGGTTCGCCGGTTGGGGGAAAGCTGGCGCAGCATCTTGTAGAGTGGCGTGCCATTTCTTCAGATATGTGGGTTCTGGATATCATAGCCCACGGCTACTGTCTTCCTTTCCGGCAGAGGCCTCACGACAATCCACCAGGGAATCACCCTTTGAAGAGTTTGGATCCGCTCCTTGCGCAGGAAATACAATCCCTGCTGGAGAAAGGCGCCATAGAACTGGTTCCTGTAGCGGAGAGGAACAAGGGATGGTATTCCCCTTATTTTTTTATTTCGAAGAAAGACGGATTGAGACCCATCGTGGACTTGTGTGGTTTGAACAAGCTCCTCAGGAAGGACAAGTTCAAGATGGTTACTCTTTCTCAAGTCCTCCAGGCCCTTCAACTCCAGGACTGGTTGGGGTCTCTCGACCTCAAGGACACTTACTTTCATGTGCCGATCCATCCCAAGCACAAGAAGTACCTGAGGTTTGCAGTTGGCGACTCGCACTTTCAGTTTCGGGTCCTGCCGTTCGGATTGACCTCCGCCCGAGGGTTTTCACCAAGCTCATGGTGGTGGCAGCGTATCTCAGGAAAGGGGGGGATTCATGTTTATCAGGGCGTGCTCTCCCGAGCAAGTCCTGGATCTGTCCGTCACCTGCCACTCCCTTCACAAGCTGGGCTTCTCCCTCAACTTAAAGTAGTCCCACTTGACGCCAACTCAGCGGTTCCACTACATCGGAGTAGTGCTCGACAGTGTTTCCTTCCCCAGGTGAGAGCTCATCACATTCTGCAGATGGTGCACAAGTTTCAACATGCCCAGAGTCTCCTGGCATTTGAGTTCTTGAGGTTGCTCGGTCTCAAGGCATCCTGCATTCTTCTGGTGCCAGAGGCCAGGTTGCGGTTGAGATCTCTGCAATGGGCCCTCAAGATGCAGTGGTCACAGTCCTCTGGCATGATGTCGGACCCCATTCAGGTGACGCCCGCGGTTGCCCAGGACCTCCTGTGGTGGGCCGTCGAAGGCAATCTGATGAGGGGGGAGTTCCATTTTGGCTGCCCTGGCCAGAGGTGACAATCGTGACGGACGCGTCCCTCACGGGATGGGGAGCTCATGCCAACGAGTTGACAGTCCGCGGTCATTGGTCTCCTTCGGAGTCCAGACTCCATATCAATCTGTTGGAGCTAAGGGCCGTCAGGCTTGCCCTGAAGGCTTTTCTGCCGACTGTGTGAGGGAAGAATGTCCTGATTCTGACGGACAACACAGTGGCCATGCACTACCTCAACAAAACAAAAGGGGGGGGGGCAGGGTCACTTCCTCTGCGCAGGGAGGCGATGCAGCTCTGGTTCTGGGCCATCCAGCAGGAAAATTCGATCTCAGCAGTGCATCTGGCCGGAGACGAAAACGAGACGGCTGAAGCTCTGAGCAGGCAGAGCACGATCTCTCACGAGTGGGAGCTGGCTCAGGAGATTTTCCTGGAGATCTTTGCCCGTTGGGGGACCCCACAAGTGGATCTCTTCGCCTCCAGTGTCAACTGGAAGTGCGGAAAGTTCTGCTTGCGTGAATTTCCTCCTAGGGGAGGCGTTCGTGGTGGAGTGGTCCTTCCCACTGCTGTATGTGTTTTTTCCAGTCCCCGTCATCCCGCAAGTGCTGCGGAGGTTACAGAGGTTCGGTTCCCGGATGATCCTCATTGCTCCGGCATGGGCCTGGAGAACATGGTACCCGGACCTTCTCGACTTGTCCATCTGCCCTCCATGTCGTCTTCCCTACCGAGACGATCTGCTCTCACGGGAGGGGGGGGTTAGGTTCTCCATCCAGAGGTCGGATCCCTCAACCTTCACGCTTGGCTTCTGAAAGGTTGAGGTATAAGGATTGGGACCTCCCTGAAGACGTGATGGAGGTGTTGCTTTAGTTACGGTCACTGCTGCTCGCAGAGTTAGTGAGTGGCAGGCACTTTCTGTTAAGCCCCCCTTCACGGTGTTTCATAAGGACAGGGTTGTCCTTGGTGTTCGTCTTTCCTTTCTTCCGAAGGTTGTCTCGGAATTTCATTTAAGCCAGAAGGTCATTCTTCCGGCATTTTATCCTTCCCCGCATCCTGGTAAGGAAGAGGGAGAGGCTCCATAGGTTGGTCCCGGGTCAGAGTGGACGATCAGCTCTTCATAGGTTACGCTAGAAGGCGTTTGGGACAAACTGATACTAAGCAGACTTTGTCTAGATGGATTATCTTGGCAATTTCTGACTGCTACCGCTTGGCGGGTAAAGACCCTCCGGTAGGCTTACGGGCCCATTCTACTAGGGGTATGGCTGCCTCTACTGCCCTGCAGAGGGGTGTTCCTATTTGTGAAGCAGCCACATGGGCTTCGGTTCTTACTTTTGTAAGAATCTACTCCCTAGATTCTATCCATGGGCAGGATCTGGCCTTTGTCAAGGCGGACCTTTATTCTGCAATTTACATTTCTATATTCTAAATTCTTTTCCCTCCTCTATACGTTGGTACTGCTTTGGGAGTCTGTCATAGATATGGAATACGTCGGAGGACCCAATCCCCTCGAAGAACAAGTTACTTTCTTACCTGGTAACTTCCTTTCGATGGGATGGTCCGACGACGTATCCCATATCGCTCCCTCCCTACCTGCCCAGCTGCAGAATTTCTTATGCGATTGCAGCTTACGTTTCCGCAAGGCTTTCTGTGGTCCTACTGGCAGAAGATTGGTACCACACGTTCTGGGAAAAAAAACTATAACTGAGGGCTACGGGCGTCGTGCGTCCTACTTATAACATCCAGTGATCTCTGCTCGACGGTGGCCCTCGAGGACAGCGTATCGATGTCATCGACGCAGGACGCAGACAGATTTTCCGATGCAGCACAGCTGTGGTGATTACTGTCATAGATATGGAAAACGTCGTCGAACCATCCCATCGAAAGAACGTTACCAGGTAAGAAAGTAAGTAGTGACAAAAGTTTCGAAAAAATGCATCGAAAAAAGCATGTATTTTTGTATGTATTTTTATTTTTAATTTTTTTTACTAAAATGGGTGTTAAGGGGTAAAAAAAAAAGGCGGTTTTGCGGGTGACGCCCATTACATTTTTTTAATGCATTTTTTCAGTACATTTTTATTCAAAAATTTGCCATTTGAAACGATCACTAGGAACCTATTTTTCAGTGTTCTAATAGCCCATTCCACCTCCCCAGACGTGATCAGAAATTCCAAAGCTCGCGCTCCTCCACTGTTTGCTTTGGTAGGTCCATGTCACTTAAATATTGCGCCTGTACTGCAGTCTGATCATCATCCACACAAAATAACTCCTTGAAATGAGCCTCAAATATCCTCTGCCTATCAGTGTCCCCTCGCTGCAGCATCCAATGTCCGCCCCGCAGGGCCAACACTGTGTTTTGATTGTGAAGTTTTTTATTTGGTTACCAGCAGACAAATGGCCTGATTCCCATTTGTGTAATAAAATGTAGTCTTTAACATTGCTTGGGCTGTCCTATCAGCAAGATGTTCCTCAAGTTTCTTACGTGCTCCCCTCAGGTCACGTAAAAGGCTTCCTTGACCTTGTTCTTTTACTTATGTCTTCATTGCTGGGAACAAATATCGAGGAGTACTGGATATTTTTTAACCCATTAAACACCTTTTCCTACCTATTTTAGGACTGGTGCAATTATATAAACAAACTCCAGTCCTTTAATATTTGGGGAAAGTGTTGGATGGTGGGTTAAAAGAAATATCCAGTGCCCTCAATGTTTTTTTTTTCAGTGATTAAATCAATGATACCAATTCTCTTATGTTCCCGCTCAGCCTGTTTGACCCCGCCCACCCCCTCAAGCGTTGTTGCTGTTCTCTAGCGTACCACAATCTCACAATTTTCCTGAAAATAAATGGCTATTATCTCACAGCACACTGATGGGTCCCTGAGCACCGTATCGTACAGCCTCCATGAGCGTCAGTCTTTCAGGCCTACCCACAATGGACATGGTAATGGACACTGGGGCATGGTCTGATGGCGTCTGTGTTCCAATATCCACCCCACGAACACATGGATACAATGCACTGGGAACAAGCACAATGTCCAAACTGGAGAAACCCCCATAAATGTGTACAAAGAACTGAGACAGTTTCCAGACATCTACCAGCCCCAATTCTCGAAGAGACCCAAAGACTAGCGCATGCTTGAAATCTAGTTTGGTAGCAGGCAGGGTTTTGCCCACCAGAGGATTGGGCACCAGATTGAAAGTGCCCCCAATCAATACCTGCACCTATGCAAAGAGAAGTGCATGCAGGAGAAAGTTTTCCAGGAACACATCTTGCCCAGCATTTGGGGCATGGAAACCAAGGTAAATGGACGTTCCCAGCAAGCACTCCAGACACACATCTCCCCTGAGGGTCATGTAGGCCATTAATCTTTGGTATCAGGACCTGCTCGCCAATAAGTAACGCCACCTCTGCTTCTTCTCTCCTGCAGAGGCAAAAAACTGTCTCGGGAATGCTCTAGTGCAGAATCGCTTTTCATCCTGCTCAAGCAAATGAGTCTCTTGCAAGTAAGCTATTGAAAGAGACACATCCCCCAGCTTAAAAGAGATTTTTTTTCTCATCGGGGAGCTTAACCCTTGCACATTCCTTGTGACCATCACAATCTGGTCCTCCACCCCTGGAATAGTTGCTCCTTTATCAAGAACACCTCATATGGTCCGGCCATGCCCTATCCCTGTCACATCTCGATACATACCTTCATAGGAAATGTAAGCCAATCCCAGTCCCACAGTAAACATTTTTAAGTCAAATAAATTGGTTGGGGGGGGGGCAGAGTATGGCGCTGGCCTCCAAGTCTATATGTAGCTAATTGTCCAATATTATATTATATTATGCAATGAAACATATGAGATGAATGTACAAAAGTGCCTTTTTTAGAAAGTGTGCCCTTTAATTGACACATGTTTTGACCAAACTCTGGTCTTTTTCAAAACAGGGCCCCTTATGCTGGTCTGATCACTAAAATCAAACATAAATTATGATGAACAACAATATTGAATAAGAGACACATGCAAAAATAATAAAATCAATGGCATACATACATTAGCAAAAAATCAGATACCAGTCCATAGGTATTAAAAATGTGGACAAAGCAAAAAGTATCCCTTGAGTCAAGGGAGTGGCAAAGAGGAGTAAGGAAGTGAAAAACAGAAACATTCTCCATGAGTAGCTGTAGCAAAACAGTATTGTTTCTGAGTCTTTCAAACAAATGCTCAAAATTGGTTAAGCCTTTAGCATGCTCCTATGAGCAGTCCCCAATGGTGTGGGTGCTAGGGAATGTGTATTAGCTAGAATACATCAAACATTCGTAACAAAATGCATGCATTGTGATTATCAGGCACTGTGCCGCATGTGCACTCGCCTTGTGAAATCCTTACAATCAGTAGGAGTGAGAGTTAAATGTATACATAAAGATATGCGGTAAGTTCCCTGGATCCTGTAAGAAAACTAATGCTTTTGCATGTATCCATGCATGAGCGTGCCACTTATTATACAAACACTTGATCAGCTGAATAATCGGATGATATACCAAGGCCCTTGCTGTCCGTGTATTTTTTGATGCTATGAGCATTACACAGCTGTGCATATTTTGGCCAGTCAATGGGTAAGTCACTTATGTATAGCATTGTAAAGACTGCTGAAGTCAGAATAGAGTTGCTATTAAGCATACTGTTCTACGATCAAGTTTCAAGTCTCTTGGAGCACTTCATTCTATGCATGCTCTCCTGTAATCCGTGCAAACTTCTTTAATTAAAATGGGCATCATTAAAGCATCCCGGTAAAGCATCCCAGTATGACAGCAAGGGGCTGTGGGCATCATTAAAGCATATCTGTATGTCAGCAAGGGGCTGTCTACTCTATATGTGCTCTGGGTATAAAGTGCACTTCGCTGGTGAGCTCCATGCGACTTGACTTCGCTGTCGGCATCCCCTACGTTGCTTGGTAATATGCACCACATTTTTCCTCGCCCGTACAGTGTAATGAGGGTATGCTGTTATGTCATCCGGATGCAGTCTACTCTAGATGCACTCATATAATTTGGGCTCCGCTGGTAGACTGTAGTCCCCTGCGCTGCAGTGCTATTACATTGTTCCCAAAAATAGACGGTAATGGGGATTGGTTCACCCCCCCCTTCCCCCCCGTACAGTCAAACTGAAATTCCTTGAAGATTGTAAATCATGCCCAAATGCATAGTTACGCTCTGCCGGCTTACCTGAAATGCTTTAGATCATCCCTGTTTTACCGCGGGATCCGAACCATTGTTCTGTTTAGTACGCGCCCGCCATTAGGTTTATACTTAATGTAAGGGATGGCAAAGCTGACATCATGCTCATGCACGTAACATCATAAGTTGCTAGAAAAAATGCTGGCATTGCCATGGTGGGAGAGGCAATGCAGGCAGCATTGGCTCTGCCAAATGGTGTCTAGTTTCAATTCGTAAGCATGTAATGTGCAAGCTATTGTATTAAAAAGAAGCTGAAAGATGGAGAAATGGAAACTATTCACTGTTTACTTATTGGAGATAAATTATATATTCCACGATTAAGGCGCTCCTGTGCTAGTAGGTAAAGTGTAATAAAAATCATACTAATTCTCCCATCGGTTATTAAGGCTTACAGATCGTAAGGATTAATTAATGCCTGACCGGGGCACAGATATCTTAAAGTGGTGCTTGAAACTTTATCGCTATGAAATAAAAGAAAATGTCTGTGATGTGTCCTAGATATATCATGTGGCAAACGCTGCGGTCCTTCAATGTATCTGGTATAGGGTAAATAATATGTGGTAACGTGTTTAATTGATAATACCCATGTCTGATTAACATATTAAAACATACAAAAGAGAAAGTGCTATGAAAGCAAAAAGGATGTTTTCATCCCAACTGGCTTTGTCAAGGTAACTCCACCTCTTGGACTTGGGTGCATGTCCAAATGATCTTGCTTATCACTATTTTCTATTGAGCTCTGTAAAGATAATCATGTATGCACAGAAAGAGTGAACACATATAGCATATATATATACCGTTGTGATCGTGGGGTAGCCCATTTCAAGGTCTGTGTTAAGTCCAAGTTGTATTGTTCGCATTTGGCATACGGTTTTGGACTCAGTCTGTTGAAGTATTTGCTCCTTGTCTCCTCCACACTGAACCAGGGAGTCTTTCTTGAGCCCAATGAATCGCAGGTCCTTTTTATTGGCCAATTGGTGAGTTGTCTGCCAACGAATAGCTAGAGGAAATTTCGGGTCTTGACTCCGAATTGTTGGTAAGTGTTCTTGGATACGAGTTCTAAGCTCCTGTATTGTGCTGCCAATGTAGATTTTGTGACAGATGGATAAAATAGCTTAAACTACATATTTAGCTATGCAGTTGATGTTATCTGTAATTCTAATAATCATTCCTTGTGGGTCAACAAATTGCTGGTTGTTGTGTTCATATTTGCACATTGTGCAGGTGCCGCACTTCTAAAAGACCGGTCTTGGCAGCTGTAACCAAGTGATAGTCAGTCTGGTGTCGGCACTTGGCAAAAATGAGGGGCTGAGTCTACTCCTTAGTGTTGGTGCCCTTGTAAAGATAATTTTGGGAATCCTATCAAGATTGCTGTGAAGATCCTTGTCCAATAGCAGTAAATGGCAATGCTTCCTAAGAATTTTGTAAATCCAATGACTATCCTTTGGAGAATTGTTAGGAATTTAGTTGTTTGGAACTTTGTCAGTTGATGGTTGCTCTGCTACCAGCGCATTCTCTTTCTGTTCAGTTAGCTGTGTCTTGAGCCTTCTCTGCACAGGTCCGAGTAGTCTCTCTCATGGAATCTGCTTGTGAGGAGTTGGCACTCCTCCTTAAACACATCCTGATCTCAACAGTTTCAGCAAGCTCTTATGAATTCACCAGTAGGGATGTTTTCAATAGCTGATTTTCGGTGCCAGCTCGTGGCATGGAGTGTGAAATTGACTTGTGTGTTTCCTGATTTAGCGTGTTCTAAGATTAGAGTCAACGTAAATTTAGATCAAGAAAGTCTATTTGACTCTTGTGGCTGTTAGAAGTGAAAGTGATACCATAATCATTATTATTGAGATTTGCAAAAAAGGCCATTAGATCTTCACAGTTGCCTTTCCATATCATGAGAATGTCATCTATATAGCTACGCCATGTTACTATATGGGAGATATAACTGGGGTCTGGGTATACTCGATCCTCAAACATGCCCATGAACAGGTTTGCCAGGGCCGCCGCATATTTAGCTCCCATAGCTACTCCTTGGGTTTT
The DNA here is from genome assembly GCF_040938575.1 of Ambystoma mexicanum. Classification (NCBI taxonomy): domain Eukaryota; kingdom Metazoa; phylum Chordata; class Amphibia; order Caudata; family Ambystomatidae; genus Ambystoma; species Ambystoma mexicanum. Next base: position 1,015,038,543 of record NC_090921.1, on the reverse strand, counting down.
ACGGTAATTTGTCATTAAAGATTAACTGCGTGTGGTCTAATATCGCCTGCAGCATCTCTTTGAGCATCTCTACATGTCTTTAATATGAAGCAGAGCTGTTTTTGAATGTGAAGTCGATGGGTTTAATGGCCAAATCATGTTTGATGTTTAGACAGCTTTGATGTCTAATGTTTTGATTCAGTATGTTCAGTACTTGCGTAGTGTCTTTGAGATAAGAAGGTAATTTGAGCATAAACAGGCTAAAAACTGTATCAAGATATTCTGAGATTTTCTATCACCTAGGTGATTCCACAGAGTTAGTCTCGCTTCTGGTATTGTGCGATAGTCTTTATGTATTTTTGGCAAGCAGTATATTGTTGGCATCCTAGGGTCTTTCACAGTAAAACATTCTTTCAAAGTCTGTCAGTAACCCTTGCCTATACCATTTGAGAATGTATTCTCGAAGTTCAAGTATGGTGTCCTATCTTGGCTCTATTTTGAGGACTTGATGGCATCTCGGAATGCCCAAATGCGTTTGTGCTATCAGCCTTTGTGATTCATAATCGCTATATTGTTGCCTTTGTCGGCTTCTTTAAGATTGCTGTGTCGGTTCTCAAATTGTTCAGTGCTTGGTTTTAGATATATTAGAGAGGCCCACCCCCCATATCTAGATCTTTTTCAATGGCTTTATGGATGTCTTTGGTAACGGCCTGGTGGAATGTGTCAATCACATTCTATGTTGCAATTGGTGGTATACGTTTTGACCTTGGCTTTAGCTCTTGCTTCTCCAGAGTTCCGGATCTGATGATGAGATCTTGTAATACATCTGCTTGCTCTTCTAGTGTTGCCAGTAGGTGTGGATGTTCTGTCATGAATAGTGAATTTGCTGGGGGATACTTTTTCTTCCTGATGGATTTGGGACGTTTTGGTGGAAAATCATTTTTTGTGTTTCAATTTTCTAATCAATTTAAATAAGTCTACTTGCAAATTGGTGAAGTCCACATGACACAATGGTGCAAATGACAGGCCACGATGAAAGACTGAGATGCTGTTAGAGGTCCACCATCTGTCAAAGGTTGATTACAAGATTTTTTTTATGTCTAGGTTCTCGTGTGCTTGCTCTTGCCATTCTTCTTTGATGTTCTTGAGAATTTGGATCTATTCTTTCCCCCCCACTTTCCTCTCCTCCACTCCAATGCATTGGAGCATTTGCGATGAGAGGTAACTGGAACCAGAAATGTTTTATTGGTGCTCTTCAGTTGCCTTTCTTGTAACTTTTCATGATGCTGGTGTGCTCACTTGATTGCATTTTCGGGTTCTTTATACTTTTCTTGCTAAATATATACAGTCTTCTCTAGTCCGTGCCATCTCGTAAGAATTTTCTTGACTTTGAGTTTAACATTATTATATTCTTTAAGAATCTCTCACGTAGTGTGATCATTCTTCTGTTTCTAAGGCTGTTCTTTCTGAAATGTCTTTGTTAACCGCTTCTATTTGCCCCTGTGCTCTTGAGTGGTCCCTTGTCGCGTGTTCCACTAAAAGCTTGCTTCATGACCTTTGAGCTCAAATTGATATTTTCTTCCCATTTTTCAGTTGGATCGTTGTCTTCAGTGTTAAAACCCAGAAAGGTTAAAATGCATAGTCCTCTGGGAATTTTTTTGGGAAATAGTTTTGCATAGTCACCTTTTCCCAGTATTTATTAATTTCCTTTTTGGAAAGTCTTTCGACTTTGAGGAATTTGTCAGAGCTCTTCTTTTACCAGCTTCAATGCTTAAAAAGCATGTGTTGTGCTTCCTCTTGGAAAGAAAAGGGCTGTAGTATCCTCGTCCCTGGTCAATGGGTATTCTGCCATTTTAAATCTATTTTGCAATTGACGGCGGAGTGGTGCAGTTAAGCATTTTATTAAATATTGGGGGTAGTTCTGCTCACTCTGCGTATACTGTTGTAGTTCTGAGAAAGATGGACTATCGCTGCCCCAGGTACTATAAGGTAAACCTGAAGTCATTCAGCCCCCCTTCCCCACCTTACCCAATAGTTAGCAGTGCTGAAACAGGAGCAAAAATCGGCCATATCGAAATCCACAGGGAAATGCGACTTGGAAGTCACTAACACTCCAAAATCATACCCCAAATCCCCCTGCCCCCGCCATAACCTAACACTCATAGCACAGCTTTGGGTTCATAAGATAACCCACCCATAGGTGAAGCCAGCAGCCTCAATACAGATATACTTTCTAGCACTCCCAAATCCACTGTGCGATTGTTCAAATCTTTTTGACCGGACCCTTCACCCTCCTCCCCCTGCCCACCTTAATCCATTTTTGTGAAGTGCCCGGACCAGGACACAGACTCTGCATCTTCACCCCAGGTTCTCCTCCCTCCACAGTATTCATTAAACCCTCAGGCTATTTTAGCATCTGAATAACCCAACGTGCCTCCTGGTAAGTGAAATGAAGCGTGATAGGAAAGCCCCGTCTGTAGGACACTTCTCTGCTGTGCAACCATTCAATCAGTGAGTGGTCTGAGCACCCTCTGCTTCGCCAGGGTCATAGAGGCCAGATCTTGATACAAGGAAAGCAACATTTTGCGAAAAGAAACTGTCGACAAGGGTGGGCTGAGGTCATTATGCGTTCCTCCAGTCTGGAAAAGTGGACACATGAGTAACTCTTGGGGCCTGTCCTGAGCTGAAAGAGTCCTGGTACGATGTGTCCTATCTAATTCGATAGCTGAGTGGATTTGGGGTTGAATGACCGAAGCAGAAATGTTCGAAGGAGAAAGATTGAAGATAATTTTTTTCAAAATAATCTTCGGTCTTTTCTTCCCTGAACATTCCTGACTTACCCAAACCCCCATCCACACCCCCAACACACACCTACCCACACCAACCACCCCACTACTTACCTTGCATTCCGTGTCGCTCTGTCCTTGCAACGCCTGTTCCTTTTCACTTCCGTGATCGGGAACCGGCGCTGCAGGGTCCTTTTCTTTTTATTTTCTTGTTTTTGTTCACTCTCGGGTCAACTGCAGGGCTCTACTGCACCCTTTCCCCCCGCACCCCCACTCACTATACCCTATAGTATAGTGAGCAGGGCGTTGTGGGGGATGCCCCTGAAGCCTTTTTTAATTGTTTTTGGGGGGATGACTTCAGGACAGTTGCGGGGGACACCCCCACTCACAGTAGTGAGCAGGGGTGACAGGCGCCACCCCCACAACCCTAGACTGAAATGAAAAGACCAATCCAACTAAAAGTCAAACCTTTAGAAGGTAGAACATTTGGTAGTACCTTATTTCGGACTTTTGGTTGGGTAGGTTTTTTCAACTTAGCCTTTTTGGCCGAAACCGCTGAGTCATGTAGCTTCAGGATAAATCGAAAGAGGTCTGCCACAAATTTGGGGAGTTCTCCAGCATGAGGTCTGGCATGGATTTACATGCTCATGAATATTAAACATCATCAGGCTGGGAATCCTCGGTAATAGAAAAAACTTACTCTTAAACTCTTTCTCCTCTATACCAATCACTGTCCTCTGGGTCGTACTGCCCCCATCCAATGATGGTTCTCTGCCATACCTGGTGGCCATCGTGAGATTTTTACTGCACGCTTCAGTGTTGGAAGTCCTCAAGTTGCTCTTCAAGCTAATTTTGTGTTATTTTTTTGTGTACATTTTGGGCAAAATGTTAGAATTTGACAGATTTTTGCTTTATCGTCTTCGACGAAGGATAGAGACCGGCAGCGGGGCTCGGCTACCAGTGAAGATATTCATCCACCGTCAGATCATCGAAGTATTCGAGCAGGTCCGGCCTTCGGGCCTACTTCGCTCCCTATCTGCATGGCTGAGAAGGAAGGTTGCAGCCTCGTGAAGTGCGGTTTAAGAAATTTCTTCATGGAATATTGGCACCATAAATTCTTGTACTGCCTGCATCCACCCGGACCAAGATGAGGGATGCGAGGTGTGCTGTGGTTTCTCCACGAAAACCAAAAAAGACTGATACAGCAACTGTCGGCGTGGCACAAATCGAGCAAGGCCTCTGAAGCAGCCTCTGGCCAGGATCTAGCCTCATCCAGGACCGGCAGGTCCGAGGAGCGCTCTACCTCCGGGAAGAGGTTGAGATCCTTTGAGGACGCCTCGCGTGCAGGGGTCCACGAGAAGGCCAAGCTCTGCTCTGCTAGCCCTGCTGGGTTTGCTGCTGGTCCCGATTCAGACAAAAGGCGTTCACCATCATCCTCCACGGTGAGCCGATCGACGAAAGGGGCCTTTTCAAAGAGTCGCTAACCCCATCCAAACTGTTTGTCTGCGGATAGACTGACGTGGGAAAAGTTCAGGGAGGACACGTCAAAGCCAGCTAAGGTTTCAACCCAGACCAAGTCAACAGTCGACTGTGGTTCCTTCGACGAAGGCAGCAACAAGCACTTTGTCGTCTAAGTCAACGACGTCCACTGCGGCTCTGAAAGAGAAGGTTACAGGAAAGAAGTGGCTGCGAGATACGACTGCAGAAGCAGTGGGGAAAGAACCCGTGCCAGTGAGAGTCCAAGGGGGGGGGGGGCCCTCAGGTCCTCGGCATCATTCAACCCCCTCACCCCCTCCTCCATCACCTCGTCATGACCTAACGGAGCTCCGGATCTGCGCACGGACACAGCTACCACAACTACTAATACTGACGAGGATGACTTTTTCATCACAGCGGACGGGGAGACTACGCTCACGGACAAGCCCCATAGGGCGTCCCCTCCGGATGAAGTTGCATCTTTTTGATTGTCATTTCGAGGGCCTCAGAACTGTTAGTACCCCAGGAGATGAAGGCGGGTTTCCTGTACCAACGATGTGAGTCAAGGAGAAAGACCATAATGTCCGTGCCCTTCCTGGACGACATCTGTGAGGGCCTGTCCCTAATGAAAAATCCAAGTATGGCCCAACAAAGCGAGACCATTTGGAAAGAAAGTACAGGGTGTCCAATTCGACTCCCAGGTGTCTAAGGTCTCAGTCCTCGCCTGTTTTGTTGGTCTCGGCCGCAGCTAGGAAACGCTTGGCGAACCAGTCATCGGCAGCCATGGCACCTCCGGACCAGGAGGGGAAGAAGCTGGATGCGATTAAGAGGATTAAGTACATGGCAGCCTCTACCATCAAAGAAACGAATGCACTAGCCATTATGTCCCGTTATAACCGGGGGATGCTGCAACAAGCTGGGCCCTATCCTGGGCTTCCTGCCCGAAGACGAGAAGTTGGAGGCACTGGAACTCTTTCAGGAAGGTGAAGTGACCACGGATCACGCCATCACAGTGGGGAGGGGGGTAGACTTCGCGGACACAGGTTTTTGACAGATGTGGAACTGGGTGTGTCTATGTTGTTAAGGTTGGCTGAAGGCTACAAATTCCCGGCAGGATGTTCAGATTAAGGTGCTAGATATGCCCTTCGACAGGGATAACCTCTTTGGAAAGGTGGTCGACGAGTCTTTGCAGGCAATAAAGATTGACACGTAGACTGCACGCTCCCTCTGAACTTTCCAACAGCGTCTATCTTTCTTTCTCCTTTCGCTCCAGAGGAAAGCCAGGAAGAGCATCACAGGGTTATAGTACCCCCCTTACAGGCAGCATTCCCGCTCTTCCACTCAAGCTTACAGGGGCACTCTCAAGGCAGCGCAGGTCAGCGGTGGCACCGCCCGCGAGGCAGAACAGCCCCCTAAGCAATCCTGAACCCACTGTAGCTAAGGGCCCTCACTTAAGCACACCCAGTGGGAGGCCAGCTGATTAAGTTCATCAGTATGTGGGGAAAGATCACCATGAACAAATGGTTGCTGGGGTGTGACCATACTGGTGTCCTCGTACCCCTCAGATTTAGTGCCAAGAACTACACAGGCCACAGCTTCTGCAGGAGCTGCGGTCCATCTTATGGAAAGGGCCGACAGAGCTTGTCCCCCAGCAGCTCCAGGGCGCCAGAGTATATTCCAGATACTTTCTAGTTTGAAAAAAAGACATGGGGTTGGAGGCTGTTCTGCATCTGTCGTCTCAACAAGTACTTAAAGTCCCAAAATATCCGGATGGTCAAGTTGCAGCACATGCTCTGCCAGCTGGAACAGGGAGATTTTCTGACGTCGGACCTGGAGCCTACTTCCACATCCCCATTCACAAAAAGCACAAAGTTCCTGCAATTCGTAGTTCATGGTCAGCACTACCAGTTCAAGGCTCTGTCCTTTGGCCTGAAGTTAGCACCAAGGGTGTTTACTAAGTGCCTGGCTCCGGTGGATCACATCTTTGTCTGCAAGCCATCCACTTATCCCACTCACAATCTCTGGCAAGCGAGCACACTGGCAAAACCGAATATCTGCTGACTGAGCTGAGGTTCTACATAAACTTTCCAAAGTCTTGCTTGAAGCCATCTCAGGATGCTCTATTTCTGGGCTCACGACTCAAAACAGTGACGTGCTTTGTGTCCCCCTCGGAGGAGAGGGTGAAAGGCATACAAGGCAAGGTGCAGTGCTTGTCGTCGGCCCAGGCAGCGACTGTGCGATCCATGATGTCACTTCTGGCCATATTATTCTTCTGCATCAGCCTGGTTTTCCTCTTCAGATTGCGCATGAGACTTCTCCAGGAGATTCTAGATGTGAGGTGAATGCAAGTGTCTGACCTTTACCGAAAAGACCGCCCTCAACAAAGAGTTACGATATGCTATACGGTGGTGGGGGGTGTGGCAGCACCTCATCCAGGGGGCTCTGTTTCGATTCATCCGTCCCCGCGGACACCTCTCTAGATGGGTGGGGAGACGAACACCGGACAGTTGCACGCCAGAGGCCTGTGGCAACTGGAGGATATGGACCTACACATCCACGTCCTGGAGCTTCGGCTGTGTTCTGGCCCCTCACGTCCTTGCTGCCATCTTTGAAGGACAAGGTGGTGAGGATTTTCAGACAATACCACAACCATGATCTACATCTAGAAACGGGGGTGGGGCGGGTGCAGTATCTGGCACTCTACAAAGAGGCCCAGGGCTTGTGGCAGTGGGCCGTTCATCAAGGCATGTCCCTCGTCCCGTTTCACCTGGCGGGAGTCCAGAGCACCATTGCGGACTCGCTCAGCAGGGGACTAATGCACGATAAAATGTCATCCATGTCCTGCGAATGAGCAAAGTCATCCACTATTAAGTTTCAGTAGCCATGTTAATGTCTTGCATGCATGGTCAAGTTATCATATGTAAAGTAAATCTTCAAGCTTTCTTGCCACGACTGGGCGCTTCGCCAGGACAAGGTGAATCTGCGGTTTGACAAATGGGGTGGACGGAGTGTCAGAGGTTCAACAGCAGTCTCCCTCAACTGAGGAGTTTGGGGGACATGTTCATTCCTGTGGAAGGTACAATTCCTATATGCTTTCTCCCTGTTTCCACTCCTCTTAAGTGTGATCAACACACTCCGTGCCACTGCAGGATGATACTTATCGCCCCAGCATGGCCTATTTGGTATCCAGACTTATTACACCTGTCAGTGGCCCTGTCCATCAAGCTACAGCTTTCCTGGACCTTTCTCGCCAGAGAAGGGGGTCAATTCTGCATCACAACCTGGAGCCTCTGAACCTGAGGGCATGGCTCCTGCAGCCCTAGAGTTTGGAGTATATGCTTTGCTTGCAGGATGTAAGGACATCCTAGCCAGGGTCAGTGCCTCATCAACGTTTAAGTGCTACGGACATGAGCGCTTCTCTGTGTGGTGCTGGACTCAGAAGATTACCTCTCTGCATGTCAAGGCTGCAACATCTGCCATACTTGCTTTCCTGGGCCAAAGGGGGACTGGCTCACGCCTCTATCAAGGTGCATCTTGCTGCCATATCCAGGCACACCAGCTCTCCGGGCAGACATTCCCTGTGTTCCTCAAGGGACTCTTCAGGACTTTCCTGCCATTGAGTTGTGCGAACTAAGCTCATGGGAGCGCCCTTCAAACCTCTATGTATCGGGGTCCGCTGAAGTTTCTCTCATGGAAGACTGCTTTCCTCGTGGCTATCCCCTTGGCCAGGCGTGTCTGGGAGATTCAGGCCCTGTCTTGCAAGCAGCCTTGCTTGTCTTTCCACATTTCAAGGGTGGTACTGCGTTCACACCCACCCTTTATGCCAAAAGTACCATCGGTATTCCACCTGAACAAACCTTTGGCGTTACCAGTCTTCTTTCCGAATCCGTTGTCGCTGGCTGAGAAGGCCTTGCATTCGCTGACCTTTGCTTCTGCCTTGAAATTCTACGTGGCACGTACAGAGGGTTTTCGGAAGACTTCTCAGTTGTTTGGCAACTTTGGACCTGTTAATCTGGGAAAGGCATTTTCAAAGGCTTCCATCTCCGGGTGGCTCTCCAGCTGCATCATGCACTGTCATTGACTGGCTAGCAGGCCGGAGCCAGGCAGTCCGTGAGCCCATTCCACCAGAGCCATTGCAGCAACAACATTGTTTCTCTCTGGTGTGCCCCTGCTCGACATATACAGGGCTGCTACGTGGAGGTCCACGCACACCTTCACAAGGTTCTACTGCATCGACGGGGATTCCAGGGAGGCGACCCAAGTCGGCCAAGCGGTGCTACGCAACTTGTTTGTTTGACCCGAGTCTGTTCCAGAGGTGAGTTTATTGCTTCTGTTGAGACTTCAAATAAGTAAAGGGGTAGACCTGCACTTAAGTCCCTGATCCTTCAGGTATATTGTACAGTTATCACAAAAATTGGATCAGTAGAACGGGATGACACTGGTTATATTTAATACATATCAAATTTTATTCAATAAATTCATCACGAGGAAAATTCATCCTAATATCGTAAAATCTCATAAAAATAAGTCAATTCATACCATCACTCATAACCACATACAGGACTCATTCAAACATTTAGATATAAAACATCCTAGTGTTCCCTACATCAATAGGTATTGGAAATGTTCTTACATCAAATATTTTCCATTATCATATTCAACAGAGACCCAGTCCACAGTATCAGGTGTCGTTGTATAACTGGTATAAAGTTTAACCAGATATCTCTCGCAGAAAAAACGTCTGAGACTTGCCATCTCCCATGGTTGTGCATATGTACTGCTGTGTAATCGTTATTCATGAGCATTTGAATCCATGCCAGACCCCATGCTGGAGAAGGTTTAAGTTACTTACCTGTAACTATTGTTCTCCAGCATGGGTCTGGAATAGATTCACATGCAAACCTCCCCTCCACCCCTCCAACTGTGGCTCTTCTTGGTTCATACTGCCACTTTACGTGCTTTTCACATCTGCAGAGGACTGTCATTGGATGGGTGCAGTATGACCCAGAGGGTAGTGATGGTTTAGAGGAGAAATACAGTTTTAAAGTGAAAGTGAAATGTTTTTTTCTTTTACTGAGGAGTCCCAGCCTAATGGGTAATATTCATGAGCATGTGAATCCATGCCAGACCCATGTGGAGAAGAATAGTTACAGGTATGTAAGTTAAACCTTCATCCCGTATTCGAGTATTATTTTAGCGGGATCAATTCTCCCCCTCCTGCTTATTTTCCAGGACATCGCAATGTGCCTCCAATCTATTAGAGCACTTGCCCACCTCTTTGGACTGTTAGCATAATGTGTCCTCGATTTCAGAAACCCGCTGCTCAGCTTCCGAGACCCTCTTATCTAGTACCAAAGTCTTGTGGGAGAGTTCCTCCATGCTTTTGTGGATTTCCTTGGGAATATCTACCAGCAAGTCTTAAATCTGATTTGGGCGACATTTGTGTGAGCATAGCTGGAAGCAGATCAGCCTCATGGACCTCGACCGTCACCACCTCACTATGCTGTGTCTTGTCAGCTGGCTGCAGCATTGTTGAGATCTTTGTTTGCCTGGATTGGGTGGTCTGACCATCGTGGCCACTGGAGGCAGGGGAATCGGAGCGCAGATCCACTGAAGATGCACCGTTGCAAGGTTTGCCCCCTATTGCTGGCTCAAGCACTCACACTTCAATACACAGCTTCCAGAGGGCCACACACACAGACTATGGCTACTTAAAACATGGGGTACACAGGGTATTACCATAGCTGCACTACTACCAGCCTCCCGATTGTCACGGACCTTCGCCAAGCACAATCACCTAATGGGATTAGTGGCATTAAGAATCGCTTAGGCACTGTTGCAGATTGGGGTGGTGAACGATAGAAAAGCTGGCACCATTGTCACTTCGCCTTAGGTTGATATAACTGAAGTACAGCCCATAAAGATTGTTTAAAGTCTGTCTGTGAAGTTCCACCTTCTACCCCATAGTTACCAGCAGCCACAATGCTCATGGAAGGCACAGACTGAACAGCACACCAACCACCTCCAGGAAGCTACAGGTCACGCAAGCCACAGCTCCCCCCGTATAGAACTTGTCCCTCAGAGTGCCCAAGATTTGCAATAGGTTGGGCACTGCTGCGGATTTAAACGCTGCCAGAAATTAAAGTTATTGCATTTGATGAGTCTATATCTAGTGTGTGCAGAGTGCAGGCAGGAGACACCTCAGTAGAAACATCCACAATGTCAGCTGAGGCACCTGCAAATCTTTTCCCAATCCCTGGAGACAGCGTTCCAGGAAGTTAGACCTGTGGAAGGCTGGAGCCACAGTGGCAAGGGCAGCTCGTGACAGGCCAGCCATGCCCTTATATAGGGCTCATGATTTAACGTCTTAGCGTGGGCCTCATACCCCCCCTGAGCTCTAATCTCCGCTTATGAGGATGTCTGCATCTGCCTAGGGGGCTGCGGCGTGCTACTACCATGCCCCAAGCCTACACACCTCCGCCCTAGTTCATCCAGAAAGCGGGGTGCTCACAGCGCCAGAGGCACCGCAGTGGAGATCGCAGCGACAGGCAGGGCTGCTGCTGGGGAGGGGGTGGGAAAAATAGGGAGGAGGGGGGCTTCGATCTTCATACAGTGGGAGAACCCGCACCCTGCTCCACTCCCCAGTACCTCGGCATCCCCTGCCTTGGACACAGGTCTGCTTCCCCTGCAGGATGACAAACGCAGGGGGCAGCAACTCGCAGCTCATTCACAGGCAACTCTGACCATATTTGCTGAACACAGCTGCAATGGAATCCTCTCTCGTAGCCTCACGCCTGGAACCAGGCGGGGCTGCCTTCTTGATGTGGAGCGGACCATCTACCATTAATCCTGATCTAGCCGCCACCACCATCGAGGATCGGAAAAACCCACAGCAGTATCCAGAACATGCAGGATTGTCGCAGCCCCCATTTATTGTGCAGACTATGGGTGCCTGGAGAGGGGTGCAATGCTCAGTTTGCCTTCACGTCATCGGAGGCTCTTAGGAAGCCATCTTGACAATGACATGCCTAAACACCCCCCCCCCCCCCAAATGACTGTTTTGATCATTTATCTGTGTGGGTCTTTTTCTTATCAAGTCTGCTAGATGTTAACTGTACTACACAACAATGTTAGCTTCCTCCTTATTTTATCTTTGCTGCTTGGTTAATACCACGTGAGTGGCTTTGCTCAACTGGGGTTGTGAATAACCTTGCTAATCCTAAATTGGCTTTTCAAAGTCCTTTCCCAGGCGGTGACTTGAAATGTGGCCTAGGAGGGCCTGGAGGCTCCCCACCTCTTCAACCCTTAAATCATGAGTCCCGTACTGCAGCCAGTGCCCAGGCGACCTGTGCCCTTGCGCCTCCATGCACTCGAGCATTGACATGTGCGTGATGGCTGAACTGCCTCTGCCACTATCAAATCCTGAACCAAAATCTCTCCTCACTAGACTTTTCTGCCTTGATCTAATTCTCTTCTTCACTGCATGTTGCACCATACTTTTGATTCTATTTTCAAACTGACGTGTTGTGTTCTTAAAATCTTGCACCCTAGATTGCATTGTATTTTGTGCCCCTGTAACCACTAGACCACCTTGTGAGCTGGGCCGGAACTTGCAGTGCAGCCTCCCCTCTTCCTTCCACTATACTCTGCCACCCTCATTGCACTCACCATCTCTTATCTTCTACATTTGCTACACTACCACTTACCTTCCCTCTCTTACAAAGCCTGGAAGAAAAAAGCACAAAAGGCATACTGAGAGCCAACCCTGGCCTACCCATCGAAGACACCTATGTCAGTGCAACTTCCAGAGAGATCTTCACTGACATCCTTTTCTCTGTCCCTTCTCCAGATCTATGGACTAATTTCCACATGCCTCCCTTGCACATCCTCTCATTAATGGTGGCACTAAGTGGGAAGTCCTCTTGGATGGCTTCTCATTATCACACTGCGTCATTAATATCTACCACACAGGCACTATCCTGGTTCAGGGTCCTCAACCTAACCACCTCCTCTTTGCCTGGCGCCTGCCATCCCTCATCAACTTCCTTCACCTGTCTCTTACCTTACCACTCTCTCTGTCCCACCCCCCCCCCCCTCTGACTGGCGTACCACTCCCCTGTACTCCACCTCAGAAAACCTTTAAAAGTAGAGACCTCCTTCACCTGGCTACTCTTTGCGCCTGTTCAGCCAACAGAACACTCTGCTGACATCTGCCTCCTTCTTGAAGACACTGAACGAGACATTCTCGCTCTTACTGAGAATTTGTTCAATGCCAGTTCAGTCACTGCTTTTGACTCCCTTCTCCCTAATGACTTCAAGATCATTTCCAAGCCACAACCTCACCGTTCAGACTGTGGGCTTACCTTAATCTTCCCTGAGTAGATTCCTTTTTCCATAATACCCACCTAGCTATTCTCTTCCTTTGAGAGCCTGCTCTGCAAGTTGGTCATCTCTCCCTACTCCTCTGTGACCATTGCTACCATCTACAGGCCTCCCAGTGCTACCCACCCTGTTCCTCTCTTAATGGCCTGTTTTTTTTTCTTTCTCCCTACTCTCAACCACCTCCAATCTCCTCCTCATGGGCGACTTCAACATCCAATTGGACTCCCCTGTCACAGCATCCACTCTCTTCCTTGACCTTTGCACTTCTCCCTTCTGGTCCAACCCACTCGGCTGGACACTCTTGATGCCCTCATCCATTCTGACCTCTCTTCCCCCTCTGGTCACTCCACTCTCTTGGTCAGACCATTCTCTCCTCTCTCCTAGGTTCCCTCGGCCCCCTGACCGCACCTCCAAAAGCCCTGCCAACCTCGTTCACGAACATCCATCTGATGAAATGAGTGTAAGCTGCTGCCTTCACATCCACCTTCACCACCCCCTATACTCCTCACTGACTCTGCTCTCAGCAATCTCCACTTGGCCATTACCAACACACTTGGCATTCCGCCTGAAACCTGCCTCCAAACTGTAACGCTTTACACGACTCTGAACTTGCACCCCTGAAACGTAAGTGCAGAGCTGCAGAACGGAAGGGGCAAAACTCAGGCTCACCCTCTGACAAACTGGGCTGCCGCCTGCTCCAAAGGCAATACTCTACATCCGTGCAAGAAAAGGACCCACTTCCAGCCACGGGTAGCTGGTGCATCCAACACCACGACTGAAATCTTTAAAATCTGCAGGGAAGTGGCCCACGCTTCTGCAGTCTCCTCCCTCTTCCGTCCCAGGCCCTCTGCAACACACTGGCCCCACACTTCACCATCAAATCTGTGGACACCCTGAGCACCCTTGCCACCCTCCCAACTTGTCCCTCACTCCCTCCTTCACACCCTCCTTAGTCCTCCTTCTCCCCTGGCACATCTGAAGAAGTCACCAGAGTTGTCCGCTCTATGAAGGTCTCTTCCAACCATCAAGGACAAAATTGTCTCTCTTGCCCCTGCACTCACTGATCTCTGCAACCACTCTTTTGTCACTGGATCTTCCCCTCTGCCCTCAAACACTTCCTTGTGCGCCCCCTCCCGAAAAAATCCTCAGCAGACTCTCCATGTCCAACATAATACTGCCCCATTTCTATCACCCCCTTCCTTGGGAAACTGCTGGAGAAGCTGGCCTTTCCACAACTTACCTCTTACACTGAACTTGTTGGTGGTCTCCACAAGCATCAATCTGGATTCTGAGGATCCAGAGGCATGGAAACTGCTCTTCTGAACACTGAACTGCTCACATCTCTGGATGCTAACTCTCCAGCTGCCCTTATCTTACTCAAGCTCTCTTCTGCCTTTTTGACACGGTCAACCATTCCATCCTCATAAACATGACACCCTTCGTATCTCGAAGTGGCCACTGAACCTGCTGATCTCCCGCCTAACTGACCGCTCATCCCAAGTCATTTTTGGCACCTTCTGTTCTCCTACTTCCCTCTCCACCTGTGGTGTCCCCCAGGGCTCAAACCTCTCACTCTGGCTCTTCAACACCTACCTTGCTCAGCTGGCAATCCTCATTTCCTCCTCTGCCAACTTCCAGTGCTACACAGATGACTCGACTCTATTAGATCTTCCATCATCCCGACTGCCTATCTGCCATCCAGTCCTGGTGCACCTCCAACAATTTCTGCCTTAATGCCAGCAAGACTGATGATTCCCATTAGGACCCCTGCTCCCTCTTATCTGGCCATCCCCTTCATTGCAAGCAAGAAACCTTGGAGTCATCTTCGACTCCTCTCTCTTTCCTCTCTCACACTCAGGACATTGCCAAGAAGTCCCACTTTGAACTCTTCTTTCTCAAAGGAATTTTCCCTTTTCTCACTTTTCCTCAGAAGTTCAATGTTACCAGAGCCCTGTTCTCTAGGCTTGACTACTGCAATAGCCTTCTCCTGAATCTGCCTTCTTCCAATCTACAACCTCTCTAGATAATCCAGAATAGGGCATCAAGACTTATCCTTGGCCTTAAGCCCAGGGACCACCTCTCTTCTGCCCTAAAAACTCTTCACTGGCTCCCGGTTGCTGCACAGTTTAAATTCAAATCCCTCTGCATCATCCACAAGGCTGTCTGGGGCCTAAGACCACGGTATCTGCAACTTTCCCTTAATAAATACTCTCCCTCTAGACCTCTGTTTTGCTAAACAGAGGGCCGCAGGCCAATCACTTTCCTCAGCTGGCTCCCTCTTATAGAACAGCCTGCCACTACCTCTTTGTCTTGAGCAGGACTTCCTCAAATTCCAGAAGCTCCTGAAGACTTTCCTCTTCACCTCCTCCTTGCCTTCTTCCCTCCTCTGCTAATCTCAGTTGCTGTGATTGGTGGCCAGGGCCCTTATGTATCCTCTGGGTCCTGGACTCCCACCCCCAATTGCCTCAGCCTACCTCGCAGCACTTGCCTCTACACCCACCAGCCTTCCTCCTGTAGGATTGCACTATCTACCCAATGCGGCTCCTGGCCTCATAGCACTTACCACACTATGCACTTCATCTTCTGCTCACCCACAAGCACGGATGTTCCAGCACTTAACTCCACTTCCCCTCTTCTTGCTGCACTTGCACGTTCTGAATCCTCACAGCACATAGTAGGTTCATCTTTATCTTCCACTGTATTCATTTTTTTAATCCCATGTTCCGTCCCTGTTTCCCTGTGGGCGCTTTGAAACAGAATTGACTTACTATATAAGCGCCTAATAAATGCACAATAAATAAAACACTCTTAACAGTCTCCACAATACACAGATGTTAGCCTTCACAGGGCATAGTTAAAATGTCCAGCAGCGTCTTAATTGTCTGCCTGACCTGGTAGAAATATACTTCTAATTAAGAAGGTACAACAAAACACAGCATGGCCTTCAGATGTACAAAACCCATCTGCCATACTGGCAAGATTAAATATTACATTGTGTGCCTTGTAAATCTACAGAAAGAGAGTGGCTTAATGTTGCAACTTGCTCTTCAGTTGTCCATCTTAGCTTGATCAGTTAACAATGAGTCGGTGGGGAGATATTGGTGTTGGGAATCACTGGCAGACCAATGCTCTATTCCAACCTTTTAGCCTGGGATCCGTTAGCAACATCCCTCAAGATTTAGGAAGAAGGAAACGAAATTTGGGTGCAGATAAATCAGGCAAAGTCAACATTTTGAAATAAAGCTGTACAACATATTTACATTTTTGTTATTCTGCCCCTGTAAGACAAATCGGGAGTACTATGTCACTTGCAAGAAACAGCATGACTAATGCACGATAAAATGTCATCCATGTCCTGCGAATGAGCAAAGTCATCCACTATTAAAGTTTCAGTAGCCATGTTAATGTCTTGCATGCATGGTCAAGTTACCATATGTAAAGTAAATCTTCAAGCGTGCAGTTGCTGCATATGCAAAATGCAGCCTCAAATATCCCTCAGTAATGCAATTTCATCTCGTCCATTACTTGCACCAATGTTTGACAAGTGAAAAGTTTTAGAATTCTTTGTAGGCAGGTGGAGATTGTCCGTGCCTGGCACGCGGTGCACCATTTTGTAATCGGACAACTAGAAAGTCTTAGATTTTTTTAAGGCAGATTATATATTTAGTGGTTTAGAGCCTTTTTTTTTGCGGTGAAACAAAACACTAGTGACTAGACACTAGGAGTTTTTATTCAGGAGCCGTCCCTGATTTATTTATCTTCAAATAAAGTACTCTTTGCTAGAAAGTGTGCATGAAGTTTCTGCCACTTTATGCCAAATTCAACCTCAAATGCTGCCTGCCGAGCAATTCTAGACAAAGAATCGCCCACAATGTCCTCCCTTGAAAACTTTCCAGAGGATTCTGGTTACCAGTACAAATTATGCGCTCTCCGGTCACGGATGACTCATGCTTTTGTTTCCGACTACACCACTTCTCACACTTTGCATCGGCAACCTGAAGCTGATGCAGTACTTGTGGGAGCCTTGTCTCTTCTCTAGCCCTTAGTAGCCATTAGGAAGTTGCTGGATGATTTGGGAGGGACCAATCATGGCAACTAAAAGTTAACTATTTAGTTTGGCCCTCTCCCTCCCCTTTCTAAGTCCCCTCCACAGGCTGCAGAAAATGTCTTTCTGAAGCACACATTGGGCCAGGGTTTTTATGTTTTACCTGAAAGTTATCTGGCTCCAAAACAATTTTAATCGGAAATTTAAAAAATGTGGTGCAAAGGCAACAAGAATGGTGGCACTATAGAGCACAGCATGTGCAGATACTCATTCCTTTTTGTGCTGCACTTCATGACCAGTCGGGCGTCTTGTTTTTTTCAGACTAGGATCTTGAACCTACTTGAGGTTGCAGAAAGTTGTAAAAGAAAGTCGTCAGGGGGGGCCAGATTTATCCTAACTATATTGCGATGGGGGAAGGAGAACCACATAGATGTTGCGGGGTGGGGAAGCAGGTGAGTGGGGTGAGGTTCATGTTGATTGGTTGGGGTCTACATAACATGTGTAGATGTGAGGGGAGAATCGTGCAGATGGGTTGAGAGATCTAGAGATGGAAGGTGTGTAAAACTCTATGATGATCCTCTAGGATACATTTGGGTAATTGCTGGGCTATCATTAGATAATTGTTCAGTTGCTGGTAATTGAGCTCTCTGAAGTGCTTGAATTGAAGTTAACATTTCTATTATTCAGCAATTTGAAGCTGTGCACTGTTACAATGGTTATAACAGCCACTTTATGCAGAATATATTGCTTATACTGATTTCCAATTTCTTTACTAACTCTGTAAACATGTGATGCCATAAGGTAATTAACCATATACTTGTACGTCCCATCCCCTTGCCTCCATCCTTGTGGGTCTCCCCCAGCATGGGGACGGCACCAGAACCTTTGCCAGTGAAAAATGGAGCTTCCCCTTTAAATTTAGTATAGCCCTGGGGCATTGCTTCGGGCTTGGGAATGACGCACAGCGATCCCGCTGTCTGGTGCCTCACCTCAGTCCCTTTTTACGCACGGACGGTGTCGGACCTGGCAGCCAGCGCTGAGACTTTAAGCTTTCCGGTGGCTCCCCGTTTGTTTTTTCAATTCTCATTTCACTTCTCTTCAGTGTCTCACCACCCTCGCGCATGTCAGCCACAGGAGGCTTCACGAGATGTGCCTCATGTAACCACTTGTTCCTGGCTTTTGACCCCCATGCACCCTGTCTTGAGTGTTTGGGGCCCGGCCACTGCTGAGACTCCTGTTCTGCTTGCAGCGCTCTCGGTCACAGGGCATTGAAGAATCATTTGTCGCGGTGGTGGGAGATCTTCCACGCTTCTCCTCTGCCCCACCTTAAGGACTTCGTCTCCAGGACCTCTCGTCAAGACAAAGTAGGCCCTCTTCAGCACGGCTCCACAGCACAGCAATTCCTTCCCTGGTGTTCCCATGGATCGGGGACCCTTGGATACAGGTTCTGGCAGGGACTCTTCTGGGTGCTCCAGGGACAGACCTGAGGCTGTACTGGCCCCCAACCCGAGGTGCTGAGGGGCCCTACCAGGCTGTGCTCGGATTGGGTGATCAAGTTCGTCCTCTTTTTCTACCCCAGGGGCTAAGGGATTGTCAAGTGCCACCTCCAAGAGTCTGTCCTCGGCTAGAACCAGCAAAGCTACCGGCGCAGGTGCCGAGGGTGTCCAGCCTTCTGGAGCTTGCTCAGAGATCGTGAGTCAGGGTGTAAAACTACCGGCTGTCTGGCTGAGGACTCGGCGCATACCAGAGTGTTCTCTGAGGTTGTCTCCTCTGCTTCGGGTGTAAAACCCAAGCTGTATCCTCTCGTGTCTGAGGGCATCTCTTGGCTCAGGGCCTTCGGGCCTTCCCACCCAGGTCATGGCGCAAGGCTTCAAAATGGCAGAGCAACACATGGTGGAGCCTGCCTGGGCCGGCGGCCATCTTCTATCTAGCTCAGGGCCCACCAGTGCTGTCTCCCATTGGGATTTGCAGGAAGATCCCAGCCCCCCCCCCTCCTCCCTCGGTTAGCGGCAGTGGATTCTACGTTGCAGGCTTTTGGTACCCTCTAGGGTACATTTATCCATCGCAGCTGGATGGCGACACCATTCGCCTCAGCACTTTGAACAGGCGCGGAGGCCCAGCGCCTCAGAGGGACAGCTTCTTTGAGCACTTCCTCTTGAGTTCCCCACAGGTGAAGGGGCTCCTGAAGGGAATTGTGAATGTCATCCTGCAGGCGGCGCAGCGCCAACCCCCTCCTCTGGGTACTCCTCATGTTCGTCCTGTGCCAGTCCCTCCAGTGGTTCAGACCTGTTACATGTCTTTATACCGAAATATTTTTTATAAAGCATGAACATATATTGAATATTTTATAACGAAAAACTTTATAGAGAATGCATTTTTTTCTTTGTCCACTGTTTCCCACCCTAAAAACACACCCGAACTGTTTCCCAAAAATATTTGACCCTTTACCCCACCCCTAAATGCATTCTCTAAAACATTTTCGTTATAAAATATTCAATATTTGTTCAATCTTTACAAAATATTAGATATAAAGACTGCATACTGTTCAGATCCTACTGGTCGTTCTGACCCCTCCACCTACTCCTGTACCACCAACGCCCCCGCCCCCTCAACAGCTGCTGCAACTGTGCACTGCTCTGGACCTGCGGGGTACCCTGCTGGCACCTGTCCTAGCGCCCGGATTCCCCTTGGTCTGTGAAAAAAGGGGAGGGGGCGGCCAATGATTACGCCCAGGACGATAAGCCCTCAACATCCTTTAAGGCCTTTCAAGATCGCCTTCAGGGCCTGACAGAGTTCTTTGGGGTCCCTCCTCCCGAGGAGCCCCCCACCCCCCAGGAGTCTGGTGTGCCAGCAGTGGTCTTTGGGAAACATACCACGATTGGGTCTGGCATCCCTCCTCCACATGGATGTCCTGCAGGTCGTGCAAAAGGTCTGGGAGAAGCCCATGGCTAACACCCAGATGAACAAGAAGTTGGACTGCAGGTTTAGGCTGACTGACAGGGAGCCAATCCTCCTACCCTCTTGGGTCGGACCGGGCCCTCGGCCCATCGGCCCGTGGCCTGTCCGAAAGGACTTGGGCGGTGCGAGGGGCCGGTTTCTGAAGCACTCCTGGGCCGTTTTGCAGAGAGCCGCTTTGTGGTGCATTGCTCTGCAGAAAAGGACACCATGGCGACAGCCACCAGGTGAACTTACTTAGACACGCGTTTTTTTTTTTTACAAATACACTGGGTGCAGCGGAGCTGGCTTAAGCCCAGCCCTCTCCCAGTGCATTGTAATATGAGTCCTGGGCAGGCTGTCCGCATTTGCAAGTTGCAAATTGCTTCAGTTTCTCACTCGGCTGGGGCACCTTTGATGTAGCCCAAAGCCGGCACCTGCACCTTCCACTGCTGCGCGGCAGACCGACGTCAAGCTTATGCAGTGAAGGCACCTGCTACCTGCCTATGAGCCCCGCGTCTCATTCACTCCAGGCATGCACGGGTTAAGTATTCTGAGCAATGGGGGGGAGCATCGCACGCCGCTGTTCGGCGAGATGCCAGGTTCAGTGCGGAGCAGTTTCTTGTGGGAGCAGGGAGCCTGGAGTTGGAGGTAGTCTTTGTGTGGCTGGGTTAAGCTCCTTGTTTTAGGATCATGCCCTGACCTGTCTGCCAGAAAGCGATATTTCAGCAGTGTTTAGTGTCAGTAGCATTTGTACTTTTTTTTTCCGCTTTATTTTTATTGAAATTTTCAGCAGAAGGAAAACAAGTTTCCCAGAGGTCATACAACAAAGAATAACAAAATAATCTAACCATCAACTAAACCCTCCCACTATCCCCCCTCCCTAACCCCAGATAAACTAGGCCTCCGAAAGTCCTTGGTGCTAGAGACTGAGAGGAGACAAAACACATGCGTAGCAGTACATTCGGGCCAATCTAATGGTGGAGTCCCCATAACCATCCAACCCTGCTTCCGCCGGTAAAAGCTTCAGCAGCCCCACCCCGGTGACATGATACAGAAAACCACAAAACCGTTCATAGTTTCAAGGCTTCACAGTCCGCAGTAAGAATAACCACAGTCCATTCCTGCAAAAAGGATGACAGAATCCTTGGCAATAGCAGAGAGTTTCTCGTACTCAAAAATGGCAATTAACTTAGTAAACCATTCTGTCTTGGAAGGCGCTATCGAACTCTTCCATTTCTGAGCCAGAGCTAGCCTTCCCGCTCTCAATATGGCCCCCATTACCCTTGAGAAGGAACCCACCTCTTTATCGGGTAGGGGAGTGCCCAAAAGAACCTCGAGTGGGTGCAAAGAGGGACATGTTCCCAGGATGTCTTTAATCCAGCTGAGCACCTCCGTCCAATATAACCGGATAACTGGACACTCCCACCACATGTGAAACCAAGTACCTTTATTGGAACACAATCTGGGACACCACAGGGACACTTCTACAAACATCCTAGACAGGGCAGCCGGAGGGCGGTGCCAGGAGTGCAAAATCTTAAAATTATGCTCCATTGCCGCCGTGTACATCCCTCCAGGAAGCACTGACCTAAACACCAGCTGCCAAGATCAGTCATCTAAGGACAAGCCCAACCGTTCCTCCCAGATACGCTTAAACGCCTGCCTACCCACTAGGTTAGAAGAAATTAGCACATTATAAATCTTAGAGAGGGATCCCTTCCTAGACTTAGCTCCCGCAGAAATCCTCTCAAAAAGAGTTAAGGGGCGCGATAAGTCAGCCACCCACCGCGCATTGGGTGAGGATTCCCTTAAGTCGCAAATACTCAAAGATCGAGAGTGACTTATACTCCATGAAAGACCCTTCAGAAAACTGAGCAGCCCTTTCCAAACCCTGATCAGACCAGGCCTGCGTGTCTCCGAACCCCTTCACGCCCAAATCGATCGGGGGACCCCACAAAGAAGACAAGGGGGACGGCCAAGAGGAAATAAGCCTATTATCTCTAGAAGGCTTCCAAACCGACCACAAGACCGCAAGAATAGGGTGCGATTTAATGGTCACTAACCTTTCTCGGATGGACTTGAACATCTTCCACATACGTCCAGTATGTCCGCAGATCATCCCTCAAATGCTCCAGCATGACTCGCAGTTGAGCCGCCTTGAAATAACCCCTAAAATCCGGGAACCCAAAACCACCAAAGTACCTGGGAAGGGTCAAGGTAGCCAAACTAACTCTGGGTCTCTTCCCATTCCAAATGAAGCGAAGGATACTCTATTGCAATGCAACAAAGCAGTCCGGCACCAGACATGGAAGAGACATAAAAAGATAGAGGAGCCGTGGAAGAATATTCATTTTAACCACCACCATACACCCAAACCATGAAAGGGTCAAGGGGGCCCACCTTAAGAGGTCACCTTGGATTTTTGCCAGGAGAGGAGGGAAGTTTAGCTCAAACACTTTACCTAAATCCCTAGGACTAGCAAGACCCAGATACCTGTTATACAGATGCTCCACATGCACCCCATATATTTCTTCCTTTCCCTCATTTTCAAAATCCACCCCCCCATGGGCATAATACAGGACTTGGACAAATTGACCTTTTGACCCCGAGAAGGACCCAAAACAACAAATCAGACCCAACAACCGCGGGAGCATCGCATGAAGACTTGTCGGGTACACTAAAATATCGTCCGCAAACAAGGATAGTTTAAATTCATGGTCCCCACAATTTACCCCCGTAAGGCCCACATCGGCCCTGACTGCAATGGCAAAAGGCTCCATTGCCAGCACATATAACAGAGGAGAGAGGGGACATCCCTGACTCGTGCCCCGAGAGAGCGAGAACTCCATTGACATGTAACCATTTACCAACACCCTAGCTGAGGGACCATTGTATAGAGCAGCAATCCACTTACAAAAATTGTCCCCCAAAGCCCATTTTCCGCATCGCCCTCCCATGTAGAGCCATTCCACGCGGTCGAAGGCCTTCTCAGAGTCCAAGGACAAGAGATAGGCCTCCAAGTTGCGCAAGGTCTTCCTCACATAATGCGTCCCCTGGCGACCGGAGATGAAACCAACCTGGTCGCCATGAACCAGGGAGGGAAGAAATCTAGAGCCTATTCGCTAAGAGCTTAGCCAAAATCTTGACATCTACATTGAGGAGAGAAATGGGTCTATATGACAGACATCGCACGGGATCCTTCCCATCCTTCGGCAACGCTACAATAAGAGCTGACGACATAGAGGGAGGCTAGGAGCCAGATTCAAAGGCAGAGTTAAACACCTTAGCCAGAAAAGGGGCTACCACAGCTTGGAATGTTTTATAAAACCGGACAGTGAAGCCATCGTCTCCCGGAGCTGTGCCACTCTTCAAAGAGGAAATAGTGTCAATCACCTCCTGGGGAGAGACTGGGAGCTCCAACACACCCACGCCCTCAGCAGAGAGACGAGGAATATGCAGTGATTCCAAAAATTGGTCTACGTCAGCCCCTGAATATTCCGATGAATAAAGACCCTCATAGTAATGCCCAAACTCTGCTGCAATCTTATCTTGCATAATCCCCTCCCCTGACCGTCCTGTAATACGATTCACCCTCCTGCTGTTTCGCAGCTCCCTTAAACACCACGCCAGGATCTTATCCGCCTTTTCCCTCTGCTCCATATAACGTTGTTTCAAAAATGCCAGCTTTCTTTCTGTTTGTCCCACGAGTAAGGCCGACAATTTAGCCTTCAGGTTCTGAAGCTCTTCCCACTTTCTTGGGGCCATCTGAGACTTCAGCTTTCCTCCCGGCTGAATGGCAGCAATTCGCTCCCTCAACTTAAGTTCCACTCTGCCCCGCTCCCTCTTTCTTCTTGCGCCCATCTCCGAGTACGCCTCTCACTGTGGCCTTAAATGCATCCCACACTCCCAGGACATCCACCTCCCCTGTGTCATTAAGAAGGAAATACTCAGTAATTGAGCCCAAAAGGGACTCCTTGAGCTCCTTATCGAACAACAATGTATCATTGCATATCCACCGAGCCCTGGTCGGCGTCCGCAGGGGAACCCCTAGTGCGACCCAAACTAAGTCATGGTCGGACCACAGGACAACCTCCACATCAAAATTTGAGACACAATCCCGAAGCGTTGAATCCACTAAGATGAGATCTATCCTAGAGAACGCCCCGTGTACCGTAGAGTAGAAAGTGAAGAGGGTCGCGGTTCCCCTCAACGGCGTGCACATCTACCAAGCCCAACCCCTCATTAGTCCGTAGAAATTAGTCCGCCAGTTTCCACTGAGCCCGCTGGCCTGGGCACGAGGAAAGGTATTTCCTATCCTTATCCGGCCAGAGAACCTGTTAATATCCCCACCCACTATCAAAGCACCCTCTGCAAACCCCCGAATTGACTCCCCCACTTTTTCCCAAAAGCAGTCCTGCGCCTCATTCGGGCATAGACCCCTACCAGGGTAATCGACCTGCCTTTCACAGACCCGTTGACCATAATGCAGCGCCCCTCTGAGTCGGACCTGTGAGCCTTTGGAACAAAAAAGAGCTTTGGAGGAGATCAACAAAGCTTCTTCGCCACATACTAGGAATGGAACACGTGTTGAATGGCTTTAGCACGAAACAATGGTTCCTTTCCCCTGACCCAGTGAGTTTCCTGCACAAAACAAAGTGCAGCTTAAGCCTAGTAAGTTCCCTCGTCACCAGGGACCTTTTCGTAGGAGAGTTCAAGCCTTGCACATTCAGGGACCCCACCAATAGTGTCTGCATAGAATCATCTATTAGATGGGCCATAAAAAGCTTTCCCCCCCTCTTGAGGGACACACCTGACTGCCTGCACCTCCAGCTCACACGCACCAAGGGAGATCAACAAAGAACCTATGAAACCCCTCCTTCACAAAGGCCCCAGAAACCCAAGATACACCCCCCAAAACCAAGAAAACAACCAAACCCCCCAATCCCTCCAAACACCATCCCAATAACCCCAGCTCCCTCCCACCCCAGCACCCCTCCCCGACCGTATGGATAGACTGCGACATCTCACCGCCCCACTACCAGGCCACCAGAGATCACCTCCACCCGGGCGCTACACACATCATATAAACAAATAACATATTGAGCCCCCCATCCCTAATCAAGAAGCGAGCCACAAACATCACCCCATGTATATGTCACTCCCCCGGCCCAGAGACCTCGCCATAGGCTTAGAACAAGACAAAGAACCAGTAACACAGGCGGCGGTAAAGGCCAAAACAAGACCATCCAGATGGCCCCATGAAACTCCCCAAAACAACCAGCGCAAAAAGCCTCAACATCAAAGTCAAGGCGCCGGCTGCCTTGGGGACGGGGGCGCCACACTCCTAAATTTCCTGTGCCCCCGCACACGCCGTCCCACAAATTCCGATGGGCCAGGGCGGTCCCCATCTGACCCCTTCCCCCTCCCTGCCTCATCCTTAGAAGGGGGGTCTCCCAAATGTTCACGAGAGATTCGCTGAATGTCAGTTTCTGAGGAGAGAGTATTTATAACCATCTAGCTCAAAGGCAAGGGAAAATGGGTGGCCCCATCTATAACATACTCCCTTGGATTGCAACCACCTCGTCAAGGGACCGCAGAGACGCCGTCGAGCAAGGGTCGATAGGGCCCTTCTTCCGTGCTAAGCCCAGGATCTTGGTCTTTTCACCAAAGTAGTGACATTTCACAAGGACCGTGCAAGGCTCACCCGCGCGCCTATCGATTGTGGGTTTGCTGGTATTTTCGCCATCAAAAAGGCTACTTACAATCGCCTTGACCCCTCTCACAATGTCTGCCGGAGACTCCCCTTCCGGTTCCGGCATACCAAAAAACCTTAGGTTAGAGCGCCGTTCCCCATTTTCCAAGTCGTCCAGCTTAAGGATGACTTTATCCTCCCATCTCTCAAACTCAGCCTGTCTCATATCAAATTGCGTCTCAAAAAGGTCTGCCGAGGTTTGGTTGGCCTCAAGGGCCTGAACACGATCTTCCACTGCGTCAGCCTTCTTGTCCAGAGAATCCAGGCGCTTGTTGACATCCGCCCTAAAGCCTTGTATCTCCTCCAGCAGGGCCACCATGTTACGACTCACTGATAGAGCTTCCGATGCCTCCGACTGGGCCCCAGCCTGCATGACGGCGTCCTCCCTCTTCTCTGTCACCACTCTCCGATATTTTTGTAGGGCTTGCGCCAAGTCCATTCAGAAAGGGATCCCTAAGGCACTCCAAACAGAATATCAGGTGACCTCCTGGGGAGGTAATGCCAGGGCCCACAACCTGGCCTGAGAGGCCTCCCCTATCCAGCCGGGTGCAGATCAACTTAGGATCCGCAGACAGACTTCCGCTCCGTGTCAACTGACAGCAAACCTATTTCACCCCCGGGAAAGGAGAAAGAAGCCTATCGTACCCTCCACACTCTTCCTGGCTGACTAGGAACACAAATATATACACTCCAACTTAGTCACAGCACAGGTAGCACAATATACAGAGGAAGGTGTCTATGTGGGCGCTGCAGTACACAAGGAAAACAAACGTTTTCAGCTCTCAGAGTAGCTCCGTATCTTAATGTCCTTTGTTCCGTAGTAAACACTTGAAAGTCACTGAAGCTCACCTTGAGAGGTTTGCTGTAAGCGACGTGGTCAGCTGCTTGAATGCTCTTCCAAGAGTTTATAACACGGGGGCAACGTAATGCAGGGATATTCACACAACCTTAGTAGAATGGCTCCCCAAACGTGACCCTGTGTCCAGCAATTGCCCAGCCCAGACAGGACTCCAGGGGCAGAGGGGGCAGAACAACTCGCCGTCCTCAAACCTCCAAGGGGCACCTATATCTGGTGCCCCCGGCTCTACTCACCGCCACAGCCCTGGTCGAACCTCCGGGCGGCCCTCCTCCGCCCCAACAGAACACTGCGGCAAAGTAATGGGAGCCCTCCTGGACACTAGTAAGGAGGTTACTGCACCTCGCCAAACACTCACTCTGGAAGGGCTCGCCGCACAGGGGCTCTCTCCCGGGCCGCTCCAGCAGGCAACCGCCGCTGTTGATCTCTCCACCGCGGACCCAGCTCCAACAGCGCACCGAGCACTCTCCACACCGAAGCGCTCAACGCTTCGTTCCACCGGCCGCCGCAGGACACCACTGCCCCGGACAGCACTACTCCGGCCCTGCAGTCCGGGCCAAGAGCTCACCTCCGGGGGAGCACCTTCCCCATCGCAGGGCAGACTTCTCCCGCGCGGCGCGCCCGCCAGGACAACAGCAGGTCACAGACACCACCGTCCCAGCTCCGGTCTCTCGGGGCTGCCGGACTCCGGGACCGCTCCCCACAGACTAACTCCAGGCTCAGTCCTCCTTCAGGGGGATTTCAACGGGGGTGGGGTGCTCAATTCCCACAGATTTAGCGCCCTGGGATGGAGACCGGCCGAGAAACGTTATAACATTGGCGGCTGCTAGCATTTGTACTTTACAGGTGACGTGGTGCTGCTGTGTGACTGTGTCTGTATGTATGACATGCGAGTCTGTGTGTTAAGGAGCTGTAACCCAATTTAGAAAATACATAGCAGATGGACAAGAGTCACTCGCCAGTTCT
This sequence comes from Ambystoma mexicanum, assembly GCF_040938575.1. Taxonomy (NCBI): domain Eukaryota; kingdom Metazoa; phylum Chordata; class Amphibia; order Caudata; family Ambystomatidae; genus Ambystoma; species Ambystoma mexicanum. The sequence goes on along the minus strand of NC_090921.1, from coordinate 1,015,011,364 downwards.
CCCCGGGCGCGTAGCATTGCTTACTCGCCAACAGTGAATCAGAGAGCCAAAAAGCAAGTCAACGTTTTGAGACGCAAACGCGCGCACCCTCACATCAGCCCTATTGTGACATGCTATGTTTCCTCAGTGTAACACATGTACACCTGGTGCCACATAATGGGACCATTGGCAAGGTTTCAAATAATACGTTCAGTACCATCAGCGAGTGGGGTGCATTGTAAAATGTGTTTTGGGGAAGACAACTGTGAAATGTTATAATCTGGATATGTGTATTAATCCTGCAGGAGGCGGTTAACCTATAAGGGGAGTATTTCCTAAAAAGCTAAAATGGAGCCAGGGAATGCATTCCTTAATATTCTGGAATGCCCTCCTGCTGGACAGCTGAAAAGGGAAGAGTTTATATTTTCCGACCTCAGCAAGACATATTTTCACTGCTTCACTTATTTGCGTGGACCCCTACTCGGGATGTACGGTCAATTCCTGATTTTTCTATGATTAAGTGTCCCATGCTAAGGTAGTGCGTGATTAATTTCATGGAAGGGCACCAACATCCAGAATATCATTTGAATTTCTTCTTAATTAAACAAACATTTCCCTCCAGAGAAAATTCAGTCTTCTCCAGCGATCCTGTGTGGGGTGGTGTAACAACACTGGGGAATATATGGTCGTATTTTTCATCAGCGGTAGCAGCTTTCAGCTGCGAATGAACCCGTGAAGAACTGGGAGGTGTAAAATAGTCTTGTTAATATTACATTAAACCGTGTTTTTGTTGGGGATGTGATGTACAATATTCTCATTCAAATTTCCAAACCCCACTACCAAGGACATAAATGCATGCTGTGCATATAGGCATCCACACATGGCAATGGATGCACATTGTGTACTGTATTCAGCATCTTTTTATGGATACATGTGATATATGGCAAAATATAGACAGCTAGGAGTAATACACAGCGTGTGTGTGTTTGGTTATTTGCCTACCTATTCGCTGCCCATGGCCATGCAGATGTAAATGAGCTCATGGTATAAAAACAATGTTTTAACCAGGTGTGCCTTCCGCCACTTGGTTTCTATCTGTCCTTGCACTGAAGTCCTGATAAACAAGCATGACAAAGCCGACAGTTGTGGCTTGCGTGTAGGTGTTCAATAGGTATTTGCCACCTACTGCTAATTGCACAATTTCCCAGCTTCTACCATCTTATATGCCGGTAATTTTGTTATGGCATTGCCTGGCAAATAGCTATTGCATGCCAACACAAAACCCCAAACTGCTGGCTTTCCCAATGCTAGTTGAATTATTGCATTGTACTGAATGTGTTTGTAGGGGAATGGTTTGTGGTGCGATGCTTTGATTCTTTGTAGCAGTCAGAAACATGCTTGAGGGTTATTCTAAAAATGAATGTGATGTCTTGCTCTGGAAAAATACCCAATTGATGCAGCATTGATGGATACATTCAGAGATTCCCACTTAAGTGATAATCAAGTGTTTGTTTGAATTTTGTTGGATTATTTTGTACATGATCTCATTTTTATTTGCTGTGGATGAATTGTTAACACACCCAACCATAAGATCTGGGTTAAGATGCAAATCACTGCAGTTAGTGTTAAGGTGGATGCTTTCACAGCAAACGCATTTAGTTGGTTTATAAAAGATATACACATTTAGCTGCTTGGATGTCTCTAGACAAGGCATCCCTGGAGGCTGCAATATTCAGGAATAGAGGACCACATTCTCATTACGGTTTCCCTACTTTACCCCTTCCTATCCAACGATAGTCACCCTAACCCTTCTTCTCTGCTGGGGCTGCGTAGCCCTGTATAAGCATTGACTTGCCGCAGGTCCCAAAACCACAGTGGGGGTGGTTGATTCATGCCACTCCTGCGACTCTGAGCTGTGTACCCTGTCACAGAACTGTATGCAAAGTTATTTTATGAGTTGTGTTGTAATGTAACAGACACATGAACACTCCATAAGTAGCATATTCTGTAAAGTCGTGAATTGACGCGATTCTCAGATGGTTTGAGGGCCACTTTTTTTGATGCGAGGGGTGGGCCACTTTATTTGGGGTTTCAGGCCTATTTCTTGTCCCAGTCTGACCCTGCTTGCTTCCCACCCGCAGCCCCAATCCTCTGTGGTGGCTGCGGCCTCGTATTCTTAACCATTGTCTTTGTCGTCTTCCTGCATGGGAGCCACCTCCAGTTGCCTCTACAAGGAGGACGAAGTCCTTGAGTCCTTGGGGAAAATGCTGCTACTTCATCTCGGGTCTGCATCTGCAGCAAGCCATCGCAGACGCCCTCTTGGATGAGGCTAACTAGAAGCTGTGGCTGTAGCTCAGGGAATTTCTGCCCGACTTCCCTTCGGACAAGCAAGCCTCCTTCAAGCCCGGTCTGGCAGATGCCCGGCCCATTGCGCAGGACCTAATAGTGTCTTCGGTCTACCACATTGACACAGCTAGCAGAGGGCTGTGCCTTGGGATTGAGATGAGGATGATGGCGTGGATGCACAACAAGGTTTTCATCTGATGTGCAGGAGCGGATCCTGGATCGGCCCTTTGAGGGCATGAACTTTTTTCACTCGTCAACCGATGAGTCGACAAAACCTCCACTCAAACCATCAAAACCTTGCCACCCTGACAAAACCAGGTCAGAAATCCTTCACTACGTCCCAGGGCAGTACCAAGTTCAAGCTCCATGCTTTCTCTGGCTTAAAAGGGGTTCCAGCACCGCGGTACACGGATTCCTGACTGGTCGCCCAGCAACCACAGTAGGAAGCGGTAGATGATGTTGTGTTGGTTTTTCTCCTCCCGCTCCTCTGACGCCAAGATGCAGTGACTTAAAGGTCCGGGAAACAGCTCGTCTGTGGAGGACCATTTGGCTCTGTTACAGGACACCTGGAAGTGTCTTTTCAGCAACCCTTGGATCCTATCCGTTGTCTCCACAGGCTTCAGTCTTCCTCTTATTTTGCCTCTACCATCCTTTCCTGCTCTTCATCAGGTCGGTTCCTCTGCTCTTTTATGGTAGGTCCTTTCAGTCTTGGAGATGCAGGCGATAGCACCAGTTCCTCTTTTAGAAAGGGGTATTCGGTTACTGTACCAGGATTTTTGCAGTACCCAAGAACAACCAGGCTGGCCTGAGGGTAGTTCTTGACCTGTCATTTCTAAATCTGTCTGATGTATGATGACAGTAAAAAATTACTTGTAAAGGTTTAATAAACCAAACACAAAAAAACAAAACTAAATCTGTCTTTACCGCTGGAGCGCTTTGATTCTTACACTCCTGCAAATAGCCGAGTCTCTGTGCATGGGACTGGATGTGTTCCTTGGTCCTCGAGGATGCGTACCTGCATGTACCCATCTATCAACAGCATCAGACGTTTTTGCAGTTCACGATTATGTCATACCACTTTCAGTAAAGGTGCTGCCTTTTGGCCTGAACTCGGCCCTTGTGTCTTCACGAGGTTGATGAATGCAGTGGCGGGTCTCTCTGTTTGAGGGCCATCTGTATCCTTATTTGGACGACTGGCTAGTGAGGGTGGGGTCACTCAGAGGTGATGCACTCCTGCCAGAGACTGGTGGATATCCTTCCTCTGAGGAAGTCAATTATGGCAATCTCAGGAAATGGTCATCCTACGGGTGTATTGGAACACTAACTTTCAGCTGGCGTTTCCTACACTCTAGATGCTTCTGTCCCTCCGCAAGACGGTGGCGCACCTTCTGGCCAAACCACCTCGGCATGGTGGTTTCAGCACATTCTGGGCCTGATTGCCTCCTGCATCCTCATTGTACAGCACGCCCGCCTCAAGACGAGGCACCTCCAGCTCCCCTTGGCGGCCGATTGGGATTAGGAGACAGAGTCTCAGTCGGACAGGATCCCTGTACTGCCACTCTTTCTACCCGATCTTCGCTGGTGGTTGATGGAGGGCAGTGTTTCAATGGGAGCCCCCTTCCCCCGACAAGAGCCTTCCCCGGAGGTGACTGACTCCTTTTTAAGGCTGGTGCGTTTTTTGACCCTCATCATGGACAAGTCTGTTCTGGTCAAGATGGACAATTCTATTATGTTTTACCTGAACAAGCACGGCGGTACCAGACCCCCCTCACCCTCTACCCCCTCTGCATGGAGGCGGTATTGATATGGGAATGGGCCCTAAAGGAGGTGATTTTGATTTTGGCAGTCCACATGCCAAGGCACAGCAACCCACAAGTGTATCAGCGGAGTCGCTTGGGGGTGAACACCTACGAGTGTGTTGCACGACGACTCCTTGTTGCCCCTGTTCCAGCGTTGGGGCTTCGCAGACCTGAATGTGTTCGAATTTCCCCTGATTGCCAAGTGCCTCCAATTTGCATCATGGGCAGATCTGTTGGCACAGCCGCAGGTGGGGTGTTCCCACCGACCCCTCTGCTCCAACTGACCCTCTACAAGTTCTACAAGATCCAGGCTGCAGCCTCGTCCTGGTTGCCCCCCACTGGCTTTTCGTGACCCTGGTTTTCGGATCTGCTGAAGTTGTGCTCCCATGTTCCAGCCAGTCTTCTGATCCCCAGGAGGGGTTTTGTGACCAAGCAGGGCAGGGCGGTGGAAAATCCATACCCGGCCAAACTGGCCCTGGCGGCCTGGTTCCTGATCAGCTGAGGCTTCAACATACTCCATTTTCAGATGACATCTGGCACATCATTCAGCAGGCCAGGAGGCCCTCGACTGTCCCATTATAAGAGCAAATGGACTTGGTTCTTCCATTGGGCTTTCGACAAAGCTCTGCACTCTGTCCCCTGGATGACGTACTGTCCTTTTCAGCACACAACTTTGGAGTTCAGGTGGATACTTGCTGCACGTATCAGGAGGTCTTTGTTGCTTACAAGAATTCATGCAAGCTCTTTTTCAGCAGCCAACCCAGTGGTTAGGGTCCTCATTAAGGGGTTGTCTAGGCTCTTTCCTCCGGTGCATAGGCCGCATCCGGTCTGGGACCTCCAATGTGGTTCTTGCAGCTTTGCAATGCAAGCCTTTCCAGCCAATGGCCTCTGTAGACATCCGCTTGGTGACACTAAAAACGGCTTTATTGGTGGCTCTCATCTCTGCACGCAGGGTTAGTGAATTGCAGGCGTTGTTTCTGCAAGTCCTTCACCACATTTCACAACAAGGTCATCTTGCGTACTCACCCAAACTTCTTGCCCAAGGTGGTCTCTGTTCTATCTGAATCAAGAGATCTGCCCGCCTGTGTTCTTCCCGAACCCACAGTCTGAGGTAGAGGGGGTCCTACATTCCTTGGACCTCAAGAGGGTTCTCAAGTTTTCTCTCTGGGGCGAAATCCTTCAGGAAGTCCGAGGTATTGTTCATGACCTTTGGGGACTCCTCCCCGGCTCTCAAGCTTTTAAGGTTTCCATCGCCTGTTGGATGGTTCAGGCCATTTCGGCCTGCTCCTGAGGGGCGATTCATGCCCATGTGGTCAGAGATAAGTCCACGGCTGTCTCGTTTCAGAGACCTGCTTCTTGGCATGTCATCAGCAAGATGGCTACTTGGGCCACTCTGTTGACTTTCTGTAGGCATTACTCGCTGGAAACCAGCTCCAGGCGTGATGCAGAGTTTGGTCCGGCGGTTCTGAAGAACCTTTTAGCTTCATCCTATATATGAAGTTGGTTGTCGCAGCTCCACCCTATGTTCTTGTCTGGTGGAATCTCCCACAAGGATGGAGGAAAGGGGACGGGATGTAGGAGTAATTAAAGTTGCTCACCTTAGTGACTAGAGTAGCCGTAGTGCCCTTCCCTCCATACATCCCACCCACCTTCCTCCACTAGTATGTCAGGGGCTAATATGGGTATGCAGTAATTATATCGAATAGAAAATACTGAATGCAAATGTACCGAAAAAATTAAGAATGCTAAATATATAGGGGTTGGGGGTAAGAGGTTAAAAGGTGTGGGGTGGTTTGGGTGGGGTTAGAAGCATGGGTATACGGAGGGATTTGAGTGGGAGAGGCCCAATTTTAAACAGTTTTATTTTCTCGGTAAAGTTGCATTAATTATTTCTCAATTCGTTATAATCACACGTAACCGCTAATCTGTACTAAAAGCAGCCAGGTATCTAAGCATCCGATGTGTTCAAAGGGGGTGAGGTGCCGGATGGCAGGGTCTCAGCAGAGCATTCCTACGCCCGATGCCACGCCCCACTGCGCTATACTAAATTAAAGGGGGGGGGGGGAGAACCATTTTTTGCTGCCAACGGTTCTGGTACGTCCCAGTGTTGTTGGATGCCTACAAGGAGGATGGAGGAAAGGGGGCGATGGACTAGTACTCTAGACACTACAGTGATTAATTTGAATCCTTTAGCTCAAAATGTCTAAAAGGGGAATGATCAGTGATCTGCAAATTAAACTTCAAATCATGCTAATGTACACGTTGGGCTTTGATTTGTAAATCTAAACATTAGAATCTCATGCGTTTCAGTTTTATTCCGTTTCACAATGTGAGTAACTCTTAAAATAAGTGCTTCATTGTACCGCCAATGGTATAGCTTGTTGTAGAATTTCAAAATGTAAATTGTCGTGAGCGATTAAGAACCGGGGTTATAAAGGTAATTGGGGTAGAGGAGAGAAAGTTGGATGAACATTTGTTCAGTATTCAAATGTTGTCAAGATGTGGCAACCTGTTGGTTTAAATGTACTTTTCTTATATTAAAGTAGGGCAGGCTATAGGAAGTAATCTTTTTCAATAATGTGTGGTGGCGTATTTGGAGTGAGTTTGTTTTTGTACGTTAATCTTTGGGGAGGAGATCTTGCCAGAAGTTGAAATTGAGCTGGATCGGTTTAGCAATCTTAAATCATGTGACAGTAAATGGGTATTTTTTTAGAATTTCATATTGATTTAATGGTGGACAGATATTGTGCAGAGGGCATATGGGATTGGCTGTGGATAGTGCAGCTTTACAGACTTTATTGTTGGGCAAGTAAGCCGAATCAGGGATTATCTTGCAAGGTGAGGTACTGGAAAGACAGCAGGTCTTGTTTATTAATCCACAGTTTCAAGCAGGTGTTAATGACTTGAGAGTGCAGCGAGTCGCGGTGGGTGGCTTGAGGCTTTCTCACTGTCGCACCAAAGTGGGTCCTATTGCAACATAGTCTTATCAGGCCTTTTTTCCAAGGGGATGATGAATCTAGATTGTTGCCAGGTGATGTGTAACGCTCACCTGATTCCCGCAGAGGCGCCGGTCTTGACTGGGTGAATGCCGTATCTTCAAAGGTGATGTGTAACACACGGTTGGCTCTTTGGGCTGGACCTCTGTGCACTGTATGTCTGACTCGAAGAGTAAGATGTCTGCAGATAGAAAATATGGGATTAATGAACTGGGGTTATTGGGTGCCTCTCTCCTCCCTTTCCCTTCTCCTGTAGAACCCCAAAGGTTAACGCCCTCACCTTAGGTAAGTGAACGCCGAGCTCTCCATCTGCCTCGGGGCAGGATGCCGTAACCAGTTTCTTCACTGGATAAAGGTGCAGGCCTCTTGACCTCAGAGGACTGCTGACCGTCGTTAACTGCACGAACGGTAAGTTCTGGGCACTTCAAATGTCTTAAAAGTCTTTTGTAATGATATCTCTTGTTTTGCAGGGTTCCGGCGATGGCGGATGGCAGGCTGATGAGAGTTGAGGATCGAACCCGCGTGAGGAATAGAAGCGCCTGGAAGCACGTAAGTAAGCGCTTGTAGCCTGCTTCACGATGCGCACTAACTGTCCCTTTTATCTTGCAGGTACAAGTTCGGAGCTTTAGAGAAGCTGAAGGGTGCTGGAATACCCACTGGATTCGGCGTGGGAAGGAGTAATGGCACGTGAGTAATAAAGTTGCCCAATGTCTTTAAACGCACCTTCTTTTGTCTTTCAGATGCGGGATTCAGCGGCGAAGCCTCCGGAGCGTGCGAAGAGCTGGTAAGCTTTTGTCTTTCAGATGCCGGAATGCAGTGCGAAGACCTCCGGGGCATGCGAAGAGTAGGTAAGCCTTTGTCTTTCAGATGCCGGAATGCAGCGCGAGGCGTTGGTGACAGCCGATGGACCAGGTAAGAGATGCGCTGCCACTGAAGACCGTAGTGCTAACCTGTTCTTTCTTTGTCTTTACAGGTGCTGCTGAAGACTGGATTCCAGGATGGTAAGCCTTTGTTCCCTTAGGCCCAGGATCAGAAGCAGAAGACACGATGAGCGTTCTGCTGCAGAGAATGCAGAATAACACAAAGCAAGATTCATCCATCAGGTGTGGTTTAAATAGCCTCCTGTAGTGCTTAGGTGTCTCCTTCCACAGCCAGGCCTAGGTAAGAAAAGAGTTCCTGCTTTCCAGAAGAGTTCCAGTGTTCTGAACCTAGGGAGTGGCTCCTGCCCCACCCAACAGGAAAAGTAGTCCCAAACAGAAGAGGATCAGGGGTTCAACTGGCAGGTAAGTAAGCAGCATGGTCTGCTGCAGGTAAGTCCACCCAAGCATTATGAGCCCGGCGCTTCCAGCGCTGGGACTGGGCATCTTTATGAGCCTGGTGCCACTGGCGCCAGGACAGGGTCCAAAAGGTCCCAATTGGGACTGGCTGGCACTCGGAACCGGGGTTATGGGTCTGCTTCCAAGGGAGTCGGGCAAGTCCTGATCTTTTGGAAGCAGAGATCATGACATGATGGTATAATACTTGAGCGTCACTATTCTCACATGGGCATAACCCACTATTTGGCGTTAAACCTTCCAACTTAGTGTGGGAATATATATGTATAATAAACCAAATGAAGATCTCAACACATTTAAAAAATATGTACCCTCATTTCGTCCTTCTGACGCTCAAACAACCATGATACAAATATAGGTTGATACGAACAGGTCAGAAGGATGTTACATCCACAAGCATTTATCAATTTTATTTAATACTTCAAATCGCAAGTGTAGCCACCTGCTTTATCACATCAAAATAATTTGGTTAAAAACAAATAGACAATGTACAAATTCAGTTGGATACGAAAATGATACTGTGTAATTGACACACAGAAAAATGAAGTCTCCATGACCTGACTGTACATAGTGATGGTTATTTACACCCAGTTCACCCACTATGATGACCTTTGCCCGACTTATATAAGTTTCTGTCCTATGTGACAAAAAATTGCTGGACATTCCTCAGAGGCAGGAAATGTGTCGTATAGGTGGCAGGGGCTGGGAATCAGTTCCACTATTCTCTCCATTGTAATTTCCAGAGGAAACCCTACAAGGATGCTAAATTGTGCTTCATAAGTCTTTCAATAGACCTAGCTCTACTCCTCAACACCACAAGGATCATCAGATAAACCAAAATTCGTCTACCTGGAAGTTGCCTGTTTCTTTGTACCATCAGACGATTATGCAATCCTAAGTGTTGCTGTTGCCACAATTCTCTGCTTAATCTCAACCGTATACCCTGCAAGGAAAAATCACATCCCTTACTTTCGTTGTCCTGTAGCTAACTTGTTTGTTCAAAATCACGGATTATCAGCTCAAATCAAACCAACCCAGGAGCTCACTCCTTATCTTCTTCAGTGATGGTAGATATTAGGTTTGTGTCTTGGCAAATATTAGATATCCATTATGGTCCTCTTGTTTAGCTCTGTAGGAAATTATCAAATGGTATCCCCATATGAATTGTTTACCACAGAATATGCACTCGCTACATAAACTATGGCCACTCTCCACTTATGTTTCCCAAGCAAATTGCTTAGAGACTGGAACCTTGGGTAGTCTCTTCCACACTGAGTACCCGTCAGTTGGTGGGGCTTTCTGTGCCCTAAATTACAGGCGTAAATAAAATGCAGGGGAGGGTGCAGGTTATACTCCGTATCCATATGTGTAATGATTGACTTCTTCCCAGAAAGGTACCATCTCTTAACTCCATTTCTTTACTACTGGTAATCCCCCCCCCCCCCGTTACTTGCGCACTGCCGTCACAAACAACTTATGCAGCCGTGATCGCCATAGATTTACAACGCTGATGTGGGCATGATGTAATCAGCGATTCACACCCGCTCACAATGATGCAGGCGTACAGTAAAATGCCCCATGGCAGCCCCTATGTTAATATCGAGGGAGGCGAACAATCAATTAAACCATATATATATATATATATAATTTTTTTTTTTTTTCCTGAGGCTTGTGGAATCTGCTTAGATCACATGCTGTGCATAGGCCGACATCTAGTGGAAGCTGCGGAATATTAGTTTGTTTTTCGAAAATGGGCGTTGACACAGGGCGTGCCAGTAATACTATCCCTAGTGTGACATCCACTGTACCCATGAACCCTCACGCGTGTAGGACCCTCAGATTGTTTTTTCCACCATACTTGTCGGAAGCATTGCGTGGAGATCCCTGGCTTTCAGCCATTTTGATTAAAAAAAATCGATATTAATTTCCCTCTTCTTCCACTCCCACGTCAAAGACATCGAAGATTGACGCCGGTCCGAAGAACAGACAACCGTCGAGAGCTGCTTGACGGACTTTGTGCCTCGGAAGGCCTCTGGCCTTGATCCTACAAGTAGGGAGAGTGGGGGATGGAAACATACTCTACACTCTCATTTCCTACACACAAGCTCGCTGCCACAAGGTGCATATGGAGAGTACTCCATTTAAATGTTGCCCCAAGTGCAACCGCAAGTACCCTTGGGTTGACAAACACGCCACCTGTAATCTTTGCTTGCCGAGGCACCACCCCGAGGCAAACTGCAAAGCGTGTAAGCTTTTTAAAACAAAAAGGCTCAAGGACCGCTCCACTAAGCGTTGGGCCCACCATGCCAGGCTGCTCGAGGCCATGGAAGCGGTGGGTGCCTTCAGTGATGGCAGCGACGCCGCCTTTTCAGACGGCGAGGGCACCGGGGCATCGAAAGACACCCAAGCGCTAGTCCCCGACCCCAGAGGATTGTCCGGCAGGGCATTTATGGGGACCACACCCACGACACAAGTGCTAACATCACTTCTAACACCTAAACACACTGATCCCAACCGGGACTCGACACGTGTGTCGAGTTCTTGGAAAAAGGAGGCATGTCGAAAGCTGTCCACAGAGTCAGTGTCCTCTGGGCGTTCCAGGTCAAGATTGCCTCATGACACAAGGCAACCGTCCACAGTTGCCAAGAGTGCCTCGCTTCCCCAAGTCACAGAGGTACGGTCGTCAGAAGACTAATCCGACCTCAACCCCCAGGCCGCACACCTAAAGTCGGCTCCGGCAACCCGTTCAGCGTCTGCTTCCGAGTCCTGACGTGCACACTTGAAAGAGAGAGAGAGACCTCCCCTGAATCTCAACGCCAGGCGTCGAAAGGCTTAGATAGGGTGAAAACTTCAGGAAAACACTTCTACTCAAGGGGATGGGGTGGGGGGGGCAACAGCAGAAAGACAGTACACTCTACTTCTGCTTCACAGACACATAAGGACACACGTAGATCTTCAGATAGGGATACTTCCAAGACCCCTGTCTCTACACCTAAGACCAAACCTATTCTTTCCTCTCCTCACGGTAGGGGAATAGGAAGGGAACCTGCTCAAGAGGTTGTCATCCCCAGCTCCAGAAAACGGAGCAGTGAAGACAGATAGGGTAATGAGCAGAAGGTCTTCCCTGGCTGATTTCTACTCCAAAAACCCAGAACATTTCCTCTCTTACACTCCAGACAGCACTACTCCTTCAGGATCCAACGGCCCTAATCCCCCTACTAAAAAACCTCAGTTTGAGACTCCAACTCAGGGCCTAACTTCAGACCCTTACTATATACAGCCTTATCAGCATTCTAGTGAGGATCCACAACAATATACGGTATCCAGATTTACAAGTGTTGGACGACCAAACGGGGCTAGATTATTATGGAGATGACGAGGGCCAGGATGGGGAGGAGGAAGATGTTGCAGAAGTCTACAATATAGACTCTCCCGTTGACAAAGAACCTCAGGTTACCGACTCTCCAGTAGATAACCAGCCCCTGCTAAATGAGGTCTTGGCTAGAGCGGCAGAGCACTTCCGCATCGACACTCAGGGGGCACAAGAGGAGAGGGACTTTGCGGAGGAGCTAGTGGGAGACAAACCCATTGCTCAAGACATTCCTATTCTCAAATCTATCCAACATAGAATAGATCCTTCCCTTCTTAATCCCAATCTCACCAGGGCTGTAAACCCCAGAATTGAGAAGATGTTTAGGGCTGCCCAGTCAGATGCTATTTACATAAGGGGTCAACTGAAGCCCGACTCCTTAGTAATTACTAACACCAGAAAGAACACCGATATCTTCATCCGAGGCTCCCCCAGACAAGGAGAGCAAAAAGATTTATGGGTGGGGAAGAAAGGTAGCCTCCATTTCCGCTTACCAGGCGAGAATCGCCAACACCACCACTCTGCTGGCAAGCTTTAACTGCCATCAGTGGAAGCAGGTAGCGGCTCTCGTTGACTCTGCATCGGAACCACTAAAAGGTCAGCTAGCCCAGATTGCGTCGGAGGGTAGAGCTGTGTCGGGTTGCATCCTCAAGACAACCTTTGACGCCACAGATAATGCAGTCCGGCTCATAGTAGAGAGCACTGTCATTAAGAGGCACGCCTGGCTAAGACAGTCAGGCAACCCTTATTGACTTGCCGGTCAAGCCTAATGTCCTGTTCGGCAAAGCGGTAGATGACGCATTAAAGACTGCCAAAGACGAGTACGAGACACTCAAGTCCCTATGGCACCTAACCAACAAACCCCGTAACCAGAGAGGGAATGGCAATTTTCATCGGCCTCGCTGACAAAACTCCCAAAGAGGCTCAAACTATTCCCAAGGCCAGGGTACTACATGGAACACTAACCAGCAGTCTACCCAGAGTTATGGCAGGGCTAACAAAAGAGGTTGTGGTAGGGGTAGAGGCAGTCCCAATAAAGGAGGGGGCACGCCTCCACCAAAACAGTGACGCTCCGTTCAGGGTACCTTCTCACGCATCCCCAGTAGGGGGGTGCATTTCCATCTTCACCCAAGCTTGGGAAGGGATCACATCAGACAGATGGGTGCTGTCCAGTGTCCGCAGGATACTGCATAGAACTCCTAGAGCGTCCCCGAAACCACCCTCCACGACAGAGAATACACTCCTTAGACCACCAGAAGATCCTACTCGAAGAGATCGAAAATCTTCTCGCAAAGGGCGCCATAGAACTCGTCCGGGGCAACCAGGTAAACAAGAGTATCTATTCAACTTACTTCCTTGTGCCAAAAAAAGATTTGACAATGCGCCCAGTATTAGACTTACGCCCTGCAAACAAGTATGTCAATCCCCAGAAATTTTGCATGACTACTCTACAAGAAGTAATCCCACTCCTAAAAAGAGGGGATTACTTGGCAACATTGGACATGAAAGATGCCTATTTTCATATTTCCATGTTCCCAGCGCAGAGAAGGTGCTGCTCTTCGGCATAGCCTCGGCTCCAAGGGTATTCACTATAAGGTACTGGCGGTGGCGGCGGCGGCACACCTACGCAGGGAGGCAATCCCAGTGTACCCTTAACTGGACGACTGGCTCATCACGGGGGAGACCTCAGTAATTTGCAGATCCAACATCCAAAGAACGATCGACCTCCTCTTCGAATTGGGTTTCTCTATCAACGAGAAAAAATCAAGCCTGGTGCCGAGCACCTCCAAACAGTTCCTAGGAGCTGTCCTAAACACTCAAGAGGGGTTGGCCTTTCCATCAGAGGAAAGAATTCGGAATATACTACTGCAAATTCCTCAATACCAGTCTGGTCACCAGATAAGGGTGCGCAAAGCAATGCGTTTGCTAGGCATGATAGTGTCATGTATTTACCTGGTCCCCCACGTGCGCCTGTGCATGCGACCCATGCAAGAATGGTTGGCGAAACAGTGGGCTCAGGCAAGTGGTCAGTGGGACAATCTAGTGGTCGTTTCGCCAACACTGGTACAAAGTCTTCACTGGTGGACAAGAGAGAACCTGTCAAAGGGGAAACCCTTTTACAATCCGGAGATACAAGCTGTAGTCACTACAGACATGTCCCTGTCAGGGTGGGGAGCACACCTCCTTCACCACACAGCTCATGTTCTCTGGTCCCACAAAGTGGCCAAGAATCATATCAATCTGCTAGAGCTTCTGACGGTCTTCAAAGCGCTTCGAGCATTCGAACCCCACCTGTTGAACCTATCGGTACAGATATTAACAGACAGTACAACAGCAATGTTTTACATAAACAAACAGGGAGGGACTTGTTCGACAAATCTGTCCAGGCTTGCCCAGAAAATTTGGACATGGGCACTCAGACGGAACATTTACCTGTCATCTCAACATGTTCCAAGGGATCTCAATTCACTAGGAGACGCTTTGAGCAGCGATCCCCTCCCAGAATAACACGAATGGTGTCTGCACAGAGAAATCTTAAGATCTCTTCTGACAGTGGGGTTTCCCCACTATAGACCTATTCGCCACAAGTGAAAACAGACAATGCCTAGGATTCGCATCCAGGTTTCCCCAGCCAGACTCCAAGGGGGTGGGGGGGACGCCCTGTGGATGAACTGGTCAGGGATGTTTGCCTACGCTTTTCCACCAACTCCTCTCATGAGGAAGGTGGTCAAAAAGATGCACAGGGAATCGACGATCATCCTAGTTGCTCCCATGTGGGCGAGACAACCGTGGTTCCCACACCTGCGCAGCATGCAAACCCATCAGACTCCCGTGCTGGCACAACCTTCTATCCCAGCACCAAGGTCAAACAGTGAACCCTCAACCCGGCTCAATGAACTTGGCAGTATGGCTCCTGAAGTCAGAGTTTGGACATCTCAACTTAGCACAGAGGTGCATGGACATCCTAAAGGAATCTAGGAAACCTTGATAAATGGAGAAGATTAGTTATTTGGTGCCAGAATAAGCAAATCAACCCGGTTGGCTGCACTCCTTCAAATATTGTCACCTACATGCTCCACCTGCTGGTTGCAGGGTTAGTATTTAATTCACTCAAAGTACATCTGGCGGCGCCGTCAGCCTACACCACCTCCCTCAACGTTTCGTGGTGGAAAGTACCAGTGGTTAAAGCCTTCATGGAAGGGGTAAAGAGACTCCACCCTCCAATTTCAAGCCTCAGAAGGGATACATTACTCACCGTAATCGTATTTCTGATGCTTGTATCTGCTTAAATTCACATGCGCCCGCCCTTCCTCCCCTCTGAGAGAAGGCACAGGGATGCTTGTAGTCTTATCTATCTGCTTGGATTATCTGTACTCCTGCTACTCCTCATGTAAAAAAAAATACAATCTGAGGGTCCTACGCGTGAGGGATCATGGTTACAGTGGACGTCACACTAGGGATAGTATTACTGGCACACGCCCTGTGTCGACGCCCATTTTTGAGTTTCAAAAAACAAACTGTAATACTTGGCAGCTTCCACTAGATGTTGGCCTATGCCCAGCATGTGAATCTAAGCAGATACAAGCATCAGAAATACACACACGTGTATGGAGGGTCACTACACAAAACATGCTGCAAAAATTCCCAGCACTCAAGACCAAAACACCTTCTTACAACAATAATTGGTTTTTATTCATAAAACAACCAACAGTGCAAATACGCAATATAGGGTAGTTATAAATCAAAAACCTCCCCATGGGGTGGGAAATTTCCACGCGTTACGCCTGGATATACCAAACTTTCTAAGGCTGATCAAATGCCACATTCGTAAAAACACATTGAATTTAAAACAAAAGGAAAGCGGCTCGAGCAACAGCTCCTCCCCTTTCTCATCATATCCGATCACGTAATACTGCATTGTAGAACACATTAAGCGGGCCGCCATGATAATAACTATTTAGTCAGTGTGTTTACTATGAACACTGTGCGTTGGCCATGAATTGAGTGCCAGCGTCATATGAGAGATGTAAGGAAATTAGTTATTCGCTCAATGCCGCATTTCCTTAATTTAAAAAACGTCATATTCAAAATCCACAATCATGTGTTTAATTGCACAAGTGCTCGTTTATATAACATGGACTGATCTTATCTCCTTGATAAGTCTGTCCATTACGTCCCTGGGTTTGTAGTGGTGTGCTACAAGCTAAACACGGAACGGCAGCAAACCACTTTCATAACCATAGTTCTCCATTGTGTAAGAGGGACATAGTGCCCTCTAGTGGAGAAACACACTATCTTGCACAGTCCAGTATCTAACACGATACTAAGGCATGCTTGGAAAAATTTCCCTTTAAAAAATTACACTAAAACAGCAATCACCTATAAAGTGCATATTCATTCAACAAGTTTTCCTTTTTATGCAAAATGCATCTATTCACCACAGCAGGCATGGCCCCCATGTTGTCACTTGTACATGCAAGTGGAGACATTGTTCATATGTTTCTCATATTTTCATGTTTTTCCATTAACATTTAACCTGACCATGTGATCAATCATATCTATCTTGAATGAGAATGAACGTAAAGGACAACAGGCAGCATAACAAACACAGAAATTTGTAAAGTGCAAGTGCATCATGTTTTCAAATTCCAACCTTGTATTGTAAATGAAGTGCTAGTGCAACTAACCCCGAGTTATAATGGAATGCTACACAAATGTGGTCTTCACTGCCCTTTGAGATTAACCACTACCTCACATTAAGGAGACAACACTGATGGGATGAAAGCATGCCAACCGAGTTCCTAATGTCTCATACAGATTAACAAGCATAGATCAAATCTATTGGAGAAATACAAACATTGCTGGATCAATTTTGGGTCCATTTGGTCTTAGAATATCAAATTTACAAATAAGAGATGCCTCTAATTGTCTAAGTTTCAGTTCTCTGTTCCCCAATCTCTTGTGTTGTGGGACATGAGCAAGACCCACAAATGACATTTCCATCACATTACCACCATGTTTCTCTATGAAGTGTCCTGTTAAAGGGTTGGTCACATCTCCATTCCTAATGGCTCTATAATGTTGAAGGATTCTTAGCTTGGGCATTCCTATAGTCGATCCAATATAGTGAAGACTGCAGGTAATGGCATATACTATGAATTTTGTCATACATGTCATTTTGTGTTTGTATCTCCATCTTCAACCATTTGAGCTGACAAAAGGGGTTTTAGATACAAAGCTGCACATTTTACAATTTGCGAATTTACGGACACCTGCCAGGTCTTGTTTCATAAAGTGTCCTGACTAGTGGCTTCCGTAACTACCATACTTTGTGATAGTATATCCTTTAAGGTGGGTGCTTTGCGATATGTCAGATTAGGGACTTCATCGAACACCTTTTTGAGATCAGGATCTGTCAGGAGCACATTCCAATATGTCTTCATAATGAGTTTAACATTATTGGCTTGATGGTTATACCCTGTTATGAATCTTAGCTTTTCCTTTTTTTTACTGGTATGTGCCCTAAACAGTTCTGATCTTTTGGTGACTTCTGCTTTATTAAAGTAGTCTGTGACTACTCTTGCTATAACCTTGTGTAAAAAATCTCTTGCCAATCTGCTTGGCTTCTGCCTGATAGTCTAGGTCTTTACTACATGCTCTTTTTGCTCTCAAACTCTCTATAGGGAATGGAGTTTTTCAATGGAATGGGGTGATGGCTCATAGCATGCCGAGTAGAATTAGAGCTAGTTTCCTTCCTAAATAACTTGGATGTTAAACTATTGTTCTCCACACTGAACAGCACATCCAGAAATACCAATTATTTTCTACTGTGTACACATTAATTCCAAATTTAGATTTGTAACATTGAGAGTGTGGACATCGTTGTGTAGCTGTGTCTTGGTACTGTCCCATATGATGAAAAGGTCATCTATGAAACGGTACCAGAGAACTATGTGTTTAGTAAACTCTTCCATCTACTCTCTCCAAGCTATCTGCGTCTCCCACCACCCCATATAGAGATTGGCATATGTTGGGGCCATACAAGACCCCATTGCCATTCCCTGGGTTTGTTTGTAAATGAAGATTCCATGTAAGATGCAATTGTGCTGCAAACAAAACTGAAGCATTTCCAATAACATTTTGTTGTGCTGTTGATGACTAATGGATCTAGATTCTAAATAAAATGTACACGCTTCGATCCCCGCTCTATGTATAATAGAAGTATATAACGAGACAACATCAAGGCAAACCAGGATGTATTGTGGTTCCCAATTGACATTGTCTACTTTAGTGAGCAGATCAGAAGTGTCTCGTATATGCGAGCTAAGGGTGATGACAAACGGTTGTAGAACATGATACAAACATTTATAAGTGTTTTCAAGAAGACCCCCTATAAAGGAGACTATCGGGTGACCAGGTGGGTCAGTCAGACTTTTGTGGATCTTGGGGTTAAATATATACAGCAGTGGGTAGATATAACCAATCTCACAACCCCAGATAATTCTAGGGTAATGGATCACACTAGGAAAATCACTAAAACAGTGTCACACCATGTCAAGGATTCCACACCCATGTATTTAATTCTGTACCCCCAAAATGATGGTCACTGTCCCTCAACATAGTCTCAACTTTCAATTACATCATCCTCTATGTTCTCATATGGTTGGCAACAAATACATATTACCCGCATAATTACATACACCAGTAGGATACGCCATTGTTGTCTTGCTGACATGATTTCAGCTTATACATAGTAATGAGTAAAACAATTCTCCATATTTCAGAGACTCAATATCATTAAATGAATCCTCTTGAGGACACATTATTCAACCCACTCAACCTCTATGTGTGAGCCCCATGTAGTCAACAAAAACAATATTAACGCTCCAATTCCAGTTCTACTTCACATATCCCTCCGCTTCAGTGTGAAACTGATTAATCATGTTTGAAGCCGTGGTTCAAGCACCCACCAGAAAGTGCATCACATGAATGATAGAAACTCTTGCCTTACTTCATTGTGCCACTCAATATTCTTGTTCAAACCTATTAGATGGTGTTTAGTAAGGAATGCGCGTGTCAATAAGTAATGGTTATTTTCTTGGCTGTCTTCCTTACGCAGGAATACAGAAGTTGGTGTTAGCAGGCAGAGTGGGAGAAGCCATCTGGTCCACACAGCAGCTCTACCCCAGCCTACTTGAGCACAACCCCAACCTGCTCTTCATGTTAAAGTGAGTTCCGTTGTTTATACGTTTGCATGCTTTCAATCTCATTAAAAATGGCAAGCAGTTTGTGGGAAATTGTTTTCATCACGAGTCATGTAGAAAAAAAGGTTTTGTGTCCCCACAAACTGAGCCTCTTCTTTGAAACAAATGGATGATTCTAGTGCTTGTAGCCATTGGAAGACTTTTTGGAAAGCCAAAGCCTGTTAAAGCTCAATGATACAATGGTGAAAAGCCTTCAAGCAGAGTTGAATTCTCTTGAAACTCAAATCTGTGGCACACAATGAGGTCCATTTCATGCATTGCACATCCAAACACTGGGTACCTTAACTCCTAAATATAGAGGTGCTGTTTAGAATTTCTAATGGAACAAATGTTCCCAAGATTTTATGAAAGCATCCCCTTCCAAATGTTGGCAACCATATCCCACCTGTATACACAAACCCCACAATGAAGATGCAGGGAGCATTTTGCCCGCAAGCTGTTGATGTTAGCATTTTCTTCTTTGAAGACTCTTGTAAATGTCCACCACCACACTACACTTTCCTATCTGATGAAACAGATCTGCTTCACTTAAGGACTTGTTTTGGAATGCATACCCCAATGGGTGTTTGCAGCGGGTTCTGGCGGAGTTATGAAAACATTGATACCCTTGCCTAGTGATTCCCACCACACTGCCCTAGGAGTTTGTTTCCTGTGGAGCTTCTGAAAAGCATGCACTTGGATGTTTCTCCTTACCCTCTACTGCCACTCTGCCCTTAGGGAAGATGTTGATAATTATTTTACAGTTTTGTTATGCCCTAGAATCTAATGGTGTGTCTTAATGTATCTATTGATTGCAGAATCGTTCATAGTAAGTAACATTTTACTCCAACAAAGTAAATTTGTCAATACGTCATCATTTAAACATCTATCATAATCCTAGATGTTGAAACCTACGATTTGCTAATTTGCTGTAAAATGCACATTGTTGAGAAAAGAATAATACCTTAATCGAACTACAGATTTACCATCAGTGTTAGTCCTTTAATATAGCCTTTTCCCCCTGGATGAACGTCTTGGTTATTGTGGATTACAAGGCTTTTGTACTACACCAAATACCTATAGTGGGCTTAGTGCCTAGGCTTGTCAAGATGTTGCCATCTTGTTCTCCTGCCTGCGGTAGGTATGTTGAACTTGGTCTGCGGAGCAATAGGTAGCAGGTGGAAGATGAGGATGGGAAAAACAGAGGGTGCAAGTTCTTGACATAGGATGGGGAAGGGAGGATGCAGCAGCATATGTAGAGTTGAAGTGTGCCCAGTTAAACTGGACTATAGCTTTGTAATGTTAAAAGGAGCATACAATTTGAAAACAGTTTTACTGCACCAGGGGCGGTCCTTCCGTAATGGGCGAGTGGGCCCTGACGCAACGAAACCCTCGCCAGTCATGGAAGCGCTGCGTCCGCTCAGGAGCTGCAGCTTAGGGAGTGCTCCTGAGCGGGCTTGAAGTGACAAAGGTAAACATGTTGTTCCTTTAACTGTTCTGTTCCCGAGCCGTGCATGTCCAATGGCAACACAAAACCGAAAAAGTGCTATGCCACATTTAGTCGAATTCACTTCAGTGTCAAAGACCATTCCGTACTTAATTACAAAAGTGTTTATTCATTTTCATGGTTCGACGAAAGACAAACCTCACATAATGGTATCAAATGTGACCACTGTGTCTAAAGCCATATAGGTTTAGAATGTCATATCCTTCATAAATGCATACTCTGTCGCGCGCATACAGTCAATCAGTTTGTTAAGCAAGCCAACAGCATCACATACAAACACAAAAAACGCAATGCCAGGGGAAAAGCATAGATGGCTGTGTATCAAGGCAAAGCAAATACGATACAAATAAGTCATTCTAGGGAAACGATGAACAATAACAATGCTAGTACAAGCAAATGGTTATGGAATGCTGCAATCCAATGGCCTCATTCAATCATATGTCGTTGAAAAGTGCAATGCCTATTAGACTTCAAAAGCCTGTTTAGCAGATTATAGCTGCATTGTTCTGGCTGGCAAATACCGATGGATATTATGTCAACTTCCAATTAGTAACTAGCCTACTGGAGTTTCAGCTGAGGGGGCTCTGTCTTTGTCAACAAGCCCAGCCTTCTTCAGGGCCGTAAAAGTCTCCTTTTAGTGGAAGTAGTGCAAACAGCCTGGTAAAACCTGGAGATGCTCAAAGGCTGGTCACATCCATTGGAAGGCCTCGTGGTGCTTAGGTGGACCAGAGACCAATAGGGGAGAGGGCAGGAATAGAAAGCTGCCTTGGTTGTAATAGGCAAGAAAGGGGCGCTCTTGACAGCTGGAGGCTCGGTCCAAAATTGAAGCCTTGACGGTTAGGTACACGATTTATGGTTTAAGTGATATGTGTCCACTTCACTCCGGTGGCTTCCCGTCAGCAGTTAATTATTTTATATATATATATATATACATATGTCCAGGCAGGAAGAGGTAGTCAATTGCTATTCCCTCTGTCTCCTTTGGTAGTGGTATATGTAACAGAGCGATTTATCTATGGTCCGTGTGCGAAAACCCCATTGTATTTCGTTCAGATAAGCAAGGGGCTGCAGCACGGTAATTGTTTCTGTCCGTGAGCTGCCAAGCTAGGTTAAGTCAACAAAGCGTATTTGTGTGACCCGCAAGGACGTCCATGTCGCTGTGCTCTGTCAATCCATACGGTCTGCTGGTGACTGTATGAGTGCGACTGAGAGTATGCCTTTATGAATATGAAATTCTAAACTATATGAATTTAGACACGGTGGTCTGTTGAGAATAAAGGCAGGTGCCAGATAAATTAAAACTCTTTATTTAAGTTAAAGGTAACACGATATCAGGCACGAAATCCGACAGCAACCTTCAACTAACAGTATCACATTCCAGAATCCCTTCCATAACATAACATTCCACCTTAGAAGCTGCTGATGTCATAGCCCACCTAGCTACAATATTAACTAAACATGAAAATGCTTCCCATTGTGTTAACATAAACCATAACAGATCAAGCATACATAAATGTGTAACGGATTGTCCAGTTGAGCATAACACGCAACTGTATGAACTTAAAATTGTAATATTTAATTATTGAAAATCCTAATTCTAAAACATTGAAAATCCTAATTCTAACACATCTCCTCCCTTGGCCTTTCTAGAAACTGAAGTTCATTCCAATCAGTAGTCTCTGAACCAGGTCGTCCTTTTCCTGGCTCTCCCTTTACTCATTCCTGTATTTCCCATCACAATATTGTTTTCACCATTCTCACTCCTTGCTCTCTTCAGTTCTTCATTTTGTTCTACGCCCACTTTGGTGTTATCTATTACGTCACCATCCACTTCATTATTGTCTCTTGTCATGCTGTCTTTATCCATGTTGCATAGACTTTTAACCAATCTTGATGTAGACCAGCACTCCCCACCTTCTAGAATCACCACATTACCTCTGACTGATGCAACTTTTTTTGGACCTAGGAACTTGCTCTCAATACATTTGGAACCCAATCGTGGATTCTCTATCAGTACAAGATCACCTTTCTCCAACTTTGTTTCTCTAACATTATTCACATCATCAAATCTTTCCTTGTATGTATTTTGTGCTCCCTTGATTAACTTCATTATTTCCTGACGATCTATCTCTACACTCCCTGACGTTTGTAATCAGCCTGGACACAATTTGGTTCCAGGTTGTCTGCCCTTCAACGACACAAATGGAGATACTTTAGTGGTTGAATGAGGTGTAGTGCAGTAGTTCCACACCAATTCCTTCAACACTACCGACCACTCTAGACCTGATGCCAACGCCAATTTTATTCCACCCTTAACAAATCTGTTTGCTCTTTTCACTAGCCCATTGGCTCTTGGATGGTAAAGCGCTGTATGTATATGCTTAATACTGAACTTTCTCTACAAATTCAACATCCTCTCTGTACAGAATTGCACTCCATTGTCTGTTACCAATACTGTGGGACATCCCTTTCTGTAAAACACATCTTCCAGAAAAGAAATCATCTCAGCAGTGGTGGCCTCACGAAGAGCTCTCCATTCTAACCATTTAGAATGGTAATCCACCATTACAACTAAATATTTGTAACCATCACCCAGTTCTTGTATGGGTCCTATTAAGTCTAAAGCTACTTTTTCCCATGGTTCTCCAGGTACATTCACAGGAACAAGTGGTACCTCCCTCACCACTTTTTTTTTATCACTCCTCTCACATTCCTTGCAATGCCTGACTTTTACTTCTACATCACTATCCTTTCCCGGTCACCAGAATGATTGTCTCAAATACCTCTTAGTTCCTCCCTTTCCTAGATGACCTACATGCGCCACATTAACTGACTGGGATCTAATGCTACTGGGCTGTACTACTTTGTTCCCTCTTCTGAGATTGCACCCGTCCTCGGACAGATTAAGTTCCTCCCTCACCTCAAAATATCTGTTATAGCACCTATTCACATTATTTTTGTGGGGCCACCCATCCGAGTCTAAGCTTTCACTGGATTCAACTCTTTGTCCTCAATATCCACTTGTGACCATTCACCCTTGTCTATGGCATTACATTTTATCTCGGCAATACTGAAATCTTGTTCTCTAGCTGTTTCTGTATTTTCACCACTTTCAATGAAACTTCCAACAGGTAGTCTGGACAAACAGTCCGCAACCACATTTTCCCTACCTGGTATGTAACAGACCTTGAAATTGAAGCCTAACAATTCCACCATCCATCTGGAGATCCTCGGTGAGCCCTTGGCCCAATCCATACTACTCATGAGTTGTACCAACGGTTTGTGATCGGTTCTAACTTGAAAAGGTTGGCCCCATAAGAAAAATCTGAAATGTGATATGGCCCATGACATTGCCAAAGCCTCTCTCTATTACAGAGTAATTTCTCTCTGCCCCCTCTCAATGGCCTAGAAGCAAAGGCTATCAAGTGTTCTATTTTACCTGAATCATATTGGGCTAACATGGCACCTAGCCCCAAAATGCTAGCATCAACTGACAATATGGCTTTTCTACCAGAAACAAATCCACTAAGGGGTGGAGCCTGAGCAATTCCTTCCTTTATAGATGTGAATGCCATCTGGCAGTCTTCTGACCACTTGAAATGTGCTCCTTTTTTTAGTAACTCTCTTAACGGAGACGATATAGATGCAAAACCATTGACAAATGTATGTTAATATTCAGCCAAATCCATGAATGACCGCAATTGGTCCTTGTCTTTAGGTAGAGGAGCCTTACTGATACTGTCTACCAAAGATCTTTTAGGTGAAATACGTTTCTCTGATATTCTGTGACCTAAATATTCCACTTCTTTAACTGCAATTTCACATTTACTCCTCTGAACCGTTAATCCAGCCTCTGTCTTGTCAAAACACATCTTGGCATCTTCTCATGTTCACTCATTCTCAGCATATATGAGTATATCATCTTGAAATACAGTCACATGATCTACACTCCTCAACACCTCCATCACTTTCTGGAAGACCAAAGCAGCTGAAGCCAGGCCAAAAGGCATTCGGCGAAATTTGAAAGTACCCTCGGGAGTAATGAATGCTGTGAGATGTTGGCACTTATTAGAGAGTGGCACTTGATGATACGCTGCCGACAGGTCTATTACAGAGAACCATTTGGGTTCCCCCAAGGTGGCTAAAGTCTCAGCAATAATCAGTAGAGGATGTCTCTCAACTAGAATATTCTGATTTAAGCTCCTCAAGTCCACACACATCCTCCGTTTGCCATTACTGTTGGTGACTAACACCACCGGGGACAGCCATTCAGTGCCTCCAACAGGTTAAATTACACCCTTGTTCGGTTTATAGTGATAATATCGAAAACCAAAATCTCGAAAACCAAAATCTCGAATACAAAAGGCCGAAAAATAAAATATCGAATTTTTTTTTCAATGTGTTTTTTTTTTAAATGGGGGGGTTCCCCCCCAACCCCCCTTTTTTTCATTTTTTTTTTATTTTACCCCTTTTTTTACTTACCTGACCCCAAAAACATATATAAATAAATAAATAAAAAATTCGATATTTTTTTTTCGATATTTTTTTTTTCGGTCTTTTTGTATTCGATATTTTGGTTTCGAGATTTTGACTGACTACCCCCTTGTTCATGAGATCGGCCAACTGTTCACGTTATTGTACTCAACTTTGTGAACAACTGGTTGAGGCTTTCCTTTGAGCTTAATATGTTCAAAATGTTTAAGTTTGCCCAAACTTTCATTGAATACTTCAGGAAATTCTTTAGACCATTTGTCCTCCATTTCCGCTATAGTCACTGGTTCCGGTGCACTGGCTTGAACCCTCAAACCTAACTTCCTTTGTTCTTCCCAACCAAGTAACAAAGCTCCCTTCTTGGTTAAAGTATATTAGCTGCATACCTCCTGCCCTTGAACAGAACTTGTGCCTGGAATTGTCCTAGGATATCGATAGCCGATTCGCCATAACCACAGGGTTGCACGTTTGCAGGCTCTAGTGACTTCGGGTCTTTTCTCACTGTTCTTTTTAGAGTTTCTTCCGAAATGATGCTCCACGGTGAGGCTGTGTCAACCTTCATCGTCATTTTATAACCATCAACTTCATATTCATCCAAAGGCCCACTTTGCTCACCAGAGACTGCTGAGATTTGGAAAATATGCCTGGCAGCCACTTCTTGAGTGGGTGTCACTGTTGACACATTTAATGTGGTTCGGCTCTCTTCATCACTTGTTTCTCTTGATTCCACCATGTTGATTGAGTCTCTACAGACATTCGCAAAGTTTCTTCTGCGCTTACATTTAAAACATTTAGCAAATCTAGCTGGGCAAGTGGGGAAATTCAGACCATGTTTTGGACTGCCACATTGGGTGCACTTTGTTCCATCCGTCTTTCCTATTCCCCACCGATATTGGTTTTCTTCTTTGTCCAACCGCACACACTGCATGTGGTAGTTGTTTGTCTATCTTCAATTCCTTGATGTACTGGGTGGTCTGTTCTATGATTCTAGCCAATTCAACAGCTTGTTCTAATGTGACATCTTTTGCCAGCAATTTCTCTTGTGTTCTTACATTATTGGTGCACCTCACCAATTGGTCCCTTATAAGCAAGTCAGATAAGTTTCCAAAGTCACAATGTTCTAAGGGAGGCGATATAGGACTCCACAGATTCTGTTGACTCAGTTATATTTTTCTTGGGGTCAAAGTGCTCTTCTATTTGCTTAAGAGCTGTGGCATATTCATCAGAATCTCCTGCTGCTTCTCCCTGGTTTCTCGATAAGCCATCAAACACACTACGTCCTTCTGGTCCTAGATTATGCGATAGTAGGGCCTTCTTCCTAGCAGCATGGTATCTATCACCTCCTATTGCCACCAGATAGTTCTCAAATTCCTTTCCACCTATCCCACCTGATAACTGGGCGACCAGGCTCAGCTAGGAACGGAGAAGGAGGTGGAATTGATGCAGCCATGACTAATGGGTCTTGCAATATGGAGTCAATGGTGGGGCCTTTGGGGATCAGCACAATGTCCTGCACAATGTCAGCCTGTGAACAATAGCACTAAAGTCTTGCCAAGTGGACACTGATTCAGGTATACATCACCCTTCCAAGTACCAAGTTCCACAAGCACAGTCTTGCTGCTTTTGATGTCATATCTATTGTTGAATGGGCACAGATCAGCTCCCTTTGTGTTGTTAAACCACGTAATAATGCTTTGCTGCAGCTAAATTCTATTTTGACTGGACTCCTCTGTCCCTGCACGTCACAATGGTCCTTGTTGGAGCTGTGGGATCGCTCGCCGGTCAGGACATGTCCCCTTTGTTGTGGGCGGTGAATGTCAAGTTGGATTTCTGTTGCCAAGTGACGGCGCACATGCAGCGTCGCCAGGTCAGGCTCAAGCTCACATATATGCGCACAGGGGCGTGCGCACATAGGAGGGCGCACAGTGATGTGGAGCAAGGCGCGAGCAAGGTAACAAACTGCTTCAATTCCGTGCCTCCTTCCCCAAAATCTAAAGTATACAGGGTGCCGGCGTTCCTCCCATGATGAGGCTGCTGGGCTCAGACGTCCCACCACCCTGAGACACACCTCCTGACCTGCTTCTCCTTTCCGGTTCCTGCTGTCGCTGCTTCGGTTACTCGCCGGCAGAAATGCTCCACACGCCGGTGGGCAGACAGAGCATGGCGGTGGGGCACATCGACAGTTTACCTCGTCGCCAATGTTAAGAATAAAGGCGGTTGCCAGATAAATTAAAACTCTTTATTTAAGTTAAAGGTAACACGACAGCAGGTACGACATCCAACAGCAACCTTCAACTAACAGTATCACATTCCAGAATCCCTTCCATAACATAACATGATGTCATAGCCGACCTAGCTACAGTATTGACTAAACATGGATATGCTCCCCATTGTGTGAACATAAACCATAACAGATCAAGCATACATAAATGTCTGATTGTCCAGTTGAGAATAACAAGCAACAGTATGAACTTAACATTGTAATATATAACTATTGAAAATCCTAATCCTAACATGGTCACATTTGATACTATTATGTGATGTTTGTCTTTCAACTAAACATGAAAATTAATAAACATGTTTGCAATTAAGTATGGAATGGTCTTTATTGACAGTGAAGTGGATTCAACTAAATGTGACATAGGAGTTTTTCTGTTTTTGTGTTGCCTTCAGCTCTCCACATATCCCTATACCAACAAGTAAAGGTTGTAGAGAACCTCACATTTTAGTGTATTGTTGCGCATGTGCAATGGGACGTGAAAGACCCGGGGAGTTTTGCTTCCCCAGCCTTGCATGGCCCATTGGGGATGCTGGCATGTGCGAGGACGTGCTCCTGCTCCTCCCTGTACATGCAGATTGAGCGGTGCCATTCGCAGTAAAAATCATCCTTTATTTCAAGAACTGGTGGTTGATAAAAGAGTGATGCGTTACATTGCTAGACTGCCATTTTGGGGGCAGCCAGTCTAGCCATGTCTTGCTGTCGCATTTATTTTACTCTGTGCATTTATTATAAAGTAAGCATGTTAAGTGTTCTTATTGCCTGCCTATGCTGGACTAGACTTTGCAGCCAGTTAAGCCCTGTTTTCTTATTGTACCATGGCATTCTTAATGGAAAGGTCAACAGGAGTATTTTCATTTGTGTGGATACTGCCATATATTGGCAGAGCCAGTGTTGACCTGTTTGCCTATAGTATCATTACTGCCATTTTTTGCAAAGCAAACATGACTATGTCGACATAGTGTGGCTAGTCGGAAGGAGCAGTCGGACAAGTTAAGGACATTCTGAATCATCAACAATGAAATTATAAGACAAAGGCCAACCTGTCCGTATTACCACAGAAAACACCCTCCCTATCTAAACGAAGTAAAGGTGGTGGTCAGTTGTCAGGAAGTCCAACGTAAAAATATCCTCTGTCCAAACTACCTGACCCTACAATTCTATATAACCAACTTAAACTAGGCCAAGATAATGTTTGTTCTTCCCCCAGGCTCTTATCTTTTGATGGTGTCTTTGAACTGTTGTAACTGTTCCAAAATGTTCACACCACACTGAATGCGCCCGATCTCGTCTGATCTTCCAAAATGTTCTTGGGTACTCTCTGCAGAAGCATGCTAATGACAGAAGCGTACTCAATCTGGTCTTCTCTTAACTCTTAGATCTTTCCCAGTCTTTTAGTTAAAGCTTTCCAAGCTTGGGTATGTTGTGATCCCAATTCAGACTTTTTTTCTCCTGGGTTCTCTTTCTTTGAATATCTCTTCCTCCATCTTGTTCACTTGTCAGGCTTATCTCACGTCTTTCATTACAGGATTGTATGCCTTGCTTTCTCCATTTTTCACCACTTAAGTCATAGGGTAATTTCCCTTCTTCCCATGGTATTCATTTCAAGTCTTTGTTTCCTGCACTAGATTATAAGATCCCGGTTTCATTGGTTGTTCACCTCTTCAATCAGCTTGTCTCGCCCTTCGGACTGGGATGAGCTTGTGTCTTCATATAATACATGTCTTTCTCTATTTCCCCAACCAGGTTTTTCGTTACGTTTTTTGTCGGGTTTTTACATTTCCCTTTTGACACTTATATTTAATATCTCGTCTTCTGACTGGGACGAGTTTCTCCATGCATATATTGGTGCCTCAGTGGCTTCCCGTTCTCCCCAGTACCTCTGTTTCTGCAGAAGAACCTTGCAGGGCTAGGCACTTGCTTGGTGAGTTCTCTTTAGTATCTGGCTTCTCGTTCCTCTGCTTCTTGTTACTCACATTCTCTGCGTCAGTCTCTGCTTCCCCCCTGGTTACTGGTGTATTTGGTTCCTGGCGATGGGGAGCTGCTAGCACTCCCAGCGTTGATGGTCTCTGCGTTGTTGCCTGGGCGTCTTGCCCAGCATGGTAGTCGTGGTCATGCCACCACTTGTTACAGGGATCCCCTCTCCCACTTCACAACGGTTTCTCTGTTGTATGCGCCCGGTCTCCGATGTCAGGCACTGGCATTCTATGGTTCCTTGAAATTATCTGGCTCTGTGGCTTGTCTCTGCTCTGCCTCTCCAATGCATGATGTTTGCAGGCTTCCCAGGCGTACAGTACTCTCTCCTTCCACTCGTCCCAGTTAAATATATGGATCTCCTTAATGAGGCATCTTGATTTTTTTTTTTCATATTGGTTTGTTTCATCATTGCCTTCAGCCAAATATAAAGATGTCACATTATTCTTCATAGCAGACCGTCCCATGTATGAAGCGATGGTATCTGCTCTAGGGAGTTCCTCATAGGAACGGGAGTCTTTTCCCAAGAGAGGTCCTGCTTTCTTCAGCCCATAGGGGGGGTTTTGCAGAGCGTGTTCACCTCCTTAACCTCAAAGTGGGAGGCTTGCTATTGGGAAGAAGGGACAGATGCACATGATTTGTTGCCTGGGGGACCACTCCGGTGGTGACTGTGCACGGTACAAATACCTTTAAGATTAACAATTTGAAATTCTGGCATATAAATGTGCTGCTAGCATCCATGTACATGGGCACAGCCAGTGTGAACATGTTTTTATTCTGGTGTTTATTGTGGGCGAAAGTATCATGAAAATGCGTTGAGGAAATGCTCCTGTGCATTGTTGCCAATTTGTATCGAGTTAATTTTTGGATTTGAGTTGCCCTTCAAAACCATTTTCAAACTGTTTGACTATTTACCCAGATTTCCATGCACTGCGATAACCCAATATCTAAACCAATGTCTCCTCTGTGAAAACTCCCCCAAACCTCCTTTCGTTGGTTCTTGCTCACATTCTACGCTCGTACTAGACTCTTAAAATATAACTGATTCCCATACTAGAGATCGATGACCAGGAGATGATTGAAGATGAAGGTCACGCAGCCTACCACGAATCAAAGTAGCAATGCCTCGGAAGAAGGAGACTCGAGAACCGGGAGGGAGAGAGGGTGGGGGAGGGTGGCAAGGCTCTTATTTTCTTCTTATTGGAACAATGAAAGTTAATGTTGTTAAATATTGTTATGGTGGACTGGATCAATTTCGTGAAATAGCTCCTAAAGCATAATATGTATCCACCTGTATGTTCACATCCAATGCCAAAATTAATAAGTCAAGTTTAAAAAAATATATATATGTATGTGTATATATATATGTATGTGTATATATATATATATGTGTGTGTGTATGTGTATATATGTGTGTATGTATATGTATATGTATATATATGTGTGTGTGTGTATATATATATATTATATATGATTCCAACATCAATAAGTAATTCCTCATCTAATGTTTGGCTGTGTGGATCTATATATGCTCAAGCAAACCTTTAGAGTGGAGGCATTTTTTTCCTCCAGCAATAATTTTACTTATTCCTATGGCACAACTCTGGAATGGTCATTCTGGGACAATCAAGCCTACAGGCAGAGTGGCCAAGTCGGGATTAAACTGTGTGCCAAGGTGAGCAAGCGTGGAAAACCATGGGAAGGGTACATTCTATAGTTTAATGGACAAATTCCAACACTGGCAGCAAGTCTTCACACCATTGTCTGTAAAGCGGCTCTGTGAAATGTATCTCACTTTTTATTTACACAAGTACTTTTGTTACCAAATTCCTAAGTGGACGACTTTCATTTCCTGACGGATCTGATGGAATTTGATAGTTTAGTCATTATGAGAACTCTCTTCCAGCATCCTCTTCCAGCAACTCTCCCTTCATCAGTGCTTTAGTGCGTAGCTTTTCCTCTGGAGACGGGTCTTGTTCCTCTGGCATTTTAGCATTCCAAGGCCCTTTTTCCAGAGGGTTGTTGTGGTAGAATTCCAGATTTGGGAGTTCTGCAGTCTCATTTAATGAGCCCACACCTTTTGCCACCATTATTTTTTTGTGGTTTGTAACTTATTTTGGTGGTCAGAGGGACATCTGCTGAAGTCACCCTGCCACAGCCCCATCCTTTTTTCACAGCCCCCTCCTTTTTTCACTCTTTGTGTATATGGCTCCCAGGCCCATGGGTGCTTCTGAATAACTTCATTTGTGCCCTTGGGTAATTCTATAACCCCACATTGGTTTTAGGTGATAGCCTGGTGGCAGCTAGTAATTATTTTTTGACTTTACAGGGAGTATATGCAGATTTACCCCATTAGTAGCCCAATGAAACACACGCCCAGAAACACTTATGTACAGGCGCGTTATAAATGCCATATCCTATCAGTAGGGTGGTCTGTGGTCAGTGGCTGCAGGTCTGCTTCAATTGCATTTCTACATTAGTTTACATTGGAGGATAAATCCTGCTCGGTTGTTCTGCTCCTGGTGCTCAAACCCTCCATTGGATCTCTTCTTCTGGGTGCCACCTCCCTAGGTCGACAGCTTTATTCTTGGTAGCTGTGTGAAGGAACTGGGACTTGCATGGCTTATAACTGCAGAATGGCCTACAGACTATCCAATTTCTTATGGGGCCCTTTTCTCAACACTGAACTCCATGTGCCACTGCAAGGTACTTAGTTAGGACTGTGGCATTTTCCTGGAATCCCCCCCAGTGTCCGTGCCATTCTCCTCCAAGCCTTGCAATTTTACTGTGTTCCACTCATTTATTAGTGAGTTTTAAATCTGTCCTACACTCCTCTCTAGGATGTATATTGAATTCCTGTGTGTTGCTGCAATGTCCCTTGCTGGAGTGTAATATGCCCTTCTGGCCTAGAGAGCTCTTAATAAAATATACCTTGGACTTTAGTAGCCGCCTTGGCTGTGTTTGGACATTGTTTTCCCTTGTCTACTACTTCTGAGTGCTAAAACTTTATGGTGTGCATGTGCATCATGTATCTTACTTGTATTTAGAGAAAAGCAAGAAACCTGTACTTGGGTTGTGTGACCCTTGGACCCTGAACATGGTAATTATGCATGTAATATTGTCTAGGGGACTACACTACTTTTTCCTGTAATAATGTATAGTGTCTGCCACCAGGCCAACTGTACTTGTTACTGTTAAAAGATGCCAGACCAAACTCTGGCTACCCAAACCTTGTACAGCGCTCCGCTGCGCTCAAGCTAGGTCTCGCTTTAAACAAAATAAAAATGACCCAACTAAGGAAATAAGTGAATCATCCTCCAGATAATGCATGTAGGTGCTGCATATCAAACTATCAAAGAGGAAAGTAAAGCTGCGCCTGACAAAGGAAAACTAGAAATCGTCCCGAAAGAGTGTACCACACACATTAGCTTTCAGTATAAGGACCTTTTGCTGTAGCCTACATTTTACTTGTTAGCACGAAGTGCATTACAACAGCAAGGTTTACAATTACTTTGTAGCAGGACATAACCTTTTGTCTGAGAAAGGCAACTTCACTCCAGCAATGGCCTTGAAGGATGCACAAAATCTTATTTCATAGCATGAACGGCACACAAACCACCAGTGATTTACAGAAGATAAAAACAATACTAAATGTCCTATCATTTGGTTTATTTTAGTCTGTGGTTGTTGCCCATTCCAGAGGGGATATTACATGTTTACATCTACTTGTGATTGGATGTTGACGGGGTCTCCCTTGTAACAGTGACATTGTGTATCGGGAAAAACGTTTATTTGGCTCATCAGTTTACATGAACCATTTATTTCTTTTGTGTAAGTAGTTCAAGGAATCCCGTTTATGCAGCCATGGATACACAAGTGTGTACTAGCCTGAATATGGGGTTTGAATCCTTGAAAAGGATGATCTCCAATTCCTAGCATATTGAAAATGAGGGAAGCAGTAAGCACGTTGGGCATGATGGTTTTATGCATGCAGATGCTCCTGTATACCAAGGATAAAGGCTGCCTAGCCATGCCTGTAAATCTAGTTGTTACAGGCTCTGAGATCTGAAGGTTATAGTGATTAAAACTGAGCAGAAGGTATAAAATCTGGTTGTAGAATTTCTCCAACCTAACTAAGCTACAGATATCTAGAGATCTAGCTCCCAAGGGCACCATTACCACTGATTACCATCGTGTATGGTATTTTGAATCACCTAGCGATTGACTATTCAGAAGACACATAGTCTGACCTAGATTAAGTTGCACATACATGTGTTGAAGTTAACGGTTGTGGTGCTAGCCCTCAAATCTTACATGAACAGATGAGACTGTTAACAGATGAAACAATGTACAGCGCACTACAGTGGCATATTAAGAGGGATGCATTCTCAGTAGTCAGAAGGAAGGATGCAGGAGTGATGTAATTGGTAGTGGACCATGCACCAGAAATATATTGACTTAGTGGCATAAACAAGTGGATTTATTTTTTAGGAGCAGTCATTTTTTTGCATGCAACACCTCAAGGAAGTTCTGTCCTATGGTTCACATTCCTCAAACAAATAATTGACATATCCATCAACCGTACATTTGGATCATTGACCGCATACATGAAGACCCACAAAGTTCAATATTTTCAGAGTACCGGTAATAATTAGACCGGTAGTAATTAGACATTTTTAGGGCAAATGAATGACTTCCATCCAACTGGAATGCCAACCCAAGAATCATGAATGCCAAATGTGATGTTAAGCAAGTTATTTGAGTGACCATCTATACTGTGGCAAAGGGCCTCCATCTAATTTTACAAGTACACACAAAAAGTGACTTTAAATCTGTTGGAGGTAGTTCCTTGTGGAAAAGGAAATGCAGCCAGGGACCCTT
The DNA here is from genome assembly GCF_040938575.1 of Ambystoma mexicanum. Lineage (NCBI taxonomy): Eukaryota > Metazoa > Chordata > Amphibia > Caudata > Ambystomatidae > Ambystoma > Ambystoma mexicanum. The sequence goes on along the minus strand of NC_090921.1, from coordinate 1,014,977,165 downwards.
GTTAAATCAGAAGAGTAGAGACCCAGTACCTCTGACCAAACAGCACCAGAAGGAAATGGCAGTGAAATCAGGATGATACCCAGAGCTTTTATGACCTCCCCTCCATAGACCATGTGACTGTCAAAAACAGATTGTTTAGGAACGAGGAGGCACAAGGCCTGTAGACCAATAATAGCAGTGAAAATGGGTAATGGAAAACAAGACCTATGGTGTGAGGTCATACATGGTATGAGAAGAGAGAAAGCGAGGGGTGTATCTGCTAAAACCTGAAGGAGAGTCCGCTCAGTGTGAACTTTGACTTTGGTTGGACTGGACTGTGGTGGAATACTGTCTTATCCTGAGGAGGTGCGGGAGAGCCTTGATGCGGAACGTGCCACATGGCCGTCTTTGGATGGGCCAAACAATCTGAGGCACTTGCTGGGGAAGCAACATGCTTCATGGAGATGGGAGAGCTCCCAAAGAGCCCCAGAGCAAACGGATGAGCACATGTTGCATGGAGTTTGCCACACAGCTGGAAGGTGAGTGTCATGATTCCTGCCACTCATGTCCCCAGCCCTCCAAGATGTCAGACTGGAGCCATGCCACAATCACCTACATGGCCCTCAAGGGCCTCTCCATCCCTCCAAAGACCCACTTGGAGTCAGACTTGGCGCTTGTGGCACCAGACTCACTCACTCCCATAGGATAACATTGGGGATTGGACTTGTAGTGCATTGATGGGGACAAGATGGATGCCCCCACATATTTCAGTTCCCAGAACTGCATGTGCAGTCTAGTTTTTTGGGTGTGGTTCAGCACAGAGACACCTAGGATACCCAGAGACTATTTAAGCCATGCCCAGGCTGAGAAACGTGCTGTTTTCTGCACCTGCAGCGTGACACTCACCATGTTCGGACGGTCTCCAGTAGGCCTGCATCTTTCTTCTGCACTCAGCTCCTGCAAGAACACTGTTAGGAACAGCCTTACCTTGCGGCGCTTCTGCCCACCATTCATCGCTTCTTCTGTTCTGCGGGCATCTTCGCGTTGTCATTCCCATCCCGGCACGCTGCTTCCTAAGGAAAAGGGAAAAGAACAGAAAAAAGGCATTAGTAAGCATTCAGCAAATCTTCGCTTATTTTTAAAGATTGTACGAGCTTCAAACGCTTACCTGAATCCCAGCCGCTCTGGGTGAACTCTGTCTCCGGAACTTCTCATCCATCTGCAAGAGGGAAAAGACACTCCAGGTTAGCGTGGAAACATCTAGAGGCGCCGCTCACCGCATTTCTTCTTCATAACCGGCATCCACGCTGAAAACGTCGCGCCACCTAAAACACACAGAAAAATAACTCAGTACAATACAGTTCAATACAAATATGAAAGGGTCGCATCGCGCTCTCACCTTCAGCGCTACTTATCTCGGCAGCACATGGCCATCCCCGGAAGCAGGCCATCTAAGGAAGGAAAGGAACAAAGTTGGAGAACTGTTCAAAAGACTCATTATTACCTGTCAGACTCTTGCCAGTGAAGTAACTAGGCAGCAACGAGCCTGCATCAATCAACGCCCCCCTGCGCTGAAAGCAGGGCAGAGAGCACACTTTCCAAGATGAGCTGTGGATCAAAGGGAAGGGTTGGACCCTGGGGAAGAAGGGGTTCAAGCACACAGACAATAGGGAGTTAAACTCTACCAATCCTGTGTTTCAGGCCCAGTCTCCAGTCGAGTAGACTCCAGGGAAGGGTTCGAGGTCGTAAGAGGTCAGAACCGGCTGAGTGACGTTCCCATGGATAGCGTTACAGTGAGAGACGTGTCGATCGGCAGTGGGGACCTTATAAGAGCCGGTGACTGAAACATGAGCCGCTTACCTCCATGACACAACTCTCATGCTTGAGAGGAGGTGGTAAGGATCCCCAGGTCAGCCAAAACTGGGAAGCGAGGAGTGGGAAGAGCTGGAGCGATGAGGAGGAGCTCGCGCTGCAGAGTTGCCTCCATGCAGCCCTAGATGCTTGTTGCAAAGGCAGAAGGTGCTAAGGGAACCATGGGATACTATCCTGACCACGGCTGACCCTGGCAGAGCACCACCAAGTATAAACATGACTGGATTGGCCAAGAGAGCAGGAGCAGCTTTTAAGGTCTTGTAAGCCTGACTCTAGTACCGACCATAAGAGGAGAACGGGGTAAACCCGAGGACTGAGGGGAGAGGTGGCGACTCAAACCTGGGCTCTACTCTGGAAAGACAGCATCAAACTCTGGGACGGATCTCCCTCTTGCCCACTGACACTGTCTCCAGACCATTGGAGGGAGTCCCTAAAATCATCCACATACACACCACTGACAGCAGATGTGGGTGGTGTAGTAAAATCTGACATGTACAGGCTGGAAGACCTGGGCCTCTTAGGGAGCAGTAATCTGGAGGGATGCCAAAGGAAAGCCACTGATCAGTCACTTAATCGATGGGCAACTGGGATAAAGTCCACACCCCAATACAGCGAAAATATCCTGAAGGTCCCCAGATGAAGGAGCCTGAGCGATTACTCAGTAAGATTTGTCTTCACTGGAGGAAGAAAAACTGGCCGCTTAATGAGCAAGAACCTGCTCCATCAAAGTGAGACAGCGTCTTTCCCCCGGACGAACCACAGTATATATCTGGTCACACTGCAAGTGAAAAAATGACATGTTGCTTGGAGGGTGTGCTTAACTCTGGATATAATAGCCAAACTAATTATGAAATCCTCTTAAAGAGCGGCCGGCCCTAATGGTTTAAACAACTATATATTCAAGACAGATGTAGGGCTATGGTCAAGAATACTACTGAGCCTATTTGTTCTATTTGTTGAGAAATGGGTGTCTTCCCGCTTCATGGAAGTTGGCTATAGTGTTCTCCATCTATAAGAAGGGTGACCGAATGGATCCAGGGAGCTGCCACACGATTGCCCTTCTAGATGTGGTTAGCAACATTTTTCCTGCCATTGTGGTACTGAGAGAGTTTGAGTCATGGGTGGAAAATTGAGGTATTTTGCCAAATCACCAAATAGGATTAAGGAAGGGGCGATCAACCTCACTAAACTGGTTGAAGGGAGGTGCTATACTATATGGGTCGTGGATTGACCTTTCAAAGGCGTTTGACACAATTACTAGACCATGCCTGTGGGCAAAGCTACAATGGGGTTTGCAGTCTATCCTCCTAGCAACTATAGTGAATCTTCACGATAATTCCTGATTGCAGGTGATATTAGATGCCCAGGGAAATCTATCTTCTCTCGTTCCTACAGAGAGGGGTGTGAGGTAGGGGTGCATATTGGACCCCTCCCCCTTTAACCTCTATTTGGCCAATCTGGGAGAAGCATTAGACCCTCATGCAGTTGGTATTTCAGAAACGGGATCTCTGGCGATACAATGGATGACCTAAACGGATGATGATATTTTTGGACTACACCCCCATGGACAGCCAACATCTCCTGGAAGCTTGGGGACTACTCAATGCTATACGATCTTCAGGTCAATCCAGCAAATTCAAATATCGTGCACTTTAGAAATCCCTTAAAGCGCGTTCCTGTTTTTAAATGCCTGTGGGCTATAGTGCCTTATAAATTCTAATCAAATCAAACCTTGTTAGACCAAACGGTACCAGTTGTACAGGAAGTGGTGTACTTGGGACTGGCTTGTTGTGTAAACTGGACAAGACTAGAAGGGAAATTGTGGAGAGGGGTGTTGAATCTTCCCCACAGCCTTCCGATGGCCAGTTTATGGTATGAGTTGTGCCTGGAGTCTCTGCAAGCCCATTTTGACTGGAAGATCATCTCACTATATAAAATGATACTTGTGCTCAAAAAGGACTCTTTGTAGGAGGTAATGTGGTCCCAGCTGGGCCGAGGTAGTAATACTTTCTCAATACAGCTGAAAAAGAATGTAAGCAAACTTGGATTGATAGCGCACTGAAGACAATCTAGTATGCAATCCTGTGTGGATAGTTAGCTAGTGCAAGATCCGACTGGAGTAGCACATTATCCAAGATGTGTACCTTTAGTATTAGCAAAGTCCTTATCTGCTCTAGACAAACCGAGAGGGTATATTCTGCAGTATCTAAGACGCTTTCTAAACTCGTTGGAGATCAGAATTGTTAAGGTTCCGACTTAACCTAATTGATGAGTGACATTCTGTTTAATCGAAATAAAGCCCAGAGATTGGATAATTTCTGTAATTTGCATGGGTAATGTGAAAAATAAGCCTTGAAACATTTAATATTGGATTGTCTAACTACTAAGAAGGAAATTAGCCATTTTAAACGTGTGGACAAAGAAGAATGGTTATCGACCGACATGAAGCTGCTTTGTCTATAGACGTTATAAGTGTTAAATGAATTATGTTTTTATCAAATTGTGAATGTGTTCTTAATATGATATGTGAAGTTATAACAATGTCTTTTATTTGTTGGGAACTGTGAAAAGTCGAATGCCGGCTAAAAACCAAAAAAGAAAAATTAAATAAAACCTCCTTCTTGAAGTTGGACTGCCACAAAGACTTCCATCGCATAGTCGGCTTCTTTTTTGACAAAAGGTTGACTGTAGCGGGCCTAACTTCTAATTTTAAAACATGGATATTGGCGACATTTGCAGCCCCATGTTCGAAAATGTTGGTGAACAAGAAACTTGGAATACTTCAAACTCACTGGAGGTGCCCTCAGTCTCAGTTACTTTCATGCCTTTGGTAGAACCATTGGCAAGACACATATGGACCAATCTATCAAAGGAGTGAGGTGGGGGCATAAAGAAGAGGGTGTTATTTGCAAATGACATCATGCTCTTTCTAGAAAACACTTCCCCCATTGGTCGCCATGCTAACCTTTTGAAGCGGTGGCAGGCTTTCAGATTAATCGAAACAAATCACAGGTATTAATAATCAATAGCAGAGTCAAGAGACAGTAGATCTGACACTGTTGCTCCCAATTAGGTGGTCCAGGCAGAATAGGCATTAACTGATATTTAGGGGCTTCACAGATCGCTCACACATTTAGATGGATGGACTTGGTGAAGGTTGAACAAGCCGCAACTGCCCTCCCACTAGCAAACCTGCTGTTTTTAAGCAGAAGGGCCCCCCAATGCGAAGGGCGGCATTCGTTCGACAATACGCTTGCGTACTGGGACAACAGACGTGGGGTACTGATACCAATGTTCGGCCCCTACAGCCTACCTTTGATAAAAACAGACTTCGCCCCGGGCTGAGCCAGGCAGGCATTTAACAGATGTGAGGAGTACAAGAATTCAAGCAGAAAGCGGGTCTCCCTGAAACTGAAAGGTATCGATAAGGACCACAAACTCCAGAACGCGTCAGGCTGCAGACAGAAAACCCACTGCGATTGACCTCTTGATTAGAGGATCCAGGAAGAGGATGCACTTCCAAACTCTACAAAGTGTTGTAGGGAGATCACATGGATGAGAAACTACCATATATGACAAAATGGGAGAGGGACCTAGAAATGGACATACCAAAGGACTCATGGTCCCACACATGGTTGCAAGTTCATGAAAGCTCTAGATGCGGAATAGTAAGAGTGCGCACATAAAATATGAGATTGTACTACGCCCCCCTCCCTCCGGCACCTTAATCAGCTATCACACATCAACTCCACTTTATTGGAGAAATTGTGGTGCCACTGGGGCACATGTGGTGGACCTGTCCCACAGCGCAATCTGACTGGAAGAAAATGCTCTCAGAATTGGGCATCACTAAGATTCAGCTCCCCTCAGACCCGACAGCTGGCAACACGGATCGGGAAGGGATGTATGGCCTATGCACCTCCAATGCCCTAATCACTCGGCTCCCAAACTAAGCCAGAATAACCCTAACTCGGGCTTGGAAGACACCAAGGGACCTGCAGTTTATGATCTGGTGGGGCAAGGAGTGGGATATATGGGCCATGGAGAAGATATTTACCAAACAGAATAATGCAACAAAATCCTTCACGCACGATATGGGACCCATTCCACACGCACTGTCAGAACACACTAACACACATAGGCCCCAGACATTGAAACACTTACCTCTGACCTAACATGGCACAATCTGAGTGGAGGAAACGGATATTTAGGCAACAACTGGTAACTGATTAAATGCAAGGGGAGTTATGGGAACAATTGCCTGTATTTATTTTTCCTTGTTTACTCTTATGCTTTCAAATGAATTGTAATGAGATGATGGAATCTAATGAAATCATCCCCTAATGTAAAAAGACCACACATTCTGACTATCGCCAAGTGCCTTTTAACAAATTATATTTATTTTGAAAAACTAAAATACAGTTGAGCAAAAAAACTATTGCTGGAGATGCTGTCATGAGAGCTGGGGCAACGCGACTTGTATCCAGTGAACTTTGTGCTGTGATAAGTGTGTGTTTGTCAGCCATGCTCAGTCTGTCAGTCAGTGGGCGCATGAGGAAGGACAAGACAAGGTGGAAGATGCATCCTGTACCTGTTTAATGAGAGTACATGTTTGGCCTAATGTTGCATGGAGGTAAATGTAGTTAAGTGGTTTTGTATGGCGCTCTTCTCCCGTTTGTCGTTGGCTCTGCTGGGCTTGGCTCTGAGAAGGAAGGAGGGAGGGAGGGAGGGGTTGTTAGTAGGTGATGAACAGTTCATTTTTGGTATTTCTCTAGGGCCTTTTTAGGCTCTTCGACTTTGCGTTTTCCATTTTTTTGGAGCACTGACCTCTGTTTGGTCAGTGAATGTCCCCCTGCATTGCAATCCTTCCGAGTACATACATGGTCCTCGATTGCCCGTAAGACTCCTATGCCCAGGGTTGCTTCTTGAGCATCCCATGTGTGCCCTAGGACGATCCAATCCTAAATTTGTTTTAGGAGGTAGGCTGGTGGCAGCTCCTATACAGTTTTGGCTTCACATGTGGTGGAAGCTGATTTAGCGCATTGGTATCTCAATATACCTTTTTGATAGCCATTGGGGTATCAATGTGTTCTTTCATGTACTACTCTTGGCCATTTTTTTTTAAAGGGCTTCCTTTTGTTAGGGGAACTATGCAGCATGCCTAAAATGGCAGTTTTTACCCATGTAGCCTCTTTGGTCTAAACCATGAAAAATCAATATGGACATTTCTTTACTGTGATCAGTCCTCCTCTAGGCTGGCCCGATCACATCCCGTGGCGGTGGTCTAGGTTAAGTGGCAGATCTTGGAGGTCAATCAGATTGGATGGCCTCTTAACCGCTTGTCTGTAGCCCACTAATGTGATTGGTGGACTCATTTAGGCCAGTCCTGTGAGTGGTGCTTGGTTTTCTAATGGAGCATTTGAAAGATGCAAGTTTACTTTATTGCGGATTTCCTATTGTTGCGACATTTTAAGGACAGGTCTAGCCACACTGGCTGGGTACTGTCCTGGACAGATCTTTGGTTTGGATTTTATGCTTCTTGTCCTTTCTCTGCATCCTCTGCCATTTTGCTGGCTCCATTTGTCTTGTGCTAATAGTTCGGTAATGTAACTGTCTGTAGGCTGCTTTATCGCCAGCTTCTTGCTGTACTGCCATGATTATCCTACCTTTGTGCTGGTTGCAGCCATTGCCTGGAAAGGTGTAGCGATTCCCAAAACTCCTGCCTCATGTTCTTTTCAGGTCAGTCTGGACTAGCCCCCACTAAAGTCTTTACTGTCCAACCGTTTTCTGTTTTTGGGCACCTTCTCGGTTCACTGAGCCACTCAAACCTTCTTTGAGTTCTCCTTTCTGGAGTCTTTCATGTTGCTGATTTAGCTTCTGACTTGAGGGGTTCTTCTTTTTCATCATTGGGGTCATTCTTGCCTGGGAAGCTGCATCCTGTAAACCTCTTCAAGAAAAAGAAACCTGTACTTATCAGGATTGTTTTGGCTTCCTGGAGCCAACTTTCTGGGAACCAACCTTGCAAATGCATAACTTTGGGCAGTGGAGTGGTGGGTTATTGAAGATCCTTACCCTCCGGGGGGGTCACAGGCATCGGCTGGTCGACTGTAGAGGCTATTCGCAGGCAGGTCTACACCGCATTTTCCCATGGGATCGCATTTGGTTTGTCCTGTAGTGCCGGGTCCTGGTTCTCAAACCCACCTCTGGAACCCTTCATTGGGACCAAAATTTTCAACCATTTACCGTTCCTGACAATTGCTGAAAACCTTGAATATTCAACTTTGAGTACAATACCTTGCATTACAATATCACGTCGAAAGGCACACGGTAGGGAGAGCAAGGTGGATGAAAAGTCCCATGCAAGTGGCCATTTTTTAGAATGCCCATGTATTGCCCATATTTTCAAATATGTGCTCACTGGTACTCTACAGCGCCCAGTGAGAAAACCCTTTTTAAATTGTCCCAACTGTAAATCACTGACAAGTAGGTTAGCTACCTTAAAGGAGCACTGAACAAAGCGATGCGCTGCATATTCGATATAGGCCGAGAAGTCCCAGGGCAAGTCCACCCAGTGAAGTAAATTTGCAGAAAATGTTGAGGGGGACATGACATCTGAAGAAAAGGTGCCCAAGCCAAATGAATGGGGACAAAATGGTGTGCCATGCCATGTGCCCCTAAAATTACACCCATGAGTCCACCACTAGTGCGGCAAGCCTCGACACTGAAGAGGTCAGTGTCTGGCTTGAGAGTGAAACAGAGGAGTTTACTGGTGAGGAAACTGAACTGTTTCTCACAGCTCGCCCCCAGTTCCATTGGGCACACAGCACAACCTTATGTGAAGAACTCTGACGCCAAAAGCCTGCCCTGGTTAAAGGACTCCCTAAATGAAGGAAAAAGCACATCAACTGAAGTAGATCTTCGAAACATTGACTTCTGCAGAGAAAACAAATGGACAAACTTTTCCTATAATAAACAATGTCCATTTGGTGTCTACTCGGAAACATAAAAGGGGGAAATCTGCTCCAAGTAGAGCTCTGAACACTTGAATTTGACACCTAAAACGTCAGTGGGTGTTATGTCCTGCTTGCTATACATTATGGTAGATGAAATGGTTGTGAATAATAAGTGGCTGCCAGCCTTAAATTGTTTGGAATACTGTGTGAGTGCTTTGAATGAGTGTTCCATTTAGAGCATCCGTTGGGGGCTGCATTAAATGAGTGCAGTGGCTGGCAGGTGTCACTTGTCTTAAATGTACTTTAAAGGCTTTGGTAAGACTGATGCTGTTACTTGAAGGGTAAAGCCTTCCTAAAGTTAACCTCTGCCTGCTGTCTCAAGTTAATGCAACCAAGTGACTCTAAAAGTACAATGGGCATCAGGCATAAGATGCCTACCTCGACACACATCCAAGCAAAATAGACACACTTACAAACAGTAGCCTAGAGGTCCTGATGTAAAACACAAACTTCCACTCAGACCACAGGTATGTTTGAGGGGGAGGGTTCCCCGTTTGGTAAGATTCCAAAAAAATACATGAGGTAGACCAACTTCTACTAAATGTGGCCATATAGCAGGTTCTGTTCCGGCAACAAAGAGGGATCTATTCAAATTTTTTCCTGCTCAGGAAGAAAAACTGACAGTGGCATCCGATTCAAGATCGAAGGGCCCGCAACAAGTTTATACATTGTGTCAAATTCAAGATGACATCCCTTCAAATGGTCCTCCCGTGGCTAAACCAGGTTCAATTTCTAGCTACCTTTTTAGACCTGGAGGATGCTTATTTTCATATACAGATACACCCAGACAGTACCTCTGATTCTTGATAGGGACAGACCATTTCCATTTCAGGGTACTTCATTCGGACTCAAGTCGGCACTGAGAGTGTTTACAAAGTGTCTGGTGCCGGTGGCTACTCATCTCAGGAGATCAGGAGTGGAGGGACATTCATTCTCCAAGAGTGGGGTCCATAGCAGTGGAGCAAACCACCCTGCTCCAAATCCTGGGCTTCACCATCAACGGGGAAATATCATCACCGTGCGAGCTCAGACCTCGATCTTCCTGGGGGTATATCTAGACACGCGTATCCCAAGGGTGCGACCATAGAGAATAGCAGCAGTACTGGGGCTAGTTGCCTGGTTTCTAGAGAATGCAGCATCCACTGTACTGCTATACAAGTCCCTCCTGGGCATGATGTCCTCCTGTATCTTCATCATTCTGAATTGCAGGCTGCGACTGAGACCCATCCAAGAACTGGACCGTCCATGGGCCCAAGTCAACGGCTCATGGGAAGACTTAGTGTGCCTCACACCAACATTCCACGAGGCATTACTCTGCTGGGTCAAGCAGAGCAACCTAATTCAGGGCATGCCATTTCAGACACCCACATCAACGTTACTGCTCAGGAGAGGTCGGATGCCTTTTTATCGGGATGGAGCACTCACTTGGGAGATCTTTAAGCGAGTGGAGTGTGGTCAGCAAAGGACTCTCGCCTTCACATAAATGTGCTGTAGCTGCGAGTGATACAGTGGGCACTAAAATACTTTAAGCCAGCCTTCACCGGTCAGGTTGTGACAGTGCAAACAGACAATAGCCCTTCCATGCACTATACAAACAAGCAGGAAGGCACAAGGAGGAGCATCTTGTCTCTGGAGGTGCAAATGCTCTGGAAATGGGCCCTCAAACACAAGATTCAGCTGAGAGCGGAGCACCTTCCAGGAAAGGACAATATCCTGGCAGACAATCTCAGCAGGGAGTTTTCACAGTCCCACGAGTGTGAGCTGGACAACAAAGTACACAGCCGGCTGTTCACCAGTTGGCAGAAAGGCAGAACAGATCCGTTCGCCAGTCTCGACAACAAGAAGTGCAGCCAGTTTGTCTCCAGGTACCCAGATGCACTCTGGGGGTGCATTCTCGCTGGATTGGACGGGAAAGTTCCTGTTTTACCCCAACCCCGCTGATGCCGCACATACTGAGGAGGTTGAAGGAGCAACCATGCAAGATGATCCTGGTAGCCCCAGCATGGGTTTGACGGTCATGGTACACAACACTGCATCTATTGTCTCAGCATGGAGGCAAACTATTTCATCACTATCCAGCCAGTCTGTCTCTCCGGGACTGGTATCTGAACAGCGAAGGTTTCATGACCTCACGCTAGCTTCTGAGTGTTGGGACATTATCAAGGTGGCTAGAGCGCAGTCCATGCATTCCACCTATGCCAAGAAGTGCACGCGCTTTAAGGCCTGGTGCGCAAGATCGCACACAAATCCACTCTTGTGTCAGTGGAATAGGTCTTGCCCCATCTCCTCCACTTGGCAAAGAGCAGCTTAGCCCAATCTTCTATTGAGGTACACCTTTTTTGGCCATTTGGACTTAAACCAAAAGACCTCATCGGGCATCTTTTGTTTCCAATGCAGCAGTTAGGATTTTCCTTTTAAAGGACTATTGTCCACATTTCCCAAGGAGCAAAGACCCGTGCCATCCTGGAGTCGCAATACAGATTTGACAGCATTAATGGGCGTGCCCTACGAACCTATTCATAAGTGCGACTTGAGCTTTCTTGTATGAAGGTGGCCTTCCTGGTGGCGATCACTTCAGCCAGGTGGGTTGGGGGAGCTAGAGACATTATCCCTTGATCCACCTTTCATGATCTTTTGGGTTATTTTTAGGCTGCATCCCAAGTTTATTCTTTAAGTGTCAGAGATTACATTGTCTGAGCAGATAGTGCTACCTACTTTCTTTAGCAACCTTTCAACTGCAGCTGAACGGACATTACATTCCATGGGACATTTCAAAAACTTTGAAATTCCACATAGAGAGGACTTTTGATCCTCAAGTCTTTTTGTCGCTTTTTCAGGCCGCAACAAGGGGTATTGCATCTCTAAGCAGGGCCTGCCTCATTGGGTTATAAACTGTATCACCCACCATCACCAGTCAAGAGGAGACCCACTCCCTACTCCGCCAACAGCACATTTCACCAGAGGAAGAGCAGTGTCGGCGGCATTCCAGGCAGGAGTGTCGTTGAAAGATATATGTCGAGGGGCCACCTTGAGCACGCTCCATAAGTTTTCCAAGCATTACTGCATGGTAGACTATTCCAGAAAGGAATCTGCAGTCGGACAGGGGGTCCTTCAGCACCTGTTCGCGTAAGGCAGGAGCAGTCTATGCATCCCTCCTTCCCTGCTATTTGTTTCCTAGCATGTCTTCAGTACAAATACTCTGTTTATGTAGAGAGAAAATCTCTAATATGTGCACCGGCCATGCTTTACTGCTTTGTATTATTTTCAAGCATGGGAATCTATGAACGATCCAATGTTGGAGAAGACTTTGCTAAGTATTTCTCCAGCATTGGTAGCATTCATAGATTCACATGCGCCCACCCTCCTCCCCTGTGTAGGGTGGGGGGGGGGGGTGCTCTGTAGCCAGTCATCGCATCTCAGCTACCGCTCAAATTCTGAAGATGGCTGCCTGGGGTGGAGTTTGCCCTGCCCCCTCATTGGCTAGGGTCTGAAGGGACCAACATGAGTTGGAGGGAATATCCAAGTGAATGACTTCACAGACCTATGTGGATACTTGTATGGCAAAACTTTGTATAATTAATTTTAAATTTCCTGAGGATTCCCAGTCTGAGGGGGAATATTCAAGCATGTGAATCTATGAAAGATAACAATGCTGGAGAAATAGTTACAGGTAAGTAACAAAGACATTCATTCCACAAGCCAATACTATTGTATCTGGAAACACATTGTTGCCAGTCAAAGGGCACAACAAACCGCTTAACACTGGGGCAGTGTCAACACAGACGCGGCAAAGGCCACGATAGAGGCCAAACCCCTAAAGGGGCTACCTCTGCTGCCAAGCAATGACACTGCAGTAGTGGTTCCCTACCATGTTTCTCCATTGGGGCAGGAGGTGGCGAATAACATCTTACTCCCACACAAAGCAAAGAAGAGCATTTGGACAAGTGGGTACGAAGCCCTAGTAAGGAAGGGTATTGTATGGAGCTTCTAACCAAACTGCACAATCTGCCTTCCCAATGCAGGAAAATGCTGCAATATTATCTGGCCCTACTGTAAGAAGAGATGGAAGCATTCATTCAAAAAGGAGCCATTGAATAAGTCCTCCAAGATCAGATGAACAAGAGAATTTATTTCTGTACTTCCTCGTTCCCAAACAAGACAAAACAAAAATGCCAGTTTTAAACTTGCAACCAGCAAACCAATGTCAAACCACACAAATTCACTTCACTACTATACTACTTTGTCCTCCTTGAAATCGAAAAGGCACCGTAGGTCACCTTCGTCAACTTGGTCGTCGGATGTTCCCCCAATAGGGTTGCTTGCCCTACTAAGAAGTCCGCTCTGGCCGAGTGGGAAGTCTCCAGGGCTGAAATGCTAAAGATCTTTGAGAAGAAAAAAAGCCATGCCCTACCAAGCCTTCGAGAGAAGCCGGAAAGGTCTTGTCCGAAATCCCACGCACCCTTGAGCCCAGGAAAAAGGCATGAGCCGCATTGTGAGCCTTCAAGGCCTCAATCAGATAAAACATTGAAGGATCATACGAGACGCAAGGTAAGTCAAGGTCCTCTACTCCGACAGGTTCGATGCCGGCGGTGCCTTCGACGCCTGCCAATCCCTCGACGCCAAAGACTTCAACACCAGCTCAAGCAGCAGCCTCTTGCCATCGGCCACTGCATCAGGCGCTGTAAAACCGCTCTGTGGTCTTGAATCACAGTTCACCAGTGGGAGGCAGACTGTCTCTGCATCTAGAAGAATGGCGAGACGTTACTTCAGATGCCTGGGCTCTGAAAATTGTAGCCCATGGTTACTGCCTTCCTTTTACAAAAAGACCTTGGAACAATCCACCGGGGAACCGCTCTTTGAGGATTCCGGATCTGCTCCTTGTGCAGTAAATTTTAACCCTGCTAGAGAAAGTTGCTATAGAAACAGTGCCTGTAGCTGAGAGGAACAAGGGTTTGTAATAACCATATTTTTTGATACCCATGAAGGACGGAGGACTGAGACCCATCTTGGATTTGCGATACTTGAACAAGTTTCTCAGGAAGGACAAGTTCAAGATGCTCACACTTTCTCAGATCCTTTAGGCCCTCCAACTCCAGGATTGGTTGGTTTCATTGGAACTTCAGTATGCTTATTTCGAGGGGATTGGGTCCTCCGACGTATTCCATATCTATGACATGTAATCACCACAGCTGTGCTGCTTCGGAAACTTTTTCGGCGTCTGCGTCCTGCGTCGATGACGTTGATGCGCCGTCGTCGAGGACCTCCTCCGACGTCATCCGATGTGATAAGTAGGACGCACGACGCCCATAGCCTCAGTTCCGTTTTTTCCGCGAACGTGTTGCTTCGTGTTTCTCGGTTTAAATGCCTCGACTCTTTGGAGTTCTGTTCTTCTCGGTTCTTCGAACCTGTTCGTTTGTGAAATTCCTTCAGAAGATGTCTTCTTCGTCTTCGACCCTGCGTCCGGGTTTCAAGAAGTGCGGGGAGTATGGGTCCAAGATGTCGGTTACGGACTCGCACGACGCCTGCCTCTGGTGCCTCGGGGAGGCCCACGACACGGATGACTATATCGACTGCCAGTCGCTCACGTCCAAAGCCTTACGCGAACGTAAGAAGAAGTTGTCGGTAGGTCGGGTGTCCAAGCCCCGGAAGTCGAAGTCTGCGGGGCTTTCGACGGATGATTCGAGGGGTGACTCTCCGTGTCATCGTCGGAAGTCTCGTGGGTCTCCTTCTAGGAGTCGGTCTCGCCACTCCTCAGCCTCTTCGAGGCATTCTCGGAAGCGCCGACACCGGTCGTCTTCCAGGTCCTCTTCGGAGGGCTCTGCCCGGCACGTCACTTACCCCTCCAGCCGTGCGACGCCGGAGGAATGGGCTTCCTTCGGGAAGAAGATGCTGGCGATTCTTGAGTCGCAGGGTACTCAGCCGTCCGCGCCCCCGAGTGGGGTCGGTCGTGTGAGGTCGAGACACCGCTTGCAAGAGTGGTTGGCACGAGTCACGGGAGAGGTCCCGTTCGGACAAGGGGACTCGTTCTCGACGTACCCGTTCCAGGTCCCGGTCCTCGACGCGTTCGAGACCGTGTGCACCTGTGAGGTCTTCGAAGAAGGCATCGACGTCTGTGGCGTCGAGGGCGTCGACAGGCTTTCTCGAGGCTCTGGCTCCGAGGAAGTCGTCGATGCTGTCGACGCTCAGGTCGTCGAGGGACACGCTCAGGGCTCCGGCCTCGAGGGCTGTGTCGACGCCGCCGATTCTGGAGGCGCTGCATCTGACGTCGACGCCGATTTCCTCGACGTCGACGCCGATTCTCTCGGCGCCGATGCCGGTTCTCTCGACGCTGGCGCCGATTCGCTCGACGCCATCGACGCCTTTCGTGTCGGAGGTACCCCAGGGCACGGGTGGACCCCCTAGGAAGGCTCTGGTTAAGAGCAAGCACTCTCGAGTGCCTTCTTTTCGCCACCTGGACTATATTTCAGAGGCGGATGAGGATTCTGATGGCCTGGTTCCTAGTCAGGTTCCGGATGAAATTGTCTCAGACCATAGTCAGTTTGACGAGTTGAGACAGTCACTGCACAATGCCAGTGGACTGGACACCTCTCCGGAGGTGGAGTTTTGTAGGCCTAAGCCTGGCTCTCATGCTGATTCCTCATACCGGTGCCTTATGGCTAGGGTTTCTGAGTACTTGGGATGGTCTGCTCCCCCAGGGGAGTTTGTGCAGGATGATCTGACAGACATCCTTGATGTTGGTCTCCCAACTGACCCGGTTCTGCCGTTCCATATGGCTTTACAGAGAAGGGTGGCGGCGGCTTGGACTGCTCCGGAGAGTCTCCCGGCGGTGGGCAGATCCTTGTCGCGAAAATACCGTCCAGCCAGTGGCGACCCCTGCTACTTGACCAGGCACCCCACTCCGGAGAGTTTGGTGGTGCAGGCGGCCACGGCCCCGGCGAAGCAGGCATCGTACCCTACCATCCCTCCTGATAGGGACGACAACCGTTTTGATGGCTGGGCGAAGAAAGTGTTTTCTTCTGGTGGTATGGCGCTTCAGGCGGCCAACTTCATTTGTGCCTTGTCACGTTTCACGCACACTCTGTGGAACTGTGTTGCGTTAGCGGCTGAGCATATTCCCGAAGGGGACGAACGGGATGGTTTCCTTGCTATGGTCCAGGATGGTAAGGAGGCCATGTGTGAGTCCGTTCAGTCGGGTTTGGACTTAGCTGAATGCGTCAGTAGGTCCATGGCGGCGAGCACCGTGATACGCAGGTTTGCGTGGTTGCGGAAGTCGGGGTTTGCTCCTGATGTGCAGTCCCGGCTCCTCAACATGCCCTTTGACGGTGAACACCTTTTTGGCAACAAGGCTGACGAGAGCCTTGAGAGGTTGCAGACCTCCAAAGCTGCTGCGAAGTCGTTGGGCGCTGCAGTTCGCCAACCTCCGCCTTTTCGTCCTAGGGGACAGCAGTGGAGGGGTGGTTCCTTTCGCTATTACTCATCCTTCAGTAAAGCGAGAGGGGCTGGCAGTCAAAGAGGCCAACGCAGGGGTACCAGAGGTGGACGACAGGGTACCCATGGTGCCAAGGCCGCTCGGGCAGTTGCCTCTTTGCCCTCGGGTAACGCCGCAGCCGCTCCCACTCAGTCGTGAGGCCATGTCCCATGGTTCGCCGGTTGGGGGAAGGCTGGCGCAGCATCTTGTAGAGTGGCAAGCCATTACTTCAGATGTGTGGGTTCTGGAGATCATAACCCACGGCTACTGTCTTCCTTTTCGGCACAGGCCTCGCGACAATCCACCGGGGAACCTCTTTGCAGAGTCCGGATCCGCTCCTTGCGCAGGAAATTCAAGCCCTGCTGGAGAAAGGCGCCATAGAACTGGTGCCTGTAGCGGAGAGGAACAAGGGATGGTATTCCCCTTATTTTCTGATTTCGAAGAAAGACGGGGGATTGAGACCCATCATGGACTTGCGCGGTTTGAACAAACTCCTCAGGAAGGACAAGTTCAAGATGGTTACTCTTTCTCAAGTCCTCCAGGTCCTTCAGCTTCAGGACTGGTTGGTGTCACTCGACCTCAAGGATGCTTACTTCCATGTGCCGATCCATCCCAAGCACAAGAAGTACCTGAGGTTCGCGGTTGGCGACTCGCACTTTCGGTTCCGGGTCCTGCCGTTCGGATTGACCTCCGCCCGAGGGTTTTCACCAAGCTCATGGTGGTGGTGGCAGCGCATCTCAGGCAAGGGGGGGATTCACGTCTACCCCTACCTGGACGATTGGTTGATCAGGGGGAGCTCTCCCGAGCAAGTCCTGGATCATCTATCGGTCACCTGTCGCTCCCTTCACAGGCTGGGCTTCTCCCTCAATTTAAAGAAGTCCCATTTGACGCCAACACAGCGGCTCCAGTACATCGGAGCAGTGCTCGACACTTCTCTGGGGCAGTGTTTTCCTCCCCAGGTGAGGGCTCTTCACATTCAGCAGATGGTGCACAAGTTTCAGCATGCCCAGACGCTCCCAGCGTTCGAGTTCTTGAGGTTGCTCGGCCTCATGGCATCCTGCATTCTTCTGGTGCCAGAGGCTCGCCTGCGGTTGCGATCTTTGCAGTGGGCACTCAAGACGCAATGGTCGCAGTCCTCCGGCAGGATGTCGGACTCGATTCAGGTGCCGTCCTCGGTCGCCCGGGACCTTCTGTGGTGGGCCGTCGACGGCAACTTGATGAAGGGGGCTCCATTTTGGCTTCCCTGGCCGGAGGTGACGATCGTGACGGATGCATCCCTCACGGGATGGGGAGCTCATGCCAACGGGCTGACAGTCAGCGGTCGTTGGTCTCCGTCTGAGTCCAGACTCCATATCAATCTGTTGGAGCTGAGGGCCGTCATGCTAGCCCTGAAGGCTTTTCTGCCGTCTGTGCGAGGGAAGAATGTCCTGATCCTGACGGACAACACAGTGGCCATGCACTACCTCATTTCCTCTGTGCAGGGAGGCGATGCAGCTCGAGTTCTGGGCCATCCAGCAGGGAGTTTCGATCTCGGCAGTTCATCTGGCCGGAGCCGAAAACGTGACGGCGGACGCTCTGAGCAGGCAGAGCGCGATCTCTCACGAGTGGGAGTTGGCTCAGGAGATTCTCCTGGAGATCTTCGCCCTTTGGGGGACCCCTCAAGTGGATCTCTTCGCCTCCAGTGTCAACCGGAAGTGCGAAAGGTTTTGCTCGCGGGAATTTCCTCCAAAAGGAGCCTTAGGAGACGCGTTCGTGGTGGAGTGGTCATTCCCGCTGCTGTACGCGTTTCCTCCAGTCCCCGTCATCCCGCAAGTGCTGCGGAGGTTACGGAAGTTCGGTTCCCGGATGATCCTCATTGCCCCGGCGTGGGCTCGGAGGACGTGGTACCCGGACCTTCTCGACTTATCCATCTGCCCTCCACGTCGTCTTCCCTACCGAGACGATCTGCTCTCACGGGAGGGGGGGGTCAGGTTCTCCATCCAGAGGTCAGATCCCTCAACCTTCACGCTTGGCTTCTGAAAGGTTGAGGTATAAGGATTGGGACCTCCCTGAGGACGTGATGGAGGTGTTGCTTTCGGCCCGAAGGCCAGCAACAAAGTCTCTGTACCATTGCCGTTGGCGTAAGTTCTGCGACTGGTGCAGAGTTCAGAATGTGGATCCTTTTGCATGTGACATCCCCATGGTTCTGTCCTTTTTACCTTCTTTGGCCCCCAGGGGCTTGCAAGTGGGGACCGTTAAGGGTTACCTGGCGGCGCTGCCCATCTTTAAGCGCTCGTCTGAAGAGTGTTCTTACTTTAAAATCCCTTTGATTTCACAGTTCCTGAAAGGGCTCACTAATGTGTTCCCTCAGTCACCTTTCCTGGTGCCCGGTTGGGATTTAAACCTTGTTCTTAAGTTTCTTATGGGTGCTCCGTTTGAGCCTTTACATTCTTGCCCTTTGAGGCTGTTAACTCTGAAAACTGTTTTTAGTTGCGGTTACTTCCGCTCGCAGAGTGAGTGAGTTACAGGCACTTTCAGTTAAGCCTCCCTTCACTGTATTTCACAAGGACAGGGTTGTCCTTAGAGTTCGTCCTTCTTTTCTTCCGAAGGTAGTGACGGAATTTCATTTGGCCCAGAAGGTTGTTCTTCCGGCATTCTATCCTCCTCCGCATCCTGGTAAGGAAGAGGAGAGGCTCCATAGGCTTGATCCTAGGAGAGCTTTAAGCTTTTATGTTTCACGCATGTCCCGGGTCAGAGTGGATGATCAACTCTTTATTGGTTACGCTGGAAAGCGTTTGGGGCAAGCTGTGACGAAACAGACTTTGTCTCGCTGGATTATTTTGGCCATCTCGGAGTGCTACCGTTTGGCGGGTAAGGACCCCCCGGCTGGCTTGCGGGCCCATTCTACCAGGGGTATGGCTGCGTCTACTGCCCTGCAGAGGGGTGTTCCTATTCGCAACATCTGTGATGCAGCCACCTGGGCTTCAGTACATACATTTGTACGTCACTATTCCCTTGATTCCATCCGGGCACAGGATCTGGCCTTTGGCAAGGCGGTCCTTTGCTCTGCTATTTGGCTATTCTACATTTTGCTTCTAAATTCTTTCCCTCCTCCTTGCTTTGGTACTGCTTTGGGAGTCTGTCATAGATATGGAATACGTCGGAGGACCCAATCCCCTCGAAGAACAAGTTACTTTCTTACCTGGTAACGTTCTTTCGGTGGGATGGTCCGACGACGTATTCCATATCGCTCCCGCCCTGCCTTCCCCGCTACCGAATTTCTTTTGCGATTGCAGCTTACGTTCCGCAAGGCTTTGTGTCTGACTGGCAGTTGACTTATGTCACACGTTCTGGGGGAAAAAACTACAACTGAGGCTATGGGCGTTGTGCGTCCTACTTATCACATCGGATGACGTCGGAGGAGGTCCTCGACGACGGCGCATCGACGTCATCGACGCAGGACGCAGACGCCGAAAAAGTTTCCGAAGCAGCACAGCTGTGGTGATTACATGTCATAGATATGGAATACGTCATCGGACCATCCCATCGAAAGAACGTTACCAGGTAAGAAAGTAACTTGTTCTTTCATGTGCCAATCTATCTCAAGCACAGAAAATACCTGAGGTTCACAGTTGGCGGTTCTCATGATCAATTTCGAGTTCTGCCATTCGGGGGTTTTCACCAAACTGATGGCGGTAGTGGCAGCGCATCTCAGGAGAGGGGGGGGGGTGGGGGATTCGCATCTATCCCTACCTGAACGATTGGCTGATCAGGGAGTGTTCTCCCGAACAAGTCCTGGATCATTTCAACGTCACCTGCCACTCTCTACAGACTGGGCTTCTCCCACAATTACAAGAAATCCCATATGACACCTTCCCAAAAGCTCCAATACATCGGAGCTGTGCTAGATACATCCTTGGGAAAGAGCTTGCCACCCGAGATGAGGGCTCAAGACAGTTTTCAGATGGAGGCCAAATTTCAGAATGTTCAGTCTACCGGCCTTCCATTTTCTGAGGCTGCTCGGCCTCATGGCATTCTGCATTTTTCTGAGATTGAGATCCCTTCAATTGGCTCGAAGAACTCAATGGTCCCAGTTCTCAGGAAAGATGTCAGACAGACTTCAGATTCCAAACAGGGTCTCACAGGATCTTCTGTGGTGGGCCTGCAAGGACAATATTCTGAAGGGAGAACCCTTTTGGCAACCATAGCCAGAGATTACAGTAGTGACGGACGCCTCACTCATGGGGTGGGCAGCCCAGGCCAACAATCTGACAGTCAGCGGTCGTTAGTCTCCATCGGAGTCAAAACAACATATCCATCTTTTGGAGCTGAGGGCAATCAGACTTCAGCTAAAGGCCTTTCTACCCTCTGTCCAGGGAAAGAATGCCCTGATAATGAGACAACACAGTGGCCATGCATTACCTCAACAAGAGAGGAGGCGTAGGGTCACTACCACTGTGCACAGAGGCAATGCACCTCTGGTACTGGGCAATTCAAGAAGAAATCTCCCTATCAGCAGTTCACCTAGCTGGGGAGGAGAACACGGCGACGGACACTCTGAGCAGGCAGAGCAGTCGCCCACGAGTGGGAACTAGCTCAGGAAGTCCTTCAAGAGATCTTCCCCGTTTGGGGAACCCCTCAAGTAGATCTGTTTGCGAGGGGTTCAACCGGAAGTGTGAAAGCTATTGCGCCAGTGAAATTCCTGCGAGGAGCTCTAGGAGATGCGTTCGTAGTGGACTGGGAGTTTCTACTCCTGTACGCGTTTCCTCCAGTCCCTGTCATTACTCATGTGATCAGGAGGTTGAGAAGGTTCACCAAACACATGATCCCAATTGCCCTGGATTGGGCCAGGAGGACGTGCTACCCGGACCTTCTTGACATGTCCATCTGTTCTCCGGTGCGTCTTCTAGAAAGAGAGGACCTTCTCTGGCGAGAGGAGGGTTGGGCTCTCCATCCAGAGGTCAAGACACTCAACCTTCACGCTTGGTATCTGAAAGGCAGAGATGTAAGGATTGGGACCTCCTGGATGACGTAATGGAGGTGTTGCTTTTGGCCAGAAGATTCTGCAACTAGTGCTAGGAAAAGAATGTGGATCCTTTTCTGAGCATTTATGAGAGGTGGAGGGTTCTAATTGCTTGACCCCCCCCCTTTCAAAAACAAAATCGCCAGCATAATTTTTGTATTCAGAAATGAAAGCATGGTCTGGCTATTCTGCGATCACTAGATGGAATTCTGTCACAGCAAGAGTTCAAGAAATTGTTTTGTTGCATTCAGACAAGCACTCCATTGCTAGGTATACTCATTGGGCAATCTACTAGAAGTAAAGCCACTTCCGCAGCATTTGTATGAGCGAATCGTAGAAAAAGCTGTATGGAATTGAATGCATGCGTCTGAGGGATTACTGCTTTCTTCTGTCCCCAGATAATGCACTGATCTGGCAAGCAGAGCTTATTATTTAAGATAGTTGCTAAAGCTTACCCTCCTCCTCCTACCTACTTGCTGTTACTAATTGCTTAAAATGGAACATGAGAACGTATTTACAATATGGATGGTGCATTTAAAAAATGGACCTTTGCATCCTGGCCTACAAACTTCTACCTTGTGGAAAGAAACCTGGCACCCAAAGTCTGAAGAACTAACATTGAGAGGAAGGAAGAACAGTTCAAACACTTCAAAAACTTGAGGTGAATGGTGGGGGATGGGAGGGGTGCGGCGGAGGACGACACCGGATTGCTGACAACTCTGGCTAATTACACTGATGTGTTGGTGACTGTTTTTTTCTCAAAAGTCCTTTAGGTGATGGCTTTGATACTTAGGAAGAGAAACCTATTGTATTGGTCATGGCTTCCCTTAAATTATTCCATACTCTCATAGTAGCTGTCAGAGCAGTCCAGGTTTTGCACTCAGGAGATAGGTGGTAGTAAGGTACGTGTTACACACATGCTCTCGCTACCCTGGGCCCATGCTCATGGGGCAACCCCTTGTACCCTGCTTGTGATTGTGGGTAATCCTCCTGGCCTGTTTATCGTCCCCTCCTTCCAGCCTGTCCTTGTGGCCCCACATCTCCCCCAAACCTGCGCTTATGGCCCCCCAGCACATTCTTGTGGGGGGCTACCTTGGCTCGTGACTGTGGACCTCCTTCACACCACCGTAGTTTGACACCTTCTGCCCATCCTGCCCCCATTTTTGGACTCAATCACTGAGGCCTGCTATGCAGGGTAACCTAGTACCTCCATCTCGGAGTTTGGGACATATGGGATGGCGTGACTTGGGTTCTGGAGTGCTCAGACCAGCCCTGATTTATGCTTTGTCCCCAGTCATGGATTGTTCCTTTGCTTGGCCTAGTCCTGGTTCCAGGTGGTCTCTTGGCTGCTAATATTTCAGTTTTTTAAATGGAGGGAGGCTGTACCCTTTGAATGGGAAAGGGGTCATCAGCGACAGTGGTGCTTGGGGGGGGCAAGGTGCAGCAGCACAGCAGGACTTTCTTTTAAAGTACTCCCTGACCCTTATTTAACCAAGTTAAGGTTGGGGGTGTGGGGCTGAAAATAGGAGGGGGGGGGATTGCTTTCTTATGGTCAGCAGCGCTAGTACTTTTTTCTTTTTTTGTAGTTTTCAGGTAATGGCGGGGCCTGCTGACAGACTGCCTGTCTCCATCAGGGGAGTTGCTAGGTCTGGAAAAGACCCGGGGCTAAGCTGATGTCAGAACTGTTGGGACTGGGGGCTAGCTAGTCTTTTGGCTGTAGCTCCTGAGATTCTATCCGGGGCTACAGCCAAAAGATCAGGGGCTATAGCCCCCTTAGCCCCCCCCCTAGCAACGCCCCTGGTCTCCATTAATGAATATTGACATACAATACATATTTAACTTCTTTTTCTGTAATTCAGCAAATAAACCTTGCATGAAATGTTCTGGAAAATGTGGTTGGTTGGAATTAACAAATTGCAATAATTAACTTTTGGGATTTCCTCCGTTTTTAATTTTGGGATAGTTTTCTCTCAATGTGGAAACATTGTTTAACTGTTTTCACTTTGGCGAGCGACCTTTGTGTGGGGCTGTAAATTGCACAAATGCTTTGTACCTGTGTCCTTGGCCTGGCGTGGGCAGCATGTTGCGCTCTGTGCACTACCCACTTGGGTATTTTATCTGCTTTGGTGTTTAATGCCGGCTTCCAGCCTGCTGGCCCTCCTAGATGGCTGTCGTCACTGTATTTCAAATTGCAATGTTATTCCTGTTGTGGGCCAGCCCCTACCCCCCCCCCCCCACCCTCCCATTGGATGCCTTTGGGCTTCTTAAGCCAATGGCTGCAACCGGGAGGCAGGAGCCAGCCACACCATATAAGGCCCACAATGAAGGCCCGTTCTACCCCTGTCCACCCATTACTCCGTCACACTGCCCCCGGTGATGGTAGTATGACTGTTTACCCCTGTGATGGTCGTATGGCTACGTCTCTTCCTGCAACCCGTGATGGTAGTATGGCTCTCTCCTCCTGACCCCTGTGATGGTCGTATGGCTGTTTCCCCCCTTCCCCTCTCTGATGGTCGTATGGTTGTGTATCCCACCTGCCCCCCCGTGATGGTTGTATGGCTGTGTCCCCCCTGCCCCCCATGATGGTCATCTGGCTGTGTCCCACTCTCCCCCTGTGATAGTCGTATGGCTGTGTCCCCCCCGCCCCTGTGATGGTGGTATGGCTGCGCATATCCCCTTTGCCCCTTGTGATGGTTGTTTGTATCCCACCCCAACCCCCTGCCCCCTGTGTTTGTGCCCCCCCCTGTTTCCCTTGATGCTTGTTATGTACCCCCTCCCCTCATGAGTCTCCCCGATGGTGTGGTGTTACCCTCTCCCCCTACCCCCTCCCCTCTGTTTTCTAGCACTTACTATTCATACTTTAATTGTATGATAGCTGCCTGTCGGTGTGCCCCCCTACCCCTCCCCTCCAGCGCTACCCTGAAAGGTCTTCTGGCCTATTAGTTGGTCACCTGTTTGTCCCTCTCATCCTCCTTCTCCCTTTATCCCTCCTCCCCTTCTCTTGTTAAATTCATGCACTACCTCAATTGCCACCAGGCATAGTAATTGTAGCTGCCTGTCTTTCTCATCCACTCTCCTCCTCCCTATTACTGTTCATTAGAACTTACTCTATCATTTGTCTCTAGACTTTTATGATAGCAGCTTGTTTGTCTCTCCCCCCCTTTCCTTCTTGTCCTCTCCACCCACTTCCCCCTCCAGCACTGCTATGAAAAGTCGTCAGACTTGGCATATTAGCTGCTTGTATTGCTCCTCACCCTCTCCCTCACTCCATACCCCCTCCCCTTGTTAATTTTCCGGCACTACATCAATTGTCATCAGGCATAGTAATATAGCCGCTTGTTTTGACTTTTATTACCCCCCTCCCCACCTACCTTATTGTTCCTTGCACTTACACTATCTGAAATGTCACCAGGCCAAGATAGTTATTTTTCACATTCTGAATTGTTTTAAGGACTTGTGAGAATGTAACTGTATTTTCCCATGTTCCCTCCCTCTTTGAAGTGCTTTGAAACACATTGTGTATAAGCGCTATACAAATAAACAATCAATCAATATGAGACTAAATACCATTTTTCTTAATCCATCCTGTCCCTCAGGTGCCGACAGTTTGTGGAGATGGTTAACGGCACAGACAGTGAGGTCCGATGCTTCAGTGCCCGCAGCCCCAAGTCACAAGACAGTTACCCTGCGTCACCGAGCCTTAGTCCAAGGCATGCACCCAGCAACCCTCATCTTCACAACCCTGGTAAGACCACCTACACCAGAGGGCATGGATCGGTGCATCATGGGTGGGGTGCTTGGTGCTAAGGGAGCTTTTGTGAAACCGTGGGGCTGAGGGAGTAGAAAGTAGAAAAAATTGCTTTAATACAGCGTTTGATCCTGTGTTGGGTGCCTGGTGGAAGGAGAGGTGAGTGATGCACATTTGTCTTCCTTCGGGCCAAAACGTCTGCCCGGAAGGATACCCCAGCGCAAAGCGTTTTGTCTTGGAAGCAAGATAATGCTGAGCAACACATGTTTGAATCTCTGTCCCGTGCTTAGTCTGGTCTCTGGTAATAAGCATGTTATTAAAGATTAACTCAGTGTGCCTGGTGTGGTTTAAAGTAAGACATTGGGTGGCTTTTCAAATTATTGAAGAAGTAAATGTTGAACCTGTAGAGGAATATACTGGAAATGTCAAGGGGAATCTTGGGAGAAGGCTAAATAAGCAATTGATAAGGTTATTTAGTTTGCCAGCCAGATGTAGGGACCAGAAAAAGCAATTGTTTCTTGAAGGAGTTGTGGAACTTAAGTTAGATACATTCAACAGTCAAAAAAACAGAGTTTGGTTATTCAAATAATTCAAGAAAAAGCTGATGGTCAAAGAGAATGTGAAGTACCCTTACCTTTCAGGATCTGTATCCTGTTGAAAGTAGTAATCTATGCCTCTGGCATGAGATCTTTTCCCCCACCCCCCTGATGTTTTCCCTAATAAACCTGCATCTAGGTGCCCACCAGGGAAACAGATCCCGAATTTGGCCAGAGAGTCTGTGAGCTTCCATTTGCGGGGTGCCTTCTTTGGCGGACTGTATAGGCTGCGCTGGTTGGTGACAGGTTTTGCGAATTACGCTTGCTGTACACCTTACCTGATCAAACGGGGAAATATTTAGCTCATATGTCTGTCCTGGAAGAGCATTGTTAGCTTGGCACAAATTACTACTAGGTAATATCGTTGCTTCCTTGTCCAACCGGTCACACTACAACTACCCTGTCACATTAAATATGTTTGCACACATGCTTTCTATAGATTCACAAAGTATGGCTCAACCAGGTTTGTGAGAAACGTCACACATTGTGGAAAATATTTCATGCTTCTCCAACTTTGGACTACAAGGTTTAAATGAGCGCATGCTGGGCACAGCCAAAATGGCACATCACATGCATTGAACAGATTACAGGCTGACTCTATAGAAGGGGGTTGCATGCATTTGTTCTCCATACACTTTGGACAAAGGCACCAATTATCTTCCACATTGATTGTTAGCTAGTGCTAATAGGAGTTCTAGCCCAAAATCTCTGGAGAGCCAAAGGTTGCAGACCCCTGCTATATAGCGTAAATCTTAATGTCTGGCCTTACTATGTGCATCTACCCCTGTGTGTTACCACCACCTCACCACTTTAATATATGGAGAATTCAAAGTGCATCATGTATACTGGAAACATTTGATTTTATCTGGAAAAAGTATAGATAAGGTAAATGAAGTGCATTGTGGTAAGTGATTTGCACAATATTTAACCTTTCTGATTAAATGGGGAAGACTAGGTTAGGATCCAAATATTCTGGCGCCAAAGTCACAAATGTGCCTGGCAGCTTCTCTAGTTCTTATGCTTGCCAATCTATTGATGTATTATAGCACCTCATACATGTGTTGAATATATTTCGATGGTTTGACACATTATTCCGATACGAAAACTGGAGCCACAGGGGAAATAAATATCCCCAAGCTCATAACATTTCAATCATATGCAAAAACGTGTTATAGGACCAGTGACTTTATTTTAAAATCCTGTACATGCCCTTGAAAACCTAACAAAATGGCAGTGCTTGAAGTCTGTGGTCATAGCGAAGGAAGGATTAAAAATAGGAATTAGAAGCAGACAATGGTGGCCTTCTATGAAAGCATGAATTCTGAAGTGACTTGTTGTTTCAGGTGTCATTGTTGGATGACACTCCATGAGGCATCCTGCAATTGGCTGAAGCATTTGGCACGTTCATGTCAAACCTAGGTTGGAAGCACTATACATTCTCATCTTCTCCTCGTTTTCTTAAACGTTTGGGCAAGCAGGGAGCTTCGATATTTCCCTAGCATGCACTTCCTGAGTTTTAATGCTGCTGTCTTTGTCAGTTTACCACATTTCAGAAGCTGCAAGCTTGAAACATGGTATCAGTGGTATTATTTGCATGTTTTGTAAATATTCTAACACAATTTCTTTAATGTGTTGGGTGAGCAGGTAAAAGAAGCATTGAATCATATTCCTTCATTGTTTACACACAAAACAGAAAGCCTTCCTTTTCACTATTGGAGATTTGGGTCTGGCTAGGGTGACCTTAAACCTGTCAACTGGGGAGGGGAACCTTTTCATTTTCTCAGGGTTGGTCTGTCCCTAGGGTAGGAAGATGTAGTCCTTATACACAGGCTCTGTGAAGTAAATGACCCCTGTTGTTGCAATTTGCGTGCAACCCCCTGTTGAGGGCTGTACAACCACCTTCGGGAGGGGACACACCCAACCAAAAAGGGAAGCCAAAGGTCGTTTGAAGGAGAGAAGCATGACCAAGCAAAGATGCTGAACACTCAGGAAGGGTTAGTAGGTTGACACAAAGGTACAATTGGTCCATGCACTGATTCATAGCAACATACACCACACTTATAAAGTGAAAAAAGATATACATTTATTATTTTACACATATAGCTCTTCAGATAAGTACTTAGGCACATAATACACCTTATTCGAGCAAAGATTTTCTAAAATTAAAAGCAGTCATGTTTTTTGGGACTCTTTTAACCCCTACACTTTAATGTTGGTCCACTATCACAGATGGGCAACATAACATATAGTAACGAAGGGGGCGGTAAAGTAAAACAAAATCTTTATTGCCTGCAGCAGAACGCATAGTACAGTGTTATAAAAACCAAACCCACTCTTCCTGTATATCGTAGGAGTTGTACCTCGTGGTATAAAGTCGTCTTAAGGGTCCCTATGGCCTACCACAAACACTCAGCATTAGTTCTGGCCTAGTAGGGCATAGTATTTGAATAATACAAATGTACATACAATTACAAATACACACACCCCAAAGCCTCCAATAATTAAAGATTCATTTTAGAAACAATTACCAGTGCAAAAGACTTCAGGGAAAATTATTTGGTCACCAAAATTAGCTGCAGTGTAAAAATGCCTTCACTGTAAGAAGTGAAGAACATGACTTTAAAAAGATGTATACAAGCCCTGGTAAATATGGAAAAAATCCAGTTCCTGGCCTAAAACACCATGAACCCTTTGTAGGTAAAGGTAAAATGTCCAGGGGCTGGTGAGGGCCCCCAAAGTCACTTTAGGTAGAAAGTGCCATATAAGTCAATGGGACAAAGACAGGAGGCCTTCCGTGCGTGTATGGGGAAAATAAAGGCAAGTCTTTGTTTTCCCCCACAGGTGCAGATTCAGTGGCAACCCTGTCCAGGGAGGATCAGAGGGGACCCCAGTGAAGAGATCCAGAATTCAGTTGAAGAACCAGAAGCCTGGGCAAAAGATGCAGCAATGCAGAAAGAGACCCCCCAATGATGGTCAGAAATGTGGAGACTCGCGCTTCAAAAATCTCAACCCAAGACCTAAGTGACCCTTGAGGGCGAGTATCCTCAATAATTCCCCACCTGAAGATTCAGAGGTAGGTACTTGCGGCAGTAAATTCAAGCAAAACTGCTCCAGCATCTTGAAAGAACTCGGCAAATACAAGGCTTCTTTTCCTGACACATTTTACAGGATTGGGTGCCTTTTGGCTTGAACTGAGAGTCAAGACGACCCCCCCAGCCCCCCTGACATAAAAGAACCAATCACCTTCCCATCGGCAAGGAAGACTATGGGAAGATTAAGCAGCTCATGAAGACAGACTCCAGCTGTTCTGTAAGCAAAGGAAAGGTGCACATCTACAGAGAGCGGTCCAACAATGAGTACTGAACTGAGGCAACTCAGGTTGGCCCACAGTTGTTAAGGCAGGATGGTGGGGGAGGTCCCACTGCCCTTCCATTTAACTGCAGCCAATTGCAATAAGTCAGAAGACCCTGGCGGAAAACAGCGGTCAACTGCTTGGAAAATGTTCCCAGGATGGAAACCCGAACTCCACTAAAGTTGAGTAGGCAGGATGATGTAGGAAATGTGGCCTAGACTTCTTGCAGCAGAAAACATTAATCGGGGATATGCCCAAACCACAACATCCAGCCATTGTGGCCAAATGAGATCTTAAAATGGCATCACCAGTGAGGAATCTTCTGTAAATGTCTCTAGCAGGTCAGCAAACCTGCTTCTTCCAAGATCAAGGAAAAGAACTGCAAGATGGAGCAGGGACCGGGCAAAGCCTTAAATACCACCAAAGGGACTGACCAAAGCTATCCCACCAATCACCAGATGGTGCTAGGGTGTAAGGAATGAGGTCTCCAACCATTCTAGTTAGTCATCAGGACTTCCAGTGAGACCAGACCACGTCCACAGTAAATGAAAGGGCAAGCCCAGGATTCTACAGTTGTGTAAACCTATTGGAACCAATATGGAGGTTGTTCTGTTGGCTCACAAAAGCCATTTTAGGCTTTCTTTTTAGTTCCCCCTTGACAAAGGAAGCCTTAAAGGGGAAGTTCGATCAGAAATGTTGTTGTCCCAATCGATCGGGCATGTTAGTTTTCCACACATTTACACATGTGAAAACAAGGATTTGGGCGCTGCCATCTTGTGCTAATGTTATCCGTTGATACATCGCCGGTTCAGTGCCCTTGCGGCAAGAATATAGATTGCCTGCCCCTCACTCTGACATCACAAAGGGATTCCAAGATGGCAGCCAGACGGTGAGGACATGTGCGTAGACTAGCTCCATCCGCAATGAGGTCTAAAAAATAAAGCAGTCCACTGGTGGCAGTGGTATCCGCTGTCAAGTCTGACGAAAGAAGCAAGGACAATTAAGTGTGAGTAGCACTGAGGGTGGAACGCAGAGTGGCAGTCCAGCGGAGGCAAACTGCTGTGGCAGCAGCCCGTCCTAGAGGCAATCAAGCAACTGTAACCCAAGCATACCGGTAGGCACCCGCTGATCCCAGGGGTGGAAGCAGTGCTGACAGAAGCCGGGGCAGCCGAGGACGCACAGTCCCATAAAGGCGTGGGATTGTAGCTGCGACATGGTGAGCCGCGGGCCTTCTTGGGGGAGACTCAAACGGTGGCTATCTCCAGTCAAGGCAGGCACACCCGTCCAGGCATAAGGAGCAGGACCGCCATGCTGCAATGTCTGCGCCTCACGCAACAGGGACATCGGACGCTGGGGCTGTCTGGTTGGCCTGGCGGTTAACAAATATTTATAGTCCACGTTGAGTTAAAAAATGCTTGAACATTCAATTTAGACTTCATTTGTGAGGGGTGTGTATCAACAAGGATATCACTTTCGGTACACTGGAGGCCCTGCGAAAAAGCCAAAACCCCCTGCGGAACCCCTGGACCCCCGCCAGACAATCACAGTGCGGCACCCTCTGCTGAATCCGCAGACGTACCCATCTGAAGACGCCCTCCCGGGCAGGAGGCCCCTGGTTACATGGACGCTGCAACATGCAAGGGATATTGGCAGGAAAGGGGGGAATTATAACACGGGGAAACAGCGGCAACCATCGAGCAACGCCCCCCCAAAGCCGCGGGAAGTTTCAAGACGCAGACAGACAACAGAGGAGGTCCTGGCCAACCCCCCCACTCCTCACCCCACCTGGCAGCACATCACAAATTCTCCCAGCAGCCCCGGGCAGAGGTGAGGGGGCCAGGCAAAAACAGGAGTCAGTGGAGAGTGAGACTGGAGAAGATACTGGGTGCACCCCTGTAACCCTGGTTTTCGTGCAACCCACAGGTGGGGAGCCGTGCTACCCATGATGAGCACACTCCACCAGACACCACAGCGCTACAGGGTCCCCTAGCTGGGCGCTGACAACATCACCCCACGGCAGACAGACTGGTAAAAGCTACACAGAAGAAGGCAGCCCATGGAGGAGGAGCGGGGGGGAGGGGACAACAGTTGCACAATTTGAAATAGTGAGGTGTGAAGGAACGCAGGGGGGGGGCGGCAAAGGGCTACCTGGGCAAAGTCAAACTACTGGTGGGACTAAAGGAAGAACGCCACTTGGTTAGGCTGAAGGAGCGGCCTGCAACCAGGCTTACCTGATGCTGGGAATCCAGGGAAAGGGCACTCCCAGTAAGAGATCGCAAATGAGGGCAGGCTGAGACGGCCCCATTCAAAGCTGCTGGGCTAAGGAACCAGATTCCCAGGAACTCCCGAGCATCCAAGAAAGCAAAACGGGCAGCCATCCACCAGAATGCCTGACTCAAAGGCCGATATAGGAGCCTACTTTGAAAAGTTCCAAAACAAACTCGTGACGTTCCAAACACAATTTGCGTCATTCATGGGGGGAGATGAAGCAATCCATTACGAACATGCCGAGAGACATTACAGCCCTAGAGGAACAAACTAGCACCACGGAAAGTCCTTCAGGAGGTGGCAGAGGACATGCGTCAAATAGATGTGGCCCTGAAAGACCTAGCAAGGGTAACCCAAAATATGAAACTACAGTGCAAAGATCTAGAAAACGTGTCCTGCAGATCAAATATACGCATCGAGAACTTGACAGAAGCAATAGGAGATGCTTACCTGAAACCCACGGCCACATACATCTTCTCAGACCTCTTGGGGGGTTGAGGGGACTGGGGACATCACAATTGACAGGATCCTCAGGACGGGCCACAAACGACCGGAGCCGGGAAAGCGAGCAAGAGACTTAGGAGTCGCGTTAGCAAGATACCCCCAAAAAGAGGCCATCCTCTGAGCAGCCCGCCCAGCGGAGCCAATTGCATCCAACGGAGTTGAAATACGCTTGTTCCAAGATCTAGCACAGTCAATCCTCCAGAAAAGAAAGGAAATGGGGACGGTGGTAAGAGTGCTCCAAGCCACCCAGATCAAATGAAAGTGGACAGTTCCCTTTGGATTTCTCTTTCAGTGGGAGAGTAGTCCAAATAGGATTACAACAAGGGAGGGAAGGGTCATACCTCCTACACATCGAGGAAGATGACGATCGCCTTGAGGCAAGGGAATCCCTGCCACTCCACGCCCCAAACCGTGGAATGGACGCCAGCAAGGAGGAACCGTAGGCGACCCCAGCTGGAGGGCCCACAGCATCTGGAACACCAAATGGAAATGATCAGTGCAACATCAGTAAACAGGCTAACTTTGGGATAGCGGACAACATTCGTCAAGGTCATAACACGCCCAAGCAGCAGACCCACGGTGACTGAGATGGAGGCTACGGACGGACAGCTGACTTGGAATCATGATGGGGGCTTTAGGACGCCCCCAAGTTGGCCCAGGCAGGTTATGCGTGTCCAACTCCTGGGCCCGGGAATCACTTGGGTACTGCGACTCCCACCAGGGTTGAAGGTGTGGGGGGCAATGGAGGGGGGGGAATGTTGCGGGAGGTTGGTTGAAGGGCAGTCCAGGGGGTTGGTGAGGACACAGGGGTCCAAGTTGGGGTGGGACTCCCACAATAGTTAATTCCAGGGTAAAAGCTCATAGGTACCTGAGAAATATAGAATACAATGGTCCTCAAAGGGACTAAACACCCCAATGGAAAGGAGAAAACTAGATGGGCTGCTAGCACATCACACACACCAGATATCGTGTCACTCCAAGAAACCCATATTAAGCAAGCTGACAAACACTGTCTGAAACGAAGGCGGTACCTGCAGATTCTGCAAGCAAACGCACAGGGTAAGGTGGTGACGGGAGGGGTCGTAATAGCAATAAAGCAAGGGCTGGTGCCCCAAATAGTGTCCTCAAAGGCTGATAGAGGGGACATCAAAACTGACGATAGCGACAATATATGCACCAAGCTCAGGACAGGAGGGCTTCCTGAGGGCAGTCCTCGCAGAGTCCGAATCCTTTAGCCAGGGGGGAGATACTGGTTATTGGGGGGACTTTAACTTGGCCTGGGACCCCCTGAGAGATAGGACACCCCACCATCAACTGCCCTAAAGATGAAAATGGAGCATAAAGCACTACAAGTTGTTTGCATGTCAATGAGAGGCTCGGAGCCAGGGTTAACTTTTTACTCCCAGGTGCACCTCACCTTCGACCACTTAGATTATATATGGTCCTCCACCATGCTTATGAGTAGGATTACACAGTTAGACCTTCACGCTATCACACACTCGGATCACGCCTCCATCTCGAACACTCCATCTTCAGCTGAACAAGCGGGGGCTTAGGAGTTGCGGCTTTCCCAGGGAGGTACTCACAGATTCAATAATGAGGGGGGACCTAGAGGGCAAAATCAAAGAGTACCTTGAGCACAAGGCTGAAACTGGTATACCAGAGGCGGAAAGTATGGGATGCCTTTAAGGCTATGCTTAGAGGGGAATTGATAGCCCTTAGAGCGCTGCGCCTCAAGCATCAGAAGGCCCTAGAAACCGAATTAGAACACCTTAAGGTCATTATGGGTACAATGGTCCAAGATTCAAGTAGAAAGCTGCAGAAAGAAAATCTGAACGTGAGGGGAAGTTGAACCTCCTGCAGACGAAGAAGGGCGAAATGAATCTTCTAGCATTAAAGCAGAAATATTATGTACAGGCTAACAAGGCAGACAGGTTATTAGCTAGGCAGCTGAAGCAGAAAGCGGCATCCCAAACGATTCGGGGGATTCTTAACCCTTGGGGTGGAAGGGGGGGGGATTAGAGTAAACGCCACCCCCAAAATTATTGAACGGTTTGTCAACTTCTTTACCACACTGTCAGACAGAATGGGGGACCCGTAGCAGAAGGCTTATCTGGGATCACCATCGCTCCCAAAAATCACTGTGTGGGACTGTGCAGTATTAGAGGCGGTTATTACAACAGAGGAAGTGAGCCATGTGATTAGGCATCTACCCCTCAACAAGGCGCCAGGGCCGGATGGGTACCCAGCAGCATCCTACAGGGCATTTCAACACATTACCACCTAGGCTAGCCTCTCTAACTCCTTTGGCACATCTGGTCAGATCACCCAAACGATGGAGGAAGCCAACATTTATTATGGTTCAACAAACCGGCTAAAGGCCTGGTACAATGCGGGTTCCACAGGCCCATCGCCTTGATAAATGTGGAAACAAAGCTTTATACTAAGATCCTAGCCAATAGATTAGAAGCCCTCCTCCCACAGCTAATCCACCCGGATCAAGCCAGATTTATTCAACATAGGCAGACCCATGACAACATCCGTAGGGCATGTCCTATTATAGTGAAGATCCAATGTGAGGGGACCCGGCTATTCTCCTCTTAGACGCCAAGAAGGCATTCGACAGGGTGGAGTGGTCCTTCCTATTCAATACCATGGAGACAATGGGGTTTGGCTCGGGATTTCTGAACAAAGTCCGAGCAAACTACTGCAATCCAGTTGCCCGGTTGTTAATTAACGGGGACCTCTCCCATCCAATTAGGTTGGAAAGAGGGACCAAACAAGGCTGCCCTCTCTCCCCACTCCTATACGTCATTCATCTGGAACCCTTCCTTCTTGCACTACGTGCCAGCCAATCGATCCAGGGATCCCCTTTCAGAGGGATGAACACACATTAATGGCCTATGCGGATTACATGTTCCTCACCCTCACAGATCCAGAATCTTCCTTGCAAGGGTGGTTCGGGAAATCGGCATTTGGGGCAGTAGTGGGTCTGAAATTAAACCTAACGAAA
This sequence comes from Ambystoma mexicanum, assembly GCF_040938575.1. Taxonomy (NCBI): domain Eukaryota; kingdom Metazoa; phylum Chordata; class Amphibia; order Caudata; family Ambystomatidae; genus Ambystoma; species Ambystoma mexicanum. The sequence goes on along the minus strand of NC_090921.1, from coordinate 1,014,942,350 downwards.
TGTGAAATATTGAATCCTTCACTGGAGGAGGAGATGCTTCGGCGGGTCAAAAACCGGTCCCAATTCCGGTGGGTGCAGGGAGTGATCAGGCTCTTGGCGGGTCACTCTCGCAGACACTGCAAGGACTCTATAAGGCAAACTATCAACTCCTTCTAGCACTCATCAAACAAAAACTGCACAAATTGGGCCCTCTCTCAGTATCGTGAATGGGCCGGATAAACACGCACAAAATGGTTGTGCTTACCAAGATCCTCTACCTCTTATAGGCAGTCCCGGAGTCCTTTTTGTCAGGCACTACACAAATTGATAGTACCACACATTTGGCACAACAAACCTCCCTGCATTGCGCTAAAAGCCCAGCTAATAAGGGTGGGTTAGGCTTGACAAACTTCTGAATGTACTTCTGGGCAGCCCAGGTATGGGTGATTAGGGATTGGTTTGTAGACTGCTCTGAGAAAAGATGGATCCAGATGAACATAGGGGTGGTGGGCCCTCCCCTGAGCGAAGTTCTCTGGCTTCACAAAATGGGACGCCCACGTAATATGCACACATCTGTGATTACAAAACTGGTTGAGAACACATGGGATAATGTGGCAAAACACAAGCAGATCACTTTTCCCATCTCCCTTCACACCTCTGTTTGGTAACCGCCAATTTACACCGGGGCTGGAGAAGGGGGCCTTTGGTGCTGGAAGGAGTCGGGTTGCACAAAAGTGAGGGATATGTTTCAAGGGGCGGAAATTAAATCCTTCATCCAATGTAAATCGAAACTGGGATTGTCTGAGAGCAACAGAATGCGATTCTTCCAATTGCGGCACCGACTATTGAACCCTGTAATGCGCGCAGCAGCGACTCACCCCTTACACCATTTGAGAAATTCCTGATCACAAAATCGGGGAACAGACACCTTACCTCAAGTTTAACAGGGGCTCAAGGAAGTGCCTAACGCAGACCTAAGGTACAAGTCAATTGGGAAGACATGCTTGGCGGGACTATCCCAGAGGAGGAGTGGTACCAATTATAGAAAGATATCCCTAAACTTACTCGGGCCATTCAAATTAGGGATTTCTTGTATAAAATTATGACTCACTGGCACTATACACCGGTGCGCCTGCGGCAAATATATCTGTCTCCCAGAATTGGTGGCGGGAGTGTGGAGGCATGGGGGACTGGTTATGAGTATGGTGGGGATGCCCGAAACTGGGGGGGGGGGAATACTGAAGGTCAATCACATCATCAGGGAGCAGGGTCATATAGGCCCTAAAGAATGTCTGCTCTGCATGGATGGTCAAATAGACAAATCTTGGGTGAAGCATAAACGAAAGGCATATGCAATTCTCTCACTGGCAGCCCTACTGGTTATAGCGCAGAAATGGAAAGCCAACAACCCTTTGCTTGAAGAGGACTGGGTAGCCAAGGTCTGGAACTTAGTGTCATTGGTGTGGATCACATACTCCTTTCAGGGGATTCAAGCCACATTTACAACGGAATGGGAGGTGGTCGGTGGTCTTGGACCTCCTCTAATGACTTTAGGGAAACGTACTGTCCCCAAAAACTTTGAATCCTGGGGATAGAGGGTGAGACTTTGGTGGAGCGCAGGCACTGGAATTGGGGCGATTGGGGGGGGGGGGGTGGTGGCTGGGGAGGGTTCACAATTTTATAACTGTTGGCAATTTTAGAACTGTTGGTTTTGGAGGTTTTATGATAAAAGATCAAAAAAAAGAATTAAAAATAAAACTGACATCACTAGACTCTTGCGCCCCTTTTCACGACGCCAATGCACATCTCATGTCAACGTCTTCTGTGTGTAATCTATTGATGTGGCTCCATGGAAATACCAAGACTCCTCGTCCCTCAAAACTGTAAACGGACCCTTTCTAATCTGATTGGAGTTTCTTTTTCATTCATGTCAGTGTATTTTGTTTCGAGCCTCCTTGTCTACTCTGTTCAGCCATCTTCCTTGTTTGACGCCCTGCGAACAGGTGGTACTTGTACTAGCTGAACTGATTGCACTCAGTAGTTGCTTTCTATTTAAACATTTCTTATATCATGTGCAAATGTCTTTGCCAAACCATATTTAAATTGTACTTTCACAAGGCTTATTTTTTTACATGTGTGAATGCGAAATGTCATAGTTTGTGCCTATTAATGTCTTTGCACCATGGGATTTTGTTACAGGGCAGTGTGTTCTCTTCTTTAATAGTAGTTCTTGTATACCAACAAACACGTTTTTTTTTTACTGACTTTTGATTTTGTACTTATTCAATAATCAAACTATTTCAACAATACAGCCATATCTGTACCAGCCCAAATATTCAAGAGAAAGAAGCGGACACAATGCAGAATCGGATGAGTCGTGATGATCAATCACTGGAGTCTGAACCCAGTTCCATGGAAGATGTTTCCATCTGGTGTACCTGCGATGGTTGCAAGGTTTGCCAACCCAGGTGGAGAACTGCTGCTGCTGAGAACTCTGGCTGTTTGGCCTCCATAGCCGAAGAAGAGACTACACTGCTGTCCGTTACTGAGCTGCATGATTTCAGTGCATCCTGCCTCACAAGATCTGTGTTGCGGATGACGATGGTCCTTAGGCACGAACTCTGAGCAACAGTTCGCCCTCATAATCCAAGTAATGAGTATGTTTACTCTAGATCTGATGTATGTTTGACAACTGACGTTTAACATTTGATTTTCTCCTACATCATTGTAACTTCCATCGATCAGACTAATTGTTTTTTTTCTGTAATTTGAATACATTTCTCATACTAATGTAAAACCAGAGTATTCATCACTAGGTGTAACGACCGAACAATTAAGTTTTTCACTTTGAACCTCGTTCCCAAACTGTTATTGTTTCAATGGGTGTTCACATTTGTAATTCTTTGATGCTTCAAATGGCGTTTCAAACTAAGTACAATTATATGGTTAATTCCAGTAAAATGTGTTTCTCTTTCACAGGTGGTACAGGCGTGTGGCCTATAGTGTTTACATGGTGGATTCATGGAAGGCTTGGATTCAGTGTTCGACAAGTAATACCTGCCTGTCGTTCGAGCCATTTGCGTGAAATTCCCCAGTGACAAGAGACAGTACAAGGGAATTCTACACACAGTACTGCAACCGCATCAATACAATTTGTAGTTTTTGTGCCATTTACATTACCAAAGTAAATAAAGAGTTAATATGAATAGTTGTTTGAATTTTTCAGTAAGTCAAAAACACATCCAACTGTCCAGGATGTTCATGAAATTAGTTTGACGTTTTTGAGCTCGCCTCACGTCCATCCATCACCCTCCAGTATCAATGGCAGTTTGCACCTATGACCGTGCACTCCCGAGAGGGCTCGGTGCATGGGTATGAGGATGTCAAACATTGAGGCTTGGCAGCTATCAATAAACACGTCACACATTCACATACATACCCAATTTTCTAAGCCTTTACAAACACCTTGATAGTTTACTAGGGAACATCTCTGCAATCCACAAGGTATGTCGCCAACGATCTACTTGTTACCAGGCTTGCTCAATCGGCTCATCTGTGCGTCCATTTAAGGGGCAACTAATTCACTCTTTAGTTTCATCAATCGCTGCTTGGAAAGTTTGTATTGATTTATAAATAATGTACACTGTTTTCTCATTTTAAATTATTGCAGAGAGCTCACCATTATGGATGGTTTTTTGTATATTTATCTATAGAATTGGCACATTTCATTGCAGAGCATTGTATCGGAATGTAATGTTTCGTAGTCCATGTCTTCAACGCATGGTTTCTTTTGGTGGCTCAGTTTATTTAATGGACTAGTAATCGGTTGCAATTTGCGGTCTCACTAATTTGATTGCTGAGATATCTAGACAAGGTTACGGATTTTGTTTTTGTATTAATTTAAAACAGTTTACAAACAAAGCTGTGATTGTTGCTTTGCTCACAGTGATACTTTATTAATGTTAATAATTACTTGTATTTCCCTAACAGATCTTACGGACATTTCGAGAATGCCTTCATGTATCGTTTTGGATTGCCCTACTGTAAGCCATGCCAAAACTCTTAGCACAGTCCTGCATGTATTCCCAAAGGATTTAGATGCAATTAGAAAATGGCTTTCAAATTGCACATTTCCACTGTCCAAGATTGAACGCAGAGGCAAGGAGGTCTTGGAAGGTGTGAGCGGCAATCGGTTCCGCATCTACAGCATGCACTTCTCAGATATGTACGAAGCATCCCACTACACCTAAAACCATCGCCCCATACACTTTCGCAAATTACTTCCCAAGGTAGTTCCAACTAATTTTCAGCACACGCTGGCTCTGGTGAGTAGTGGACAAAGACTTTATGTTGGTATATGAACAGTGCACTCTATACATCTTTCTTCTAAATGATCTCAAAATCTAATGAATTGGTGGGGGTAAAAGGTAACATGATTACCATTTTTGACTTTTTGGGGAATATTTACATCGATGTTAAAAGTTGCGCTCGTGGCTCCAAGCACTGTACTTTCAAAATATGTAACTTTAGACTACTTTGTCTATCCCCACTTTCGCTTAATTTGTTTTACTTTGTTGGTTAACATGTCTCTAATTAGAGGTCACTGATGAAAGTACAGAACTTCACCAATGAGGAAATCCGACACGTTGATTATCCCAATGGTGAGGCCATTCCATGTACACCTAGTTGTTTTTGAGCGCTGGGTGTGGTCAAATTCATAATACTAATGTACCTTTTCAATTGGACTCTTTTCTGATTATATACATAATATAAAGGAGCAAGATTCATCCTTGATCACTAATCAGGAGGCAACATCTCATCTATCAAGTAATTATTGTATACCAATATAAGATTGAACAATACATGCATGTGGCCTACTTCAAATTGAAACATATTGAAAATAATGTATAATAGTTGACAAGAAGTGGGAGTGTCTCAATATGGACCATCGTCTGCATCTGATGTGTTCTTTTTAATTTTGCTTTTACACCCTGTATTAAAACAATTATTATGTTATAGGGGGATGCCGAAACTTTGACAATCCCTTCCTCATTTGAGACCTGAGTCCGAGGCATGCGTAGTTGGAATTTGCTTTACATTGGTAGTTGTGGATCTACTTTATTTGGTTTGAAATTAGCGTGTTTTATTTTTCTAAAAATGTACAATACTGTTAGAAAAATGCAAAAAAATGGAATTAGCAACCTTATATATGTCGACCAAAGACATGCAACAATGAAAGTAAAACCTCCCCAACAACATACTGTGCAACTGAAATGCATGTAAACTTTCAGTGTATGAAAGTTTGCTGTTTTTGTTAATAACATGTAACCTCCTACCCTAAGCAGACTACATTAAAATGAAAACATTACAGCACAAACTAATTTGGGAGGCAACATTTTAATCACTATTTTGCAGGATATCACATCAACTCCATGTGACATCTCGGCAAGTTATCAGGTAAAATATAAAATATAGATGAAGAAAACGTCACACGTTCCAAGTGTTCTGCGTTATCTTGCTAAGAATTTTCAAATTGTTTTGCAACGACTAACCTTATTTCCGGTCGATTGTTATTTAAAACAACTTTGTCTAAGTACGTTTTTGAGATTAAAGATTGTACAATTAAATGTGCTTGACAATTTGAAGAGCCACATACACCAGAGGTATTCCTAACATAAATCTGAAATATTTATCCACACATTTGTCATTGTTGTTTTGTATATGTTGCAATGTTTAACGTATGTAACATAGGTTGTAGTTGTAGATATGTACATATGCTTGAGTGGAAAAGAAATTTGCTGCGTTTATACATTGTAAAAATGCTTTTTTTGGTCTTGTGGTTGGCACATCGAAGTCCACGGTTTCAAAGAAAATAAAGAAAACTGTAAAGAACAAACCAGTTTGTTTAGGAGAAATTGTTAAGCAGATATTTTGCTGATATTAAGTTTTTAGTTGGTAAATCAGGTCTTCTCTGTGTGCTATAAATTGAGCATGTTTTTATTTAAATCTGTTAGAGACCCGGAAGGAAAAGACTTGGGCAAAAGAAACTAATGATGTTGCTTGCCAACGGCTGTCGCTATGCAGCAACTACTTTTTGAGGCACAACATGGTCCAGTGAAGATCCAGAATCGCGATGCCGATGTTCAGTGGCCCGAATATGAATGTCACCAGCAAGCGATGGAAAGTAACCACGGATCATTGTTACATGGCAAAACGTCAGCTAGATGAAACTGAAGACACAGGAGCTATATTGGAAATATTTGCAGACCTGATGACACAATCTACATCCTCTAAAAAATGTCCAATGATGAAATATTCAATAATCCCTGTTTCTCCAGTTAATGCGGAATATCGCCGCCTGAAATAAATTGAAGCATCTTTGCAATTCATTGACAAATCTACTCATGATCTCGACTTCAGTGTTCCTACTTTGTGGGAGTTGTCCACCACCATCGAATCGCAAACCAGTGTATTGCTGGACAATTTGCTTTTAAAGGAGCAAAAATACATTGTATTCGACTGCCTGCTAGAGATTATACAAATGATTAAATGTTATCATAAATTACATCAGAGGATATGTGGGGAGCCAATGGTGAATTTTACTTGTGTAGTCAAAGGCACCAACCTGAAAAACCAAGCCAGCTGTGTCCCCCAACATAACCCCTTTTCATGGTCAGCACAACCTATGCTTAGAAAAGTGCCTGCTGGAAATGTACTTTGTTAATCTGCTTTGCTGTTCAGTGGATCAGCCTTCAGTAAAATTTCAAGTTTCTGTAAATTTGTGGAACTTGAGATCCTTGTTAGAAAACATTTCTTAATTGTAGGTAATTTTCCTTCCATGTGGCAACCCCTAAACGTTTTGCTGTTTTCACCCTGATCTAGACTTTGTCAGAGAAGCGCAGCCTTCCGCCGCACTCCTCTGGGCTTTCGCTCCATTCTTACGGGGAAACTGACATTCCCTTAAGACAGTCAGTACCGGGAAACGTGTTTTCCGTAGTTCTTTTCTCATGTTGCAGCTTTCGCGCAACATGGCACAAGAGTGCACCGTAACTTACATTACTACGCTCTTGGGTCTCTAGTCATTCTACAGGCCCTAGTAACTCTCGATGGATTTATAACGAACTGTGCAAGTATGCCACGGACGAGACTGGTGGCAGCGATCATTTCTTTGTGTTTTTGAACTCCCTTTTGCCCCGTTAACCGCGTTTCTCGCGTTTGGCCAAAATGGGTGGCCTGGCTTCCAAAAATGGCCATGCCACAAGGTTCTTTGTCCTGTCTGCAGACCGTCTTGCCCCTTCACCTTCCCCAGGTCGAGCCGACCCGGAGCCATCCTTATTTGGGCATGTACTTTCCGGGAGAAACAGATGCTTTCGCGGGCTTCTGCATGCCTGGTGTGTTCCTCCAGGATGTGGGCTGGGATGTCTGGTCCCAATACACATCCTGGGTGCCAGAGAGTCTAGTGTGTCTTGAATGCCTGGGACCACTCTGGTCCGTGATAGGTCCACGTATGGTGTGAGTGTTTTGTGAGCAGATCTCCCATTGGGTCCTCTCCGCTTTGGCGCGAAGGGAGGCTGGAAACACCACTACCAGGTCGATCTCCTGAGTTCTCACGAACAGGAGATACAGGAGCCAAATATCCGGCAACTAAGAGACTGAACCGAAGAATCGCTGGTGACCCGCTGAAGGACTGCTCCTCTGCACTGCTGTCGCCCTGTGAAACCATTCTGCCTCTGATGGAACGAGAAGGCCTGTACTGGTACTTCGACCCTTTGGAATAGTGGGAACAACTATTCTCAGCATCTTCATCATCTCCTGCACGTAAGCCTTCGGAAGCGTCTCTGGGCCAACCAGTGGACTGACCAGCTTACCCAGGAGTCTTGCTTTGTAACCGCTGTCAGGTTGCTGCTGTATTCCGAGTCTTTGACACACTCGCACGATTCATACACTTGGCATTTCCAAGTCTGAAGTGAGAAGTGTACATTGGGCTGAGATACACACAGCCGCTTCATTGCCATGCTGTGGTAACAATCTGTGTGGGTTCACTGCGTTTGGGACATCCTCAACTCTAACTTCTGCTGCCGCGGAATCTACATGACGCCGAGACGTTCCCTGCTCGTATCTGAACCTGCCAGCACTGAAACTAATGCGGAGAAGCCTGGGTCTGCCTGCATCGGGGACCGGTGAGTAGCAACGCTAGGAGCTGGTCGCCCTCCTGCAGTAGCCTGTAGCTTTTCCTCGCTGTGTTAAACAGCACACCTTTTTCGCACTCGCGCTCTGCTTCTGCCTGCAAGTGGAGGCCGCGCTTGAGTAGCGGAGATCAGTTCGCCCTCCTTTGTTCACCACTCTGAAATGCCCGACTTCCTTGAAGAGACTCCCCTTGGCCCATTGGCACCAGCGTGTGCAGGTACTTTTGAGCACAAGGCTCCACTCTTCGTAGGCCTCGGACTTCCTTCTAGTTAGGTGGCCTCTGAAGGCGAACTGTGTCTAACGATTACTTGCACTGCCTGTTTTCCTTCCCATCTAGGTGGTCTGCATATTTCGTGCTTCTAACTCTTTAGACCCTTTGGTAATTGTATATATATTGTATTTGATTGTGATGTGTTGGTTTACTTGAGTTTTATCATGATTCTTTACTATGGTCAATGTTACAGAGGCCTTGTAATAAATGTGTCTATATTTTTAATATAACACCTGCTTGGAGTAATTTGTAAGCGTCCTTGCTTTGTGTGCTCATTGCGGGCTTTCAGTCACCCTCACCCCTCTTGAGACCTAGTCTTGACCGCCGCGATCGCTACCTTGATTGGTCTGGCTTGTCCAGAGGTTACCTTGTTCCAAAAACTAGGCTGGCCTTCTGATCCTCTGCCCCTCCAGGACAGAGTTAAGAAATCCATTTTAACCCTTGTGCTACAAATATCAGAAGGATTTCTTATTCCCCAATATTAGCCAGGCCTGAAAACATGAACAGATATCAGTTAACCGTACACTTGCTGGCAAAAGGGTCATGCTTGCTGGCGACGGACAGTGTGACAGACCAGGATTTTCCACTAAATACTGCACTTTCGAGACATGGAAGGTAAACAAAAATAGTGACCTCGATCATTGTGCAGGCGTCTGAATGTACATCTGTTGCCATGGAGAAACATGGTTTCATGAAATCAATCGAACTTCTGAAATCCAGCGGAATGCAAATAGACCTGATAGCCACTGACAGGCACGTTGGAATGGCAAAGGCCATGCAAGAGCAGTTCCCACACACACAGCATCAATTTGATGTATGGCACGTTGCAAAATAATTTTATAAAAAAAATTACAGCTGCTGAAAAAAAGGTTCCCGAAAACATTTTAAAGTGGTCTAGCAATCATCTTTGGTGGAGCTCAAACTTGTAAAGGATCTGTAGAAATTCTACTTGAAAACATACACTCTTGGAGTGAAAAATGAACATGTCCACAAATGTGGACGTAGACCTTTGACTAAGGAGCAGGAGAGTAAGAAGAAGAAAGAAGTGGTTGTCCGGTTCCCCTTCTCACACAGCACTGGAGAAAAATGTGTACAACAAAACGCTTTCAAGAGACATGAAGTGACTTGCCGTATTCTGCCACACTGGAGATTGAGGTGTTCCATAATATGTGTCTAAAGTACAGGCCAAAAAAGGTTGCATTTTGGCATAGACTGGCTGGAGGTCAGCACAAGACTGGCTGTACTTGCGCACAACAAGAACATTGGGAGGGAACAAGCAACAACTGCAGGAACTTTCGGGATGCTTAGTTACCAAATGGCATTTACAAAACAAAGCAAACAGTGGGTGGCCAAGCCAATATTCCAGAAAATAGATTTTTGAATTTGTGAAAGATCTGGCATTGACTTTGCTGGCCATGCGTACTCATACAATAGCTTCCAAGTTTGTTTCTTGTGTCCGGACTATTCCACACAACATTGCAAATGAGGCTTGTCCTCAAACTTGAACTTGAGAGTTTAACTTCCAGATTTACATGATTTGTAGCAGTCTTGACACATTTTTCACAAGCAAGTTTCAATACGTAACCAAATGTTTGGACACAGTATCGATTAAAAAATAATGTAATGGTATAACACTTGCGATGTTAATGTTCAACAGTGTATTATTTTTTATTTTGGCGATGTAATCGTGTTAAATATGCATAAATGATTTCATTTTACCTTTCTCCTCTCTATATTGCTTTTCCTCTGTCATTGTGTGTATATATAAAACATTTAAAATGTCAATGTGATTATTTGAAGTATGTACCGTTATTTCAAAATCATGGAAAAGTTTTGGGGGATTGAAATTCTTGAGACCTGCTTTTCAGTTCTCTAAATCTTTTTGTCGCTCCCTCTCTGGACATATGGACTACCTACATGGTCTCTGTTCTCTCCTGTTTCTCTTCTTTGCCTATTAATAGTAGCACCAGACGGGAAGTACTCTTGTCTATCAGAATGGGCCCCTTTGGTTGACACTCACCCCTTGCAACCCATGCAATACCTGGCACTTGAGCTCATGGCCTCCCTTAGCAGTGGCCTAGCTCCTGTTGCTGTCTCCCCCACCCCCTGCGAAAACCCTCCCACCCCTTTTACCTGCATGCACTTCTCTTTACTCTGCACTTCCCTTCCCACACTAGCACTCAGCATTTTGCCAACTGGCACTCATACCTCTTCCTCGCACTTATTACTAATGCACTTGCACTATCCAAATTTCAAATGAACTAGTAGGTAGGACCGCTATTATATTTATTCCTTGTCCCAAACCGTTCCCAACCCCCACTTGTTGGTTGGTGTTGTGGTGCCTTGAAAGACCATTAGTTGTATAGGCACATTACAAACCTCCCAAAAAATAAATTTAAATAAAATTCAAACCAGGATCGAATGAACAGTAATCATTAGTTGTGTGGTTATTTACCAGGCAGAAATGGTAGGGGTGCTAATGTTTGTACGTATTAGCCCAACTGCACTAGCCCACATAGCTCGTTGACCATTTGCTTGCAACTCACCACCCACCATTGCCCTGGTTTCGTTCACATGTATATGGTAGATCATTTATTTACCATTCATGTTACGTTGTACATCAGAAGTTGTGGTTGTGCACTTGATGGTAATTGTATCTATGGGGACCACCTATGAGTAACTGAGCTAAAGAAACTCTGTGCACTTGACAATGATTGCACAGACATGTGGCCCATTGTTCTAAACTTTGATGCATATTTCCTATCATGAAAGCATAGGTGCCTGCATGTAATGTCATCCATGGATATGGCGATGCAGAGGGAATAAGTTTGACCAATACTTTAAAAAAAAAATCTGTACGAAGTGGAGGTGCGTTCCTCCTAGCGTAAAAGTTCTTTTGAAAGGGCCATGGGAAGTGGTGAAAAGAATGTTGTACATTCAGATTGTAATCGAACAAAGGCCTATGTTCCTAATTGCCTCATCGGGACACCTGTGCCCTCTTTTCCTCCAAATCTCTGGCCACCTCCTTTGGTTCCTCTACCCCAACCATCTTGTGAGGCACAAAAACCTGGTCATCTTCGACTGCTCTCACCCCACACATCATGGGCCCTACCAAGAATTCCCACTTCCAGCTCCACCTACTCTTAGGCATTCATCCTTTTCTCACCTTTCCCCAGAAGCTTAATGTCTCCAGAGCTCCTGGCCTCTCCAGGCTGGACTACTGCAACAGCCTCTTTCTCAATCTCGCTCTTTCCTCCCTTCTCCCCCTAAAGCTAATCCAGAGTAGTGCTGCAAGACTTATCCTTGCCCTCAAGCCCAGGGGCTGAATCTGTCCAGCCCTAAACTCTCTCAGCACTTCCTCCCGTGGCTGCAAGGACCGAATTCAAGACCCTCTTAATCATCTCTTCGTTTCACCGCTAATCACCCCACTGACGCTGTGACCAGTGGCCTGGTCATGAATGTCACAGGACCATCCTCCCAGTCAATACCAGCACCCCTCCACCACATTTTACTGCCCTGCAGTCCCCTGCTTGATGGCGCTCATACCACCTTTGAGAGACGCCTGCACTAGCACTGAGCCCTAGGTTCTCCTCCTTGGTTCCCCTTAGCACTTCCATCCCAGGCTCTCCTCCAGCACTTGTCCACCCCTCTGCTCCTTCCACCCCCTTCACCAGCACCTCTCCACAATGTACTTGCATGGGCAAATGCCACAAGGCCCAGTAGGACGACAACAGTAAATTACTTTTTTGCCATTATTTTATTATTTCCCATGTTCTGTTCCCATCGAGCATTGTGGCGTATTGAAACACAATTCTGTGTAAAATGCCTTACAAATGCTCAATAAAATATAAACTAGATAAATGCACAATATTGAATTCACAGCTAGCAGAAATGGTTACTTTATGTGCTGTGCAATAAAAGGCTAGAGACACAATAGGCATGACTACACAGGGATTCATGGAAATTTCTGCATGGTGCAAAGTTACTTTTCACTGCCAACAAACACCCTGATTCATGGAGCAGTGCAAAGTGTCTTTTTGCTGTGCAAAGTCACTTTGCACTGCAAAAATACCCTTTGAACTGCTCCATGAATCGGGGTGGAGCAGTGCAAAGTGTCTTTTTGCAGTGTAAAGCGAATTTGCATGACAAAGACAATTTGCACTGTTGCATGAATCTGAGTTATGTTGACAGTGCAACGTTTCTTTGCACCAGTGAAAAGTAACTTTGCACAGTGAAAAAAATTCAATGAATCAGGCCCACAGTGTTTTAAAGCCTCACCTTGTGGCGTGTGTGGCTACCTAACAAGAGAATAAACTCACTCATATGTAGTGTGAGCCTGCAATCTCGCCCAGTATCGCCTGATGGTACACAGGGCTGCTTCAGGTGCGCAAGTGAATATGAACGGACATGCAGGAATTCTAGCAAGAGGCGTGCAATATATGCCAGAAATGTAGGTGACAAACTAATCAAGGGTGGAACAGGGACTTCATAATCAAGGTTTGTAGGAGACTAGGCACAAGGATATACTTTGGGCCATGAAAGAGTTCGGGACGAGCGAGAAGGGGGTATGGATCTCCTATTCTTACAGCGCATAGATAGCCCTAGAGTAACAGTAATACATAATTTTCTGGTTTATCGCTCCCGTGTTGAGGCACATATTTTAAATCGCTGTTTGTCCTTAATTTTCTAAACCACGTGTCAGATGCAAGGTCTTATGCTGCATCTTTTTTGTAGCATTCTTTCTCAAAAACGTAACCTACCCCTCGCTTGCTTAGATCACTGAATACAGGCTGGGATTATTTGTCCTTGATTGAAAGCACACAATGTGTTGAATAGCCACAAAGAATTGATAACATTAATTATATTGAAAGCGGACATACAAAACTTCAGTTTCTATTTCTGGGATCTGTTTGAAGCTGTTCTGCTTGACGTTGAGAGAATAGAACACCGTGAAAATATGTAAGCATAACTTTACATAATGTTTGGGCGATTGAAAATGACATGTGTGCTGTGCGCTTGATGACTGTATGGCAGACAAATGTACTTTTTGATTAAATGATTTGGTACTGAATTATAACGTAACTTGTTGGCGAACTTATTTTAATGTGTATATTCAATTAAAAAATAGCTAATGAAAAATATTCTTTTTTTCTGTCATTTACATGGCTATATTCTACCGTTCGGCGTTTGCCATGGTTTCCAGCTCCCATCTGATGGATTCTTCAATTAACATTGGGCGATAATCATCAACAGGGCTTCTTTGATTACCATTATGTGGGATGATCGCCAGAGACCAATCTGTCCTTTAGCGATAGCAGCAACCGGTCTGCTTTTATGATGTGAAAACAAGCTGATGTGAGGGCTTTGCGTATGAAAGTCAAACAACTCCTGATCTTCTAACTAATGGAACAGCATGTGGGTTCCAGAAACAGCAATGTAACATAAGGACACGGGGAACATAGAAGAAATAAAACGCAATGATTTAATCCTATGACTGGACTCCAGAGGAGATGACCAACCACTTTCTAGATAATCCGGTTAACAATCGTTTGGCGCCTGTCAAAACCAGAAAGGTTCTTGACAGACTGAATAACGTAGGCTTCTCAGATGAAAAAGGAAAGATTATCATAAATCCTCCCAGAATATTTCCAACAAACAAATTTATATCGCCTCATCTAAAAATTACAGAATTGCAACTATCACGCCGAAAAGGACCATTTATAATGATAGATTTGATAAAGTTCAACAAAAATCTAAAGAGCTGTTTAGAATTCTGACAGAACTTGAGAAACCAAATATTGGTCAAGTGGATAGTATCACGAGATGTGGTTTGGTGCACTGCAATTCAAGAAGCTATGCTGGGGAAGCTTGAGAAAATTTTAAGTACTATGATAAAGAGAACATTTTAAAACTGACTTTACTGACGGGCACCGATGTTGCCCCGCTTCATAATACTGAGACGGATATACCCGGTGAAACCCCCATTTTTAATTTCAGACCGGTCTCAGTAGCTTAGCTGAGGTCAATTTTGGCGAAGCTCAAACCCTTACCTTGTAAAGGATACCTTTCCTGCCACTGCAATAAAAGCTTGCTCAGACTCCTTTTGTAAGCTCTTTTTGTGAACGCTTCTCTCAAAGAAGGTTGTGTTCCCACCCATCTAAAACATGCCTGGGAGACTCCTCTGCTGAAGAAACAAGGTCTTGACCCTTCAAGTCCGTCCAACTATAAGCCTATTACGAACTCCCCATTTCTTCTCAAAATCCTGGACATGGTTGCCTACGAACAAGTCTTAACCCACTTAGTTAGCAAATCAATCATAAATAAATATCGGTCCGGCTTTCGTCCAGGTTTTAGTATGGTGTCAGCTCTTTTGGATCTCAAATCCAATATGTTGAGAAGGATTGATAAAGGACAGAACTCTGTATTAATGGCCTTCGATTGGTCTGCAGCATTCAACTTGGTTGACCATCCTCTGCTCCTTCGAAGAATTCGGGAAGTCGCCAACTTTAGTGATGAAGTCTTAGCTTGGATTGATTCTTTCCTGGGACATAGAACTTTTAAGGTCTGTAGCAATATGGCAGAAGCTCGACCTACCCCGCTGAATTAGAGTCCCGGAGAGGGCTTGTATATCGCCCATTTTGTATAAGATCTTTGCAACGCCCCTTTTAAATCTACCCAAAGAATCAGATCGGGTTTTTCAAACTATGCAAACACCCAATGCCTTATCACCCAGACAGGTGACTATGCAGAGGATACTAAGCATTTTAATAAGATCTACGTACTGATTTATAGTTGGATGTGTCCGAATGGCTTGGCACTCGACTGCGACAAGACAGAATTTAGGATTATAGGTTTAAATTGTAGACTGAAAAAGCAGAGTATGCGCAATTCCTGATAGATTGTATAATTAAGTCGGAAGACGAAATAACCTTGAGGGTTAAGTTTGATCAATGCCTCTCAATGAACGCCCAAGTTAATAGCCTTGCATCTGCCTCAGCATACTATATAAGATTATTGTGCCACATTAGACCATACCTTTCCCAACAATCCTGTGAAACTGTAGCAAGAGCTATTATTGGCTCCTGTATTGACTATTGTGGCAGTCTCCTGGTAGGCATAGGGAGACTTCAAATGATTCAGAACGGCACAGTTAGGGCTATCCTGGGGCTGAAGAAATTCGACCTTGTCTCTAATGCCAGGAAAAGTCTGCACTGGCTGCCCATTGAGGCAAGAATTGAATTTCGGCCGGCTTACTATATCTTTTAAAAGCCTAGCCAAACAATTCCAGGCTTTTGTGGGAGATAATTTGCACAGTAAGAGTTTCTAGGCACCTGAGATCCAATTCTCTCAAATTACTAGAAGTACCTACCGACCAATCTTGTTTTAGTCAACAAATGTTCGTTCTGGGCAGCAGCACCCAGAAAATGGAATGCCCTGAATTTAGAGCTCAGAAGTTGTGAGTCCATTGACATTATTAAGAAGAAACTAAAAACTCCTATATTTGGATAGGTAGTTCTCGCCTCTGGCCATTAATCTTTTCGGGCCTTGCCGTCCCCTGAGTGTCATCTGTGTTAGGACCCCTGTCCTTGGTGCCTGTATGCCTCTGGGCCTTTTTTGGCTGTGCCAGAAATAAAGTAAATTAAAGGATTAATCCATTGCTGAATCAATCAGCGGTTCATGAGGAACTTGTATAAAACATTTGAAGCATGCAATGTTCGCTACCTCTAACTTCTATTGGGTAATGTTATAATTTTTCTTTGACATAATCTATTTTGAGCATTATGTGAAAAATAAAATTACTTGTTAAATTGCAGACTATTGTTTTCTTCAAAATGTTTTCTTCTATTTGTGAAAAGAAACATTTCACGCTGTGAGGATATGTGTATTTATCTTTCTGGTTCTGCGTTGGGTAACATGGCACGGGTGATGATAGGGTACGCTGGGCTACGCTGGCCAGTAACGTCATGAAAATAGGTGGATCATATCGTTTGGACAAGTGATGTCAGTTTGAGGGGCGGGCAATCTATATTCTTGCCGCAAGGTCCCTTGAACCTAGGGCGATGTATTAACAGATAAAATTCGCACAAGATGGCGGCGCCCAACACGTTGTTTTCGCGTGTGTAAATGTAAGGAAAACGAAGGTTAGATGCATAGGATTTTCTTTTTAAGATCGATTGCAGTATGTTTAAAAAACATGCCCGATCGATTGGGACAATACCATTTCTGTGCAAACTTCCCCTTTTAAAATACAAAATGACAGAGAACAGGACTTAAAAATAAATTGGTTCCGCTTTGGCTATGAAAAAGTACATTAGCCTGCCAATGATGGTGGTTAAATGACCTGCTTGGCGAGCCGAAATTAAATTGCAGTCTACAACCTAAACCCATTGCAGGGTGATATAATCACCCCAGGGCAAACATGGGGTGCATGAGAGGCACCCCTGGGACGAGGGGGCCTTTTAGGTGGCCCATGGCCATATACCTCAAGGAAAGTGTTGCTATGCCAAGGGTACTTCAGGAGAAGTCCCTCTGGCAACGCAAAATGAGTCGGTGATCTAAGAATAAGAGTGGAACAAGCTAAAGGTTTAGGGGCTCTAAAGAGTTGCTTTAGATTTCCCCAAATCCACTGGTAACTAATCTTTTGCATTGTAAGTCCCTTGATTATTAGTTTAATGCCACAGTAGGGGCAGAATAACTTTTGGGATTCCATGACTCTTAATTTCAATTTTTGCAGACCATGTCCTGCAACTACCCCAGGGAATTGTATTTCTTTTGGGCAAAGGGTTCTGTTCCATATGGCAGTCTGAACCAGGAGTTGGGTGCATACATGTAGTGGGCATTACTGCATAGAGACACAAAGAAGCAGATTCACAAGTGCGACTAGCAATACTAAGGCATTTGTTTAACATTGTCGCTATCGCACACTCTCCACCACAAGCAAATGCTGCTTGCTAATCTGTGTAAAGAGCGTGAATCGAAAACATTTACAATCTGTGTAAAGTTTCCAGTAACCATATGTGTGCAGTTTCTCTTGGTCACATTGACACAACCCATGCTCCCCACTCGTGAGTACAGTTAAAGAAAAAATAACCTTCCCTCAACTGATGTATGTGCATGTTAATTTTGCCTTGTTGGTTACCTTTATTTCTGGTAGAGAAAGCTTTTTTGCTTTTGCGATACATTGTAGGTGATTTTTCAGCAGTATAGTGTGCTCTGCTGAAAGGCACACTTCCCCCTTTATGCTAATTTGCTAAAAGGTAGTGTCTGCTATTGGGTTAATTGAGCGTAATATGAACTCTGGCATCCAAATGGTGAATACATCTTTCTCCAGCATTGGATCTTTCATGGATTAACATGCGTCAGGCTGGGAATCCCTGGTTACTTTGATTTAGTAATTTTCCTATGGTAAACTTGATGCCTTGAGTGTCCCATCAATGACTTTGTGGGTGCTTTTGGTCCCCACCAATAGGACGTCGAGTGTATAGCTCTGCCCCAGCACATTGCCCTCAGATTTCAATCGTCTTTCGAGCTGGTGGGATTCCTTGAGTTTTTCCTCTCCTGAGAGAAACACAATTCCACATGAAATTAATATTTGTTCAATTTATCCTACAACCGGAGCAAGTGACGACTCTGTGGTCCCGTTTACGACCATGGAGACTGCTCAACCGAAAAAGTCCTTGTTCAGGACCTGTGGCATTTGCGGCCTAAAAAACGTGTAAAAGGTGACAGGCATGCAGATTGTCTATACTGCCTCTACCCTAGCTATTCCCCGGAGTAATGTGAAATCTGCAAGGGTTTTTCACAGAAAACCCTTAAAGACAAACCGTTGCCTCATTTGTTGGCTTAATGAAGGAGCATACCCGATGTCGGAAGCGGGTTCGTCAAGGAGTGGGAGAGCCATCACTCCCTCTGACAAGAGGTTGCCATCAAGTCACAAGTCCAAGTCTGAAGAACCTTTGGCGAAGAAACAAAATAGCTGAGCCAAAATCGTACACTAGCCACAATAAGACCAAACACTTGTCTCATCTGTTAAAAAAACACCAGGTAGCGGTAAGGGGGTCCCATTCTGGGTCTAAGCACTTGTCCAAAGTCGCGTCGAGGAAGACACCATCGGAAAAACCGGCGGATAAAACTCACGCCCGTCGACTAAAACTACGTCCGACTTGTCGAAGGTCCTCTCCGATGACAAACACAAATCCAAGTCGTCCAAGAAGACCCTGTCTTCGTCAGCAAAAAAGAAACACCAATCGTCCTCGGAGTCTCGCACTTCTAAAGAAGGTCGCAGATCTTCTTCTGGACAAGAGTCATCTACGAAGTACTCTCCGATGACCAAATCGTTGTCGACACCCACTCCGACATCGCTCGTCGACTGCAACGTTGTCGAGAACCAAAAAACGCAAATCGTCCGGGAGTAAGGCTGCACTGCCATCAACCACTACTACAACTGAAGCCACAGAATTACCTAGCCAATTATTACAACAGGACAGTAGATCATCTGGTAAAGGAATACTAAAAAGCCTGACGAGGGATCCTGTAGACCAGACCTCTTCATCTAGGAGTATCTCCTATTAGCCACCCCAAAATCATGCCAGGTGACATCTTACCGCATGATATCACTTCAGATTTCGAGCCTTCAGCAGAGGAGTCCCCAGGGGTCATGGACTCCAATACTGAGGAAGGCAGGTCCCAACCTCATAATCGGGACAAACCCTCTGATTGCCTACCATCAAGGGTAGAAGAAACGCCTCTAAGAATATGTGACATTCCACCTATTCTAGCATCAACACCTTCGGGAACGGGAGGTATGACTCCACAATATCCCCTTTTAAACTCTCAATCCTTGCTCTCCCTGCAAGTGATTTTCACTCTTCAAGCACTGCTGGGACAACTTGATGCCAGGCTTACACCTCCTCAGCCGCAGGCAGTTCATCCATGCAGGAAAGACCATGGTATACCAGCTCAGCAACAACAAAGGGATCCAGGTCATTCTTCCAGGGACCAAGACAAACGTCCAAGAGCCCAATCTCTTCCTAGACCGCCACCTCCACGAAGGGATAGTCCATGAATACGTGAACAAGAAGAGGAGGCACTAGTAGATACAGACAGGACACATGTCTAAGGGACACAAGCTCTACCGCCTCTTCATCTCCTCGCAGAGACAATACATGGGGCACGGATGACCCGGATTAAGATAGACAAGGTAGCCCTGCTCCCCTTTCGTCTCCCGATGACCTTGGTATCTAAGGCGTGACAGCAATTCGGTTGATCTCCTGCAGAAGAAAAGACTGCTTTCTTTTTGACCACATGGGTAAACGCAGAAAGGCTGTTTTCTTTACCCATCCTAGATTGTTTGCAGAGGTGGTCTACGTATTCTCAAACACCCATTCTTTGAACCAGCACTTAATGGGAGACTGGACAAAAAATGTAAGGCACCAGACACAACACCAAAATGTCTCACCTCACAGCCCTCTCCAGAGTTGGTTGTGGCAGTGGGTCGCAAGGCTCGCATGCAGCACAAATGCGCCACTCCGCCAGATAATGAAGGCAGAAAAATCGATGCCTTCAGTAAAAAAAAAGGCTCCCCATCTGGGCAACAGTCAAAGTGGGCAACGCCCTTGCAATAGTTTATTTGATACGATCAAGAAATGTGGCATCTCTTGGCTCCTTTACTAGAGCACTTGCCAGAGCAACAACGTAAATGAACAGGACACTGGTGCGTTAAGGGGAGGAGGCCTCAAATCACAGTATTAACATCGCAGTGGATCTCGCAGAAACAGGGTTCAAACAAATTGGTAATGTGCTCATCCTCAGAAGACAAGAGAGTGGCTATGTTGCACCATACGGTACAACGTAAGGTGGTCGACATGCCGTTTGAGGGAGAAAACATTTTTGGTGGCGAAATCTGAGGCCCTCAAAACGATGAAAGCAGACTTCGATACTGCTAGCTCACTAACATCCTTACAGAGCAGAAGGTCTTTTCGTTCCTTTCGAGGTGCCTAAGGTCACTCTAGGTTCTCATCCTGAAGGGACAACAAACTATGGCACATCCCATTACTTACTACTCCCAGGGATAAAAGAGAAACTACCAGTACACTCAGCGCAGCAGGGAGTATCACCAGGGACCGCGCAAATGCAGATCAACTTCTCAGAGGTAGGCAGAGCAAAGCCCAGCAATGATTGCCTCATTGCTGGTCATTTTACAAAAGGTCCGTATGTGCACGGCTGTGGTGCTTTGTATGCTGCACTGTTGCCACAGGCTTTTTAATTTTGCCAGCTTCCACTCTGCGCCCTCAGCAACTCATCCATAAGAGTGCGCAACTTGTCCTTGGCCTGAACGCCAGGGATTGTATCTCTGCTGGACTAACATGTCTGCAATAGCTCCCAGTGATTGCGAACAATAAAATAAAAGCCCTGTGGATTATGCAGAAGGCGTTCTGGTCCTTGGGACCTCAACACCTTGCACTCTTACTTCCTAAATATCTGCTTGCTCCAGTTCTTCCCTCATCCGCTTCCTACTTCCTCCGGGTCAGTTGCTTCTATACGCAACCAGATGGTGGTAGATGTTTCTTCTGCTGGGGCCTCCCTGTGGAACACTCTATTTGTCTGCCTGGACCTTGAGAAGCATCGTGGGCTCTGAAAGCACCTGAAAACCTTTCCATGTGCTTCTTTTTTTCCCTGCTCACTCCCTGGCTAAAATTTATTGTGCACTGGTTTCCTACCCACCATATAATCTGTGCCCCAGGCCACCTCTCTCCCTACTTTCTGCCAACCCCCCGCACTTGGGGACTGTTTTCTAGAACCCTAACAGTCCAGCCACCACTTGATATGTACATTTATCCTTGCACTTGCCAGCACCGGCCATAATGTCAATGTCAGCTGGCCTAGAGGAATCAATGTCTGTGTGGCCTCTGTTCCGCTTCCCTTTCTTATGTGCGCCTTCACACTTGTATGTAGGCGCGATGCAAATGGCACAAAATACCATAGCAAATCATATCATATGATGTACACACTGCATTCCTAACGGCAACGTTAAGCAAGTGCGTGCAGTGCATGCATACAAACGGGGTGCATGCAACTAACCTTGTACACTTTCACCATAGCCTCCTACGTTTATCTGTACAGACCGACCTTCTGTCAGTGTTTGTGTACACACCACAACCAGATTGCCCAATGGCTTAGCCTCCACAGTGCCAATGCTATAGCTGCCATCCTAAAAACAGCCGGGTGAGCCACGTCTAATCCTCAAAGTCCAGCGGAATCTGCAGCATTACCGTGCTAGAAACTGAAGGTGGTTCAGAGGGTGTGGCAGGGGAATGTAAGACAGGGGTGGGGATTGTGTCTTTAGGATTGTCCTAAAAACACTTTTATATATTTTATTTTTTTTGGTGGGTTTTTCATACATTTGTTTTTTTTCTTGGTTTTCTGTTTTGCTCACTGTTGGCTTCTGACATTTTTCTGAACTGAAGATGAACGCTTATCTTACATTTCTACAGGATTCTCTGCAACGCTTCGTGCAGAGTGGCAAACACAACAGGATTGCCAATGGAAGTCAAAAGAATGCCATTTCCTTGGAACCACTGATAAGTTTGCTGGTTATTAATGCTTTCATGGTCTGTGCAGAAAATCCCAGCACTGCACATAAACCTGCACATGCTTATATTTATCCAATATCTCCCGACCTCTGACTTTGGACAAATTACACCGGCATGCTCCCATTGTCCTCTTTGCAGTAGGAAATATCTGTGTCACAGCTGTCAACTTCTTTAAGTAAGCAAGCAAACGTGAGCACGACATGTGCCCCAAATGGTAGTCCTCCAAAATGCACGACCACCACATCTACAGTACCAACAGAGGCCACACATTTGCAAAGGAGATCCATGCACCCAAAACCCCACTCATAAACTGTGCCCCAAAAAAGCCTGCACTCCTTCCCACTGAAAGTCAGTATCCAAAACCTCTTTCCATGGCATACCTGTGCAGATCGTGCACAAAGGTATCACCAACTATAAGCACTCGCTGTCTGTCCATCTCTGCCAACCTCACTGCATCGAACTTTGGGTAAATGTTACTGCCCCTTCTGGTGAACCACACCCTCAAATCCTCATTGGAGAATCCCCACAGTTCCATTTGTGAAGGCTCCATGCTGAGAAGGCCTTGATGTGGCACATGCGCCGTCCCAACTACAGCTAGGGCCACGCCCCAGTGAAGCAGACACAATGCTTCTTCCCTTTTGAACTCAAATTTTCCAACACTCCCTTAGTGGCGCCTATTGGCGACTATGACATTTTCAAAAATGCCTGCACTAATCACATACTGAACCTCGGCATTGCACACTATCATTTCTGTACACTCCTTATTTCCCGTTAAACACTCTGAGAACACGTTCCTTTTGCTTCCAAAGCCCCTCCACCAGAAACTTCCTACAGGATGCCCTATTTCAGCATGCACAATGATCCTGCGGCGCACCCAGCACACCATTCACCATGCACACAACAGTCCATCCTTGCCCACACCCAGCACAACACTATGAATACATGCGTGCGACCATGTGGGCACCTAACGTAGTGCACAAATGTAACATACATAGCGGAACTTCATCCCAACTCCCTCGCACCATAAAGCACCCATTCACTAAAACGGGTCGCAATTAGCAGCATCCACAAACTCCATCACCCCACCCACTGCCATTCACAAAGTATTGTCGCTACCAACCTAACCACAACATTGGCCCTACTTCAACAAATCTGCACACAGTATAGCAAAGAACCCATAGAAGCTGCACTTCAACCATACCCTCTGCCAGTATGCACACACTGCACCCAGTATCCACATTGCATGACTTTTCATTGCACCATCTTCATTTGCACATCCAACACTTTACCATGTTCTAGCAGCGACCACACCTGCAGAACCAAACATACACACCTACCAGCTCACTTCTACTGCTCTATGGTGTCTGAAATTACTCCACAACCATTCTTTACAGGTCACCACCCTCTACCACATACACAGTCAAAATTGCCTTAGTGGCGTGGGTTTCCTCAAGTCCTGGGTGTTAGGGAGAATTCTCTCTTTAGGCTGAATTTCCTAACCTAGGGAGTCCCCCAGCAGCTTTGCTGGATTTCTGGAGTTTGTTTTTTTCTCCTGCCAAGAGTGAGACTCTTTTTCTCCCACTCTTGGACATGATTGATGGTGTTCCTTTGACTGTTAATGTGTTTTATGGGCTATGGGGTCCTTTACTCCATAGGGTCTCATGTGTTTTTCCTATGTGTGTTACACAGCACCCTCCGTGCAGTAATACAGGGGTGTCATAGTGACACCCCACCATAGACACCATACCCTGGGACTGACTACTGTCGCCCAGGGAATGTAAAGTCACCATTGGCTTTACTAGTCCCAAATTATGAACAGAAACCAGTACAAACCATCCTATTGTGGACGTACTGGTCAGGGCAATTCAATTGCCCCGGGGTCTGTTAGTTCGAGGGGGCACGTCTCCGTCCCCCCTGATCGAGTTTTGGCTGGTGGCAGTGGATACTACTTTTTATATTCGACCGCGAATATATCCCTATGGGATTTTCCCATTGTTCGAGGCTACCAACTTTAATTATTTAATTCTCATAGCCTCGAACATACCGCCGGTTTATTTAATATTGATTCTCCGGTTGGTATTTTTTGCCAGAACTCGATTCTAAAATGGCGTTGTGTTCTCTTCTGTGACTCCAACCCAAGTCGAGCCCTTTCTTCCACTTCTTGGCAGGCTTCTCCACAGAAGCCTCCAAAAGTGGTGCCACTCTGTCTGGGTACCACAGGGGGTGTGGGAGGGGGTTTAGGCACCCTGGACTGAGTTACCTTGGTAACTCAAGTCGCACTCTTGTGTGATTGGCTCAAGTGGTGAGCCGGCCGGCTCACCACTTAGCATGTTTGATTGACAGCTAGGCTGAGTGAATGGGGGTGTGCTGCATAAAAGCAGGGCTTTGGGGACTGGAACTTCAGAAGTCACCACAGGACCTAAGAATCCGACGAGGGAGAAGCTGAGCCGACCTACCACGACGACACCACCGGTGGAGCCCTGCGGAACCGACTCACCACTTCCCGACGACAGAGAAGATCTCCCGGCTGGAGAGGCTTCTTCCCCTGACTGGTGGGCACAACCAGTTCACCTTCTTCTCTTCGCATCCCAGGCCGTCTTGTGGTCGAATTGCCTGTGCCAAGCACCCGGCAACCGGATAGCCACTTACCACTGGACCGCGAATAAAAGGACCGCTCCTTTTACCTGAGAACTCCGCGGCTGGTTTCTTCCCTGGCAGTGCAATGGACTCCTGTCTTCCTCCCCGACAAGATCCTCTCTTCCCCCGGACGAAGCACCAACTTGCATCCGCTGCCAGGAACTGCCCCCGCTGGAGTATTCTCGCCACTTTAAGGTACCGTGTCCGCCAGGCCTCCCTTTGTAAAGATTGCTACAAGGTAATAATAATCCCTTAACCTTCTGGACTGGGCTGGCCGCCTTGACCTTCTAACTGGTCCCTTTCTTTTGGTCCAACACTTTTTTGAACCTTTGCAAGACTCTTGTGCGCTTCAATCGTGTGACCTTGGACACATTTCGTTCTGATCCTCTTAAAGTGGATCCGGCCTTCTTAACTCTAACTTCACGGTTTTACTTGCCTTTCCCTCTTGTGATGTTCTTATGAAAGTGTTGGGATCTGTTTCATATTATACTCTGCTTTTCTCTCCCTTTTAAAACGAATTATTAGAGTGCTCTAATGCGTTAAGCGCTCACCGCTGTCTAAAAATAAGTGGGGCTTTACTTAGGACTTGTCTAAAATTCTTCTAAGGGAGTGTATATCTTTTAGTGACCGTGTTTTTGAATTGCTTACCATTAGTGCCTGTGTGTTTTTCTAGATGTGGTTTTAAATAAATAATTATATCTCTTTTACACCAAGCTCTGGTCAGTGTTTACTTGTTCTACTGTGTTCTTCTGACCTATCGTGAATACTCTGTATACTGCCTAACTCTTCTTGCGGGAAGTCTGACTGCTCAGCCACAGCAACCAAGTGAATCTGTGTGGTATAGACTGCTACCAAGTGGGTTTACTGCCAAACACCTGTAGTCTTAAATCTTTTGCTGTGGTCCCAGAGGGAACTGCACAGATTTCTGCCTAACACTGGGCTCTTCAATGCATCGCCTACGGCCTTTGGCCATGCACCCAATAGGCTAGGACTTATTAAACACAAGCACGGCAACGTAATGGCACCATGCATGTGACCATAATCACCAAGTACGCCAATCCACATACACACCACTGCCACCACCACTCCTACCCAACCTACACATGCATCCACCAATCACACACTGAACCTCTGCATTGCACCCATTCATGAAAACAGGTCGCTATCAGCAGTATTCACAAACTTACCACAGCCTCCACCACCTCTACCCACACCCATTCACAAAGTATTGTCACTACCAACCTAACCACAACTTTTTCACAACATTGGCCCTACAACAATTCAGCACACAGCATAGTAACCAAGCACAGTGAAAGTGCACTTCTACCATATCCTCTTCCATACTAACAGTATGCAAACCCAGCACCCAGTGCCCACACTGCATGACTTTTCACAGCACCATCGCCAAGTACACATCAAAAACTTTACCATGTTGTAACAGTGTCCTCACCTTCAAAACCAAACCTGCACGCATGGCAGCTCAATTCTCCTGCTCTATTGTGTCTGAAATGTACTCCATACCCGTTCTTTACAGGTTACCACCCTCTTAACTGCTGCAGAATCCAAAATGCATTACTGCTGTGTGTCCTAAAGTCCTAGCTTCTTGAGTGCATGGCCTACAGCCTTCGGCCATGCGCCCAACAGCCTAGGCCTTCAACACTCCTCTCACAGCTACATAATTGCACCGTCCATTTCACCAACTTCGACTAGCCACATACACAGCACTACCGCCAGCACTCCTACCCAACCTGTGCACAGCCATGGAACTATGCAGCAACAGATTGCACCAGTTACCATAATGTAGAAAGAAAACACACTCTCATGCACTCCTCTGCACTTTCATGCACATACTATGCCCATCCCCACTTCCATTCCCAAACTATTGTCACTGCCAAACTACCCACAACGTAATGGCACCATGTATTTCACCATATCACCAACTACACCAAGCCACATCCACACCACTGCCACCACCACTCCTACCCAACCTACACATGCATCCACCAATCACACACTGAACCTCTGCATTGCACCCATTCATGAACACAGGTCGCTATCAGCAGAATTCACAAACGTACCACAGCCTCCACCATCCCTACCCACACCCATTCACAAAGTATTGTCACTACCAACCTAACCACAACATTTTCACAACATTGGCCCTACAACAATTGAGCACACAGCATAGTAACCAAGCAAAGTGAAGGTGCACTTCTACCATATCTTCTTGGCATACTAACAGTATTCAAACCCAGCACCCAGTGCCCACACTGCTTGACTTTTCACAGCACCATCGCAAGTACAAATCAAAAACGTTACTGTGTTGTAACCATGTCCTCACTGGCAAAACCAAACATGCACGCATGGCAGCTCACTTCTCCTGCTCTATTGTGGCTGAAATGTGCTCCACACCCATTCTGTACAGGTCACCACCCTCTAACTCCTGCGTGTATCCTAATGTCCTAGCCTCTTCAGTGCCTGGCCTACGGCCTTCGGCCATGCACCCAACAGTCTAGGCCTTCAACACACTCTGCTACATAATGGCACCACCCATTTCACCATGTCACCAACTTAGACTATCTACATACACAGCACTACCACCACCACTCCTACTACTACCCAACTTGGGCACCGTCATGGAACTATGCAGCAGCAAATTGCACCAGTTACCATAATGTAGAAAGAAAACACTCCCCTGCACCCCTGTAAACTTTCATTCACATACTATGTCCGTCCCCACTTCCATTCCCAAACTATTGTGCCACTGCCAAACTACCCACAATCTGTTCGCAACACTGGCCTACTGCAACCAATGTGCGCACACCGCACTATGCAAGCACCACCCTGTACCGGATGCACACCAATATTTGCGTTACTGCGGTGTGTATGCTAAAACCCTACGGGCTTCGTCCATGCACCCAATAGTCTAATCCTTCCCCCCAGTGCCACTTCCTTCACCCATGCGTGCCACCATGTGCCCAACTGCCGCATTCCATCTGCATAGCACAGCCACCCACGCTCCCACCCAACCTATGTCATGTGCAATTGATTCCCCTTCTAAAACTGACCTCTCACCACGGAAAGAGGTCGCCGTAAACGGGTTGCGGCAGAAGCTATTGGGCCGTTACAGTACCTGCCTCAAATCACCACACAAAGTACTAGCCTGTCTAGCTACCCGCGACTTGACGCGGTACGCGCAAAAACTGCAGGCACTCCTCTGTCGTCTTCCACATACCTACATATGTCACATGAACCACTTCTCACCCCGCCATCGTTCCCTCCTTTCTTGCCACCAACACATGCTGTACGGTACGTTTTCCAGACCCTTCTGCCACGCACTGTCCTCCGATACACCATGGCAGCGTTTCCCAAAAACTATGACGCACAGCACGCTTCCTTCCAGCCAACCATCGGCCGCGTCCAATGTTCGCCGTCATGGTGTACCGCAGGTCAATGACACTTCGGTCAGCGGAGTGAACAGGGAAATGGGTCCGCAGATCGGACCCATATATCACTTTTTTGGCCTGTACATTTCAGTAATTTGCTACAAAAGTACTGGTTGGATTTCCACCAAACACACACAAGAACACTTTCTGACCAAAGCCCCCACTTCTGCCGCAAATTTGGTGAAAATCTGTCCAGCCGTTCAGGCTGTAGCCGTGCAAAAAGTTTTTCCACATTCAGCCTATTGAAAATAAATGTTTGCGCCCCCCCCCCCCCGCACGAATTCAGAGCCGGCCATATACTTTTTTTGCAACGTTTGTGAGGATTCGTCCAGGGGGAGCGAAGTTATAAGCCACTGAAAGTGTTCTTCCTATGTTCCTATAAGTTTAGCAACTTAACCATAACTAAATATAATATATATATGAGAGAAAACCTATGTACTTCGGTACGTTGTGCGGATTGCACTCCAGGCAGCAGCTGTGGATAAGGTATCCTTACAGCACAGAGAAGTCACCACAAAAATCCAGGGAACATAATATTCTTTATTTTAAATGTGCCTTGGAAAAAAGAAAACCGTAGATGTACGATGCGTTTTGCAGTTCACACACTGCTTGATCATGGAGGGAATATTGACACAGATGATGGACCATATAATACTCTGACAATTCTGTGGTTGTGTAATGCTGAAGAGTGTCTCCATCTAAATGAAGGTCGACTGAATGGCGATACGGTCAGACATCTTGTAGTGTTTCAAATGGATACTTGTTATTTGGCTGCCGCATTCAGTCCTATTGACCATGTAATAGGTCTTGCTGCAAGTTGCCGTATTTCGCAATAGGAGGTCGTTGGCAATGTAACATTTTAGTGTTGAATCACCATACCCACTAGGTGACAACTTCCGCTGTTTAATGGAAGCTTTATCCATTAAACATGCTCTGTGTGAAACAGTGATGCGTCTAGCACTAATGGCCTTAAGCATAGGAGGGAAAAGAGAAGATTAAAATAACCTGGGCATGTGGATGATAATATTCACTAAAGAGAATATCAACAATGAACATTGCCAACTGCATCCTCCTTGTTGCTACACACGGCAATAATACGCACATGGACATATTGTATTACATCTCTTTGAAAACAGCCTTGCATTTGATGAATCCAATTCAGTCTAACAATGATGTCCGCTTCTAAGGGATTTTTTTAAATGTGCAAATAAGCAAAGCAGCAATTATACAAATGTGCAATATTAAGCAAAGCAGAAATGAATATAAAGTGCATAGTGCTCTACGTCCATGCATATATCTCATACAAGAAAACACGTATCAATGTTGGCTGTAAAGAGTAACAAATACACAATTCATGATTGCGTTAAATTTCAATAGGTCTAAAATTTCGAAAACAAACCGGTCCTATTACAATCATAAAACCTCAAGATGTTACTGTATAGCAATGATAGACCTAACAGCTATTGAGGTGTATGCATGGGCTGCCATACAATAAAGGTGCTCCCAACATACCATTTTTCACATGGGCAAGTTAGAACGTACACTACATACTCGGTCTCACAAGTAATATGTGACCTTATTGCTATGTCCTTACCCAAAATTGGATGTGGATAGCTAGCAGTGTTAACTACATATTGGCATGCCTTACATTTCAAGCATTTCTGAAAGCCCACTATCTTGGTATTGAGCCAACACTGACCCAGTGAATTAACTATGGGACTCCTGAAACTAGACACCAGATTATCTTTGAGCGAAACATCCATTTTTTTCACCAATATTTTGTTCAAATGTTAGTCTAGTTTCAAAACATGCCAGTGTTTATGCACTATCTGGCGGATATTCTGTGCCCCATTGCCATAGGTTAAAATAAGGCGCGTCACTCATGTCTGTGGCATCCTGAGGAACTATGTTGGATACCAATAGAGAGGTGCGGTCTTTATCTCTGCTTTCATGTAGGCTCTTTCAAGTATTTTTTTGGGGTAGCCTCAAAGTTGAAACCTTGAAGCCATATGGGCACATACGCGATCAAAAATGTCAATTTTGGAACCGTTTCTTCGTATGCGAATAAACTCCCCATAGGGGATGCTCCACTTTAGGGCTGTCGGATGATTAGTCTTGGCTTGTAATGATATATTGGAGCTGGTAGGCTTTCTATATAAGCTAGTTATCAATTCACCCTGAACCACTGTAACAAGAATATCCAAGAATGATAGTCTTGTTGTGGCTCTCAGTGAACTTCAAATTCCACTTTTTAACATTCAGTATCTTAAAGTCCAGCCATTCAGTACTTGTCCCATCCCAGATAAAGAATAAATCATCAATGTAACGTAGCCAGAGAGCAATTTTGGCTGTATATTGGCTATTACTGGGATGCCATACCACAAACTTCTCCCACCAGCCCATTGTTAAATTTGCATATGAGGGAGTGAAAGTAGTGCCCATGGCTGTATCCTGGAGTTGAGTGTAGAACTCTGTTGAATAGAAAACTGTTATTTGTCAAAGATTAATCATGTCCAGTATCATCCATCCATGTTGTAGGTAATTCATTGATCTGGTGTGCAACAAGTACTTGCATGCCATTGGAATGTTCGATTGACGTGTAGACACACATCTAATGTGATTAACAGAAAAGTGGATTCCCATGGTATACCGTCGATTTTTATTTAAGAAATCCTTGGTGTCTATTAAATATGAAGGTAAGGTAGTCACAAAAGCCACCAATGTTTCATCCACAAATCTTGAGCTGTTTTCAAGTATGCCCCCAAAGAGTGAGAATTGGTCTCCCCAGAGGCCTTGTCCTGCTTTTATGTACTTTGGGCAAAAATAAATCGTTGGCATAACTGAGAATTTAGGATGTAGAAATGTGCACATTTCTACATCTAGCAAGTCTCTTTCCATGTCGTTAGGAGCTCAATAAGTTTAGCATTCATAGCTCCTGAGGGGTCTTTTTCCAATTTGGCATAGCAAGCTCCGTCTGTTAATTGTTTTTCGGCCTCTTTAATATAGTCATTTCGATTAATTATAACTATATTGGTCCCTTTATCTGAAGGTTTTATGATGCAATCATTTAAGACACCCAATTGTATCAGTGCGTTGTTCATGAAGGGTTAGGTTATTTCGTATTGGAGGCCTTTTCTTCCTGATTTTTTCCAGATCATTTATCACCAGATCCTGAAAGGCTTCAATATGTCCTGGATTAAACATGGGATTGAATCTGGATTTCAATTTAAGTCCACTTTCCCCTGGCCAATTGTTATGAATATTCATCGAATGCCATTCTTGAACAGTGATGTTTTCACTTTCTTTATTTTCAGATTCCAAGTGTATAAGATCGCCAAGAGTTTGCATACCCTCGATGGCCACAGAAGTAGATCCTTGCATAGACGTCTGTGTTGGACTTGGCCGGATTGATAGCAAAACATTTCTTTAATCTAACTTTGCACATGTATTTATCAAAATCATTGCGAGTCTCTGCATAGTTGTAAGCGGACGTAGGGCAGAAATTAAGGCCCAGTTTGAGTACTTGTAGTTCATCAGAGGAAAGGGAGTGGGTGAGAGATTAATTATGAACATATCTGTTTCCATATTTGTTTTTATAATTTCTTTGTTCCAAAGCCTGTTTGCCCCTCCGATTTGTGCATATCCGTTGTTCCTACAACGCTTTCCCCTCGTTTTTTTCTTCCTCGTCCCATTGGTTTGCCTTGTTCTCTGGCTCTTGTTTTCTTGCTGCTGTTGTTTCTTCCGTCCAGGCCCCACAGTCTCCTCACCTCTAAAAAAAAAATTAAACTTCCTTGGGTGCTGTTCATTTTCACTTTCGGTGGTGTCCACGTCTGAAGATGATAAATCTGTGGATATTTCATTTTCTGGGTTTTGTTGATTAATAGGGAGCTTCTGTCATAAGGTGTCAAAGCGTTTAGCAAAGGTAAACACCCTTCCCGTTTCATAATCATCTTTATCCTGTATGACTTTCCATTCTTTCCGTAATTTGATAACTTCAAACGTTTTGTATCCCTTTTCCATGTTGATGCAAATTGTCTTTCCTTCTTCGCTGGTGTCTATGGTCTGCAATTGTTCCTCAATCTCCTGTATTTTGGCCAGTATCTTGTGTCGATCTGTCCTTGCATATTTGATTAGGATATTCAAGAAAGTTACGGACCATGCGTTACTGGACTCTTCCCCATTCTTGCAACATGGCAGGATCTTGTTCCGCAAATGTAGGCGTGGTAAGAATGCGTAGGCCCCTGGGAATTCGTCCCACATCGATATCATTTTGCAAAGAGTGCTCTTCTGTCATGATCCCTTCTTCCAAGGGGTCAGGACTTGCCCCACGACCTTGGAAGCAGGCCCATGACTCTGATCCCAGGAACCAGCCAGTCCCTATAGGGACCCTCTGGACCTTGTCCTGGCGCCAGTGGCGCCAGGCTCATGATGGTGACTGGTCCCGGCACAGGAAGCGCCGGGCTCATATTAGATAAGAGTGCTTGGTGGACCTACCTGTAGCAGACCATGCTGCTTACGTACCAGCTAACTGGTCTCCTGATCCTTCTCTGCCTGGAACTACTTTTTCTGTCTGGGTGGAGCAGGAGCCACTCCCTGGAAGTAGATACACAGGAACTCTTCTAGAAATCTGGAACTCTTTTCTTACCTGGGTGGGGCCGTGGAAGGAGACGCCTAAGCACTACAGAAGGCTATTTAAACCACACCCGATTGGTTTCACGTGCTTCGCGTTATTCTGCATCTGCAGCAGGACGCTCACCGTGTCAGCTCCAGGAAACCTCCAGCTCCAGATCCTGTGAACACGAAATAACCTGCTGGAATCCTATCTTCAGTCTTCTTCAGTCTTCTGCAGCTCCTGCAAAACAAAGGCACAGGTTAGGCTAAAGTAAAGGCAGCGAATCTATTTACCTAATCCACCGGCAGCATCCAAGGGGCCTTTTTCTGCCTTTCTCTTCCGGCATCCGACATCTGCAAAGAGAGAGAACATCGGTCAGTAATATTCAACTACAAGCTCTGCTTACCTGTGTTACGCCCGTTCCAACTCAGCTCACGCTGCATTCCGGCACCTGCAAGGCAAGATACATCGGTTAGTAACGCTTAGTTACAAGACTGCTTACCCGACGCTTTCAATCTGTTCGCGCTGCACCTCAGCACCTGCAAAGACAAAAGACATTACGGAGCATTCTCCAGGGCTAGTGCAGTCTTTCTACTTACGTGCCATTAGAAGGATAATCTTCATCGTCACAGTATCTGAAAAGGGAAAGACATAGACTTTACAGACTTAAGACTTTTGAAAGAGAAGAGAACAATGCAAAAGGAACTTTAATATTTACAAGGCACGCTCGTGCATTAACGGCGTCTTCGC
This sequence comes from Ambystoma mexicanum, assembly GCF_040938575.1. Lineage (NCBI taxonomy): Eukaryota > Metazoa > Chordata > Amphibia > Caudata > Ambystomatidae > Ambystoma > Ambystoma mexicanum. The sequence continues at coordinate 1,014,908,876 of NC_090921.1, read as the reverse complement.
TCCCAGCAAATCCTCTGCTATCACGAGGCAGAGCTCGCATCCAGTGAAGCAACTGGATCCAGCGCCCCTGCACAAGACGCAGGATGGAGAGCCCGGCATTTACCTATATAAGGTAAGCGCAATATCAACCCAGTTCCACGGGGAAAGAAAGGGCGAGAGGGGCTAGGAACTTTCCGAACCTTCCAAACACTAATACCTTGGTTTACCATTGCAGACATCTCACTCTTCAGCTTAAACTGTCGGTGGGAAGGGGGCCCAGTCCGGGAGCAAAACGAACCCTGCGCCTAACACTGAAGACAGTATCCTCGCCAGATCAAGACCTGCGCCTCCGGGGGACCAGGTGAGCGTTACAGAACGCGAAGCCTTGCCACAAAATTCCCGCCCAGGCGCAATGGAAACCTCAGACACAGACCAGTTGGCCCAATTACTCGGGGAGTTGAGGGCGGAAGTACATGCTGCACGTCAGGAAACAAATGCCCTAAGGAGGGAGTTAGTGGTCTCCAAAGAGCGAACTGATGATTTGGCTAGACAATTGCTGCATGCCCAAGCTGGACAAACTCCTCTACCAACCCCAAGTGGGGGCCACGCTCCTCCAGCTTCCTCGAATCCGGTACAAATCAATCTACCAGGAAATATACCTTTGGCTCCGCCCGAACGCTTTTCAGGTGATTCAAAAAGGTTTGCTGTGTTCTTCAATCAATGTCGCTTGCACTTTTTGTGCAGACCCGCCGCTTTTCCAACGGACCAGGCTAAAGTGGCCTTCGTGCTCTCTTATCTCAGTGGCAGTGCCGCAGATTGGTCTGTTCCTTTAGTGTCTCAAGATGACCCCATTCTCCATAACTTCCAGGACTTCCAAGCCAGTATGGAGAAACTGTTCGCAAGGCACTATCAGGGACAGGCCTTGGATAATGAACTTCTTTCACTACGACTGGGCAATCAAGATCTTCTGACTTATATTGCATCATTTAACAAACTAGTGGTGGAAACCGGATGGCCGGAGGATAAGAGGATCACACTGTTTTACAGAGGTCTGCGTGGGGAATTAAAAGACGTTCTGGCTCAAGTGGTAATCCTCCACAAGACTGTTCTGAATATATCGATCTGGTAGTGCAATTGGATCATCGACTACAGAATCGGAAAGCCGATCGATCCAGATTTGAAACCCGACCTTTTTCAAGGCCACAAAGTTCTACGAAAGGAACTGATTCCGTGGAACCCATGCAAATAGGGGGTGTAAAAGGACCTTTAACCCAAAAGGAGAGGGAAAGGAGGAGACAACTGCAATTATGCCTCTATTGCGGAAACTCAGGGCACTTTCTTCGAGATTGTCCAGTGAAGCCCAAGAAGAAGATAGTAGGGGCGTCTGATAAAGGTACCGAGAATTCTGAGCCGGGAAACGACCTCGCCCGGCAAGTGTAGAGGTCCGCTTGCCGAGCGTTAAAACCAGTTCTTTGACCTCGCATTTCATCATGCCCATGGTCCTCGTGAGTCCTGAACAACCTAATCGTATGCATGCCATTAAAGCATACATTGATAGTGGCGCAATCGGGAATTACTTGGACTGTGAGCTGGCCGCCAGGATGAATCTGTCTCTTTGTCCAAAGACGGTGAAAGACGTCATTACCACCGTGGATGGGACGGAAATAGCTTCCGGACCCGTAACTCACACCACCATGGAAGTAACGTTAGTAAGCCAAGACGGGCATCAAGAGAAGATCGTGTTTGATGTGATCAAGGCCCCTCAGTTTCAAGTCATCTTGGGAGTTCCTTGGTTGGAGAAACACAATCCTCAAATTGATTGGCGAGCAAAGACAATCCGGTTTCCAGAATGCGCTTCTACCTGCTACCCTCAGCTCTCCACCAAACTAGCTGCAACTGTTTCTGAGAGTCCGCAACTGCCTCCTGAATACCAGGAATTCCAAGATGTCTTTCGGAAAGACAAAGCTAATTCTTTGCCTCCTCACAGATCATGTGACTGTCAGATAGACCTGATTCCCGGATCCACTCCTCCGTGCAGTCGGATTTATGCCCTTACTGAACCTGAAAATCTCCACCTAAGGCAATATTTGGACCAGTACTTGGCTAACGGATTCATCCGTCCTTCGAAGTCCCCGGCCTCCTCAGCTCTGTTCTTCGTGCCAAAAAAGGAGGGAGACTTAAGAAAATGTATAGACTACCGCGCCCTGAACCAGATTACAATTAAGAACAGGTATCCATTGCCATAGATCCCAGAACTACTTGACCAAGTCAAAAACGCCTGCATATATACTAAGTTAGACCTCTGAGGAGCCTACCATTTGGTGCGAATAAAGGAGGGCGATGAATGGAAGACGGCCTTTCGTACCAAGTATGGACTGTTCGAGTATCAAGTGATGCCCTTCGGGTTGTGTAACGCACCGGCCGCATTCCAGTTCTTTATGAATGACGTGCTCCGTGAACTCATTGATGTGTGTGTAGTTGTATACATTGACGACATTCTGGTTTATTCGTCCTCTGAGGCAGAACACCGAAAACATGTAACCGCAGTACTGGAGAGGCTCCGCAAACACAAACTTTTTGCAAAATTAGAGAAGTGCGTCTTTCATGTTACTGAGGTCGAATTTCTGGGATTTATTTGGTCATCTAACGGAGTTCACATGGACTCGAGGAAAGTAGATGCAATAATCAAGTGGCCCTCACCATCATCTGTAAAAGGGGTTCAAAGTATGTTGGGCTTCGCCAACTTCTATCGCAGGTTTATTCCAGACTTTTCTCGGGTAGTCCAACCCATTACAGCTCTCCTCAGAAAAAACAAACGTTTTGAATGGTCTACCGAGGCAGAACAAGCCTTTCAGGACCTAAAGACTAAATTTACCTCCGCCCCGATTTTAAAACATCCCCGCCCGGAACTACCTTACATCGTCGAGACCGATGCCTCCAGCCTTGCTATGGGAGCAGTGCTTTCACAAAGAGATCCAGAAACCAACCAGTTGCACCCAGTGGCGTTTTGGTCTCGTAAATTATCAGCCCCAGAAATCAATTACACCATTACCGATAAGGAACTGTTGGCTATTAAGTCCGCCTTTAAGGCCTGGCGGCATTATCTCTTAGGAGCCCAACACACAGTCACTGTCATTACTGACCATCGTAATCTACAGTATCTTAAATCAGCCAAAGCTCAATCCTCCAGACAACTTCGCTGGGCATTATTTTTTGCCGAATTTGATTTTATAATCACCTACCGACCAGGCAATAAGAAAGGTAAAGCGGATGCCCTCTCTCGAATCGGAGTAGAGGAACACATGGTTAACCCTGAGCTCGTACCTATTATTCCTGAACAAAGAATCCTGGGTTTGATCAGCATGCAATCCATTGAAGAAATTGAAACCCAGGTTAAACAACTTGTAACTCCAACGGACATACAAAAATGGCAGTTTCAGGGGAAAGACTTCACAGTAAAGAACAACTTATTATACTTCAAGGAACGACTTTATCTACCCTGTACCAGCTTACAAAATCAAGTCATCTCTTGTTATCACGACTCCTTAATGGAAGGACCCCCGGGTATGGCCAAGACCTCGGAAAAGGTCAAGCGTCACTTTTGGCGGCCATCTTGGAGAAAAGACATCAGAAACTTTGTCATGTCCTGTGGAGTGTGCGCCCAGAACAAGAGTCCTTAGGAAAAACCAGCAGGCCTCTTACAACCACTTGAAATCCCACCTCATCCCTGGCATACCCTTTCCATGGACTTTATGTTTAAGACACCGACTTACCTCCCTGTTCCGGATACAATACAATCCTGGTAATCGTAGACTTATTTTCAAAAATGGCACATTTCATCCCACTAAAGGGGTTACCGTCAGCAGCAATCCTGGCTCGAGAATTTCTTGAAAACATCGTTCGGTTGCACGGCTTTCCTTCAGTTTTAATCTCAGACAGAGGAAGTCAATTCATCTCCCACTTCTGGCGGAGTTGCTGTCGGTTAGCTCAAATTGATGTAAGGCTTTCCACCAGTCACCACCCACAAACCGATGGTCAGACCGAAAGGACCAATCAGACTTTGGAACAGTACCTACGCTGCATGCTGCAACAGACAGGAGGAACTTGGAAGGACATCCTTTGGATAGCCGAGTACGCTTACAATAACTCAGTCCACTGTGGAACCGGAAAGACCCCGTTTTTTCTTTTGTATGGTAATCATCCTCGAACCTCTAACCTGGATCCACCTCAGGATCTTGGAACACCAGCAGTTGACCACCTACATTCAACCATCACCCAAGCCTTCAAGGAAGCTACTACCCACCTTCAAAGGGCCAAGAAACTATACAAGAAAGGAGCAGATCAACATCGAAAGGAAGCCCCTCAATACCAAATAGGAGATCAAGTCTGGTTATCCACCAAATATTTACCCCTAAAGGGACCACGCACCTTTAACCCAAGATACCTGGGACCCTACTCTGTTACTGCCATAATAAATCCAGTAGCGGTCAAGTTGGATTTACCCCCTCGCATGAAAATGCACCCAGTCTTCCATGTTTCACTACTAAAACCAGTTCAACCAGAAACCCGATTGACTAAATCTCCTGAACATATCCTAGTTGACGGAGAACTTGAGTTTGAAATCAAAAATATCCTGGATTCCAAGATCTCCAAATCAAAACTACACTACCTGATTGACTGGAAAGGCTACGGCCCCCAAGAAAGATCTTGGGAACCTGCAGAACATGTACATGCACCCCGACTAATCAAGAAATTTCATCGGACATTTCCTAACAAACCAAGACCTCCGGAGAAGTCAACCTTGGGAGGGGCCTTGAGGGGGGGTGCTGTCATGATCCCTTCTTCCAAGGGGTCAGGACTTGCCCCACGACCTTGGAAGCAGGCCCATGAGACTGATCCCAGGAACCAGCCAGTCCCTATAGGGACCCTCTGGACCTTGTCCTGGCGCCAGTGGCGCCAGGCTCATGATGGTGACTGGTCCCGGCACAGGAAGCGCCGGGCTCATATTAGATAAGAGTGCTTGGTGGACCTACCTGTAGCAGACCATGCTGCTTACTTACCAGCTAACTGGTCTCCTGATCCTTCTCTGCCTGGAACTACTTTTTCTGTCTGGGTGGAGCAGGAGCCACTCCCTGGAAGCAGAACACAGGAACTCTTCTAGAAATCTGGAACTCTTTTCTTACCTGGGTGGGGCCGTGGAAGGAGATGCCTAAGCACTACAGAAGGCTATTTAAACCACACCCGATTGGTTTCACGTGCTTCGCGTTATTCTGCATCTGCAGCAGGACGCTCACCGTGTCAGCTCCAGGAAACCTCCAGCTCCAGATCCTGTGAACACGAAATAACCTGCTGGAATCCTATCTTCAGTCTTCTTCAGTCTTCTGCAGCTCCTGCAAAACAAAGGCACAGGTTAGGCTAAAGTAAAGGCAGCGAATCTACTTACCTAATCCACCGGCAGCATCCAAGGCGCCTTTTTCTGCCTTTCTCTTCCGGCATCCAACATCTGCAAAGAGAGAGAACATCGGTCAGTAATATTCAACTACAAGTTCTGCTTACCTGTGTTACGCCCCCGTTCCAACTCAGCTCACGCTGCATTCCGGCACCTGCAAGGCAAGATACATCGGTTAGTAACGCTTAGTTACAAGACTGCTTACCCGACGCTTTCAATCTGTTCGCACTGCACCTCAGCACCTGCAAAGACAAAAGAGACATTACGGAGCATTCTCCAGCGCTAGTGCAGTCTTTCTACTTACGTGCCATTAGAAGGATAATCTTCATCGTCACAGTATCTGAAAAGGGAAAGACATAGACTTTACAGACTTAAGACTTTTGAAAGAGAAGAGAACAATGCAAAAGGAACTTTAATATTTACAAGGCACGCTCGTGCATTAACGGCGTCTTCGCTCCCAGCAAATCCTCTGCTATCACGAGGCAGAGCTCGCATCCAGTGAAGCAACTGGATCCAGCGCCCCTGCACAAGACGCAGGATGGAGAGCCCGGCATTTACCTATATAAGCTAAGCGCAATATCAACCCAGTTCCACGGGGAAAGAAAGGGCGAGAGGGGCTAGGAACTTTCCGAACCTTCCAAACACTAATACCTTGGTTTACCATTGCAGACATCTCACTCTTCAGCTTAAACTGTCGGTGGGAAGGGGGCCCAGTCCGGGAGCAAAACGAACCCTGCGCCTAACACTGAAGACAGTATCCTCGCCAGATCAAGACCTGCGCCTCCGGGGGAACCAGGTGAGCGTTACATCTTCCCACCACTTGCTGATCTCCCATCATTGCAATTTCTCCAGCTCTCTTAAAAGTTCAATTTCATTATTGGGTTGGGTTTCAGGTGGTTGTCCCCTTGGTGTACTGACTTTGGTAGTGGTTTGCTTTTTACAAAACAGTGAAGCAGCTTGTTCTCTACGCAAGTTTTCTTTAACCCTTGAAGTGCCAAGGACGAGGTATCTCCTCCTTGGGATTACCTCCCCAGTGCCAAGGACAAGATAGCTCGTCCTTGGCACTTGAGGGGTTAATGAAGGAGAACATGTTAGAAGGCTTTGCATGGTGAAATACTGAAATCACCAAAAAAGGCCTTGGCACTGGGGGGAGGGGGGGGGGGGCGGCAGACCCATGGCAGTTAAAAGGTTAACCAATTGTGATGTAATTTCTAGTACGCACAATGTTGGCAGGATATGGGTGACCTAACTTGAAACAATGTTCGCTCTCAAATACAAACAGCCCTCAATCTAACGGGTTAATTTGTAATCCTTTACATGGATAGCCTAAACAAGCAAAGCCCCGGTAAGGGTTCAGAAAGTGCGTGCAGCAGAACTACTGCAGCAGCTGACACTCTTTGTCCTCCGACGTGGCCACCTCCCTGTCCGCAACAACGGCTGGTCCAGTTGCACACACAGGCACTGGCGCTTCGCAACACGTAGTTGCCTCGGTTAATTCCAGCACCGTTAATCCCTCGGCGCGAAAAATATTGAGAAAACCTACATACCTCGGTATGTTGTGCGGATTGCACTCCAGCAAGAAGCTGAGGAATCCTTACAGCACAGAGAAAAGTCCTACAAAATCCAGGCTATCTATATATATATATATATATGTCCCAACCTGCTAAAAACCTGAAATTTGGCATGGGGGGGGGTAGGTTCCATGGTGCAGACAATGCAAAAAGTATAAAATATAAATTTACCATCATCTAATTTTGTTTTTCTTATGGATTACTGTGCAAAGCATGGGTACAATTGAGGTATGTATATATATGTGTGTATATGTATGTATGTGTATATATATATATATATATATATATATATAAAAAAATTGAGGCATCACATGCTATGCATATGCTGACATCTAGTGGTAGTCGCAGAGTATTACATTATTTGTTTTCGAAAAGAGATGTCGACAGGGCGTGCCAGTAATGCTATCCCTAGTGTGACGTCCACTGGTACCCATGGTCCTCCACGCGTCTAGGTCCCTCAGATTGTTTTTTATTTTCGCCATCATAGTCGGACGCTAATTAGAGTTCCTTCTTCTATATATAGAAATAGGGGTAAGACTTTTTGGGCTTCAGACTTTTTGCCCTCTGACTTTTTGTCCTATTCCGCTGGGCCCATCACGCCATGCAGGCTGAGGCCGCTATGTACGTGGAGGGAGCCTCCAGCGATGGCAGTGCTGGTGTGGGACCTGACAGTTTCCCACATGCAAGCCCTCGACAGGCTGGTGGGTCTGCTATGGAGACGACACCCGGTGGCTGAAGCACACACACTGCACGCCACATAAAACACACCCTCCCATGTCCGACAGTCGACGACTTGGTCGACGGATAAGCCACACACGGTGTTGAAGGGAAGGTCCCACAAAAAATCCCTGTCCTGTGGGCCATTGCAATCGGCACATGACATGCTCCCATAACAGATGCCAAAGTCTGTTTCCGACGACATGAACCGACAAATCCTCGGGTACCGGCGAACGTGCGTCGAAAGACGCTTCGAAGGCCCTTTGAAATAGCTCCAAAATGAGGGAGCTCAATAAAAAAAGGTCCCAGACACTCCTCCTGTCCAAAACGTCAGAAAATGCAATCTTTGACACCCCTACATCCCCTATTTCGAATGCTAGAGAACCCTCGGTCTCTAGTGACACCCTTTCAGGGGCAATACTGCACAAACAACCCCCTACAGCAGAGTATCTCTAGACCTGTTCCCACAAGTTTTCCAAGCTCCACCCAATGGACCCCTGAATAATTCGACAAAATAATGCAGAGAATGTCATGCTTGTTTGACTTTCTTGATTGTCACCCTAATCAACTGTCCAACCTCCAAGGTCCTTTACAAGAGGAGGCAGCTAAAAAACCAGCCTGCAGCCAAAAGACCACAACTAGACACTGCTCAGACATGTACTTCACAGGACATGCCTGAAGACCTGTACTACATTGACACTACAGGCTCTCGAGACCCTGGTTCAATAGCCGACCGAGGGGACCTAGATGAGACAGACCAGTATTATGACATCTACATCATGCAATCTCGAGACCATCATGACCAACACGTGGCTGACTCCCCTGTGGATAATCAGCTGCAGTATGAGCTCCTTTTAAAGGCTGCAGAACATTTTAAGATCGATTACCGAGAGGCACAAGTCGACAAGGACTTTGTAGAGGAGATGCTTGGGGATAAGAGGTCTGCAGCACAGTTTATACCACTCCTGCAGTCCATCCACAGGCGCATGCAGACTTCATTACTTAAACCCAACCTTACGAGGGCAGTAAACCCCTGTATTGAAAAGATGTTCAGACCAGCCCCCTCTGACCCATTATACATCGATATCAATCAAAACCGGACTCTCTCGTAACTACCACTAGAAAGAGAGTGCCCATGCCCTTAGCCACTACTGAAGCCCCACCTGACAAGGAGAGTAACAAAATATATACACTGGGCAGGAAATTGGCTTCCTCGGCTGCATGCCAAGTAAGGATAGCTAATAGTGCCACGCTCTTGGCAAGTTACAACGGACACAAATGGGACGAGAAAATCGACGTTGTCCCAGATCCCCTTAAAACACAGCTTTTAAAAACAGTGGCTAAGGGTAAGCAGTTGGCAAATTGCATCCTAAAAAAATAATCTGGACGCAGCAGATAATGCAGGCTGTATAGTAGTTGGGGGTACTCATTAAGCGCCATGCATGGCTAAAACAGTCTGGTGTTAAGCTGGAAACTCAAGCCACCCTGCTTAATATGCTGATCGAATGAAACACCTTATTTGGGAAAGCAGGCGAGGACGCACTGGAAAGTGCCAAAGAAGAGTATGACACCATCGAGTCCCGGGGACAGCTTACTAACACACCTTGTGTGCAGAGAGGCGCGTTTAATACCCGCTGCTTTCAAGGACAAAACTCTGAATGGTCCCCCAATTATGGTCTGGGTGGACAAACTTCATCTTGGGGTTCCTTGCAGGGGCAGTCCTCCCAGCAAAATGTTCAGAGGGGTCACAGGAGGTCTAGGAATAGAGGCAATGCCTCCTCCACCAGAGGCTCCAACCCCCAAGTGATGACCACCCGCTCCAGGTCCCCTCCCATGGGTAGCATTTCTCATTTTACCCATGCAAGGGAAGGGGGATCATGTCAGACAAGTGGGTACTTTCCACCGTAGCGGGATGCTATTGCATAGAACTCGTACAGAGACCACCCAACCACCCGCCAAGACAGACAACGTAGAAGGAACAGTGCGTCCTGCTGAAAGAGGTCCAAGCACTGCTGACAAAGGACGCTATAGAGCTCATCCCGGCAAACCAGGTAAACAAAGCGCTCTATTAAATGTACTTCCTTGTGTCAAAGAAAGACCTTAAGAAGGCCACCAGGGGGCGCAGGCGTGATGGCTGCCTGATCGTTCGGCTCCCCTGAAGCCCCGAGAGATTTGTGATAAAAGGAACGTTATCCTCCTACAAAGGCTCAATCCAGGTGGAGAACTCCTGGGGATTCCGGCGATACCTTCCCGAGCTCTGGGGGTGCCCGGGTCCTCAAGATATTTGGCTTGGAGCATCCACGCTCCCCCTCTGGGCCTGTGCCGCGCACGAGGTGAAGCTCCATGGCCAGGCCCCTCCTCCCCGCAGATGGGCGCTGCGCCGGGATCAATCTGAGGAATCGACACCCTGCGCCCCTGCCGGCATCGCTGAAAGCTCGTGAGAGCCCCTCGGAGACCGGAGCCCTCGTCCGACGAGCCCACCCTTGGCTCCTGCTGCGGCAGTTTTGGACGACGGTACGCCCCGGGCCTCCGTGGCCGGACCCCGGCCTGCCGCACATGCGTCTGTGTATCTCGACCCGTCGCAGGAGCTTGCCCGGACCCCTTCCTCTTCTCACCCCCCCGGTGGTGGGGAACATCTTTGCAACAACTACCATAAGGACTCCCCCCGGCTGCTGCTGCGACACAACCCTCAGAGGCCTACACCTAATAGGCCCGGGCTGACACGGGAGCGCGCCTGGGCCCCTCTGCGGAGTGCAGGGCCCATTGTGGGGTTCACCACCCTATTTAGGGGCCTACTACTTGCCATCCACAGCGACTACCACCCCGACGACCTTTGAATGCACCCACCGGCCCCACGTAACCATGAGTACTGGCTGTCGGGGGGGGGGGGGGGGTTGGGGCCTGACCCGCCTGTCCTAACCACCACACCTCATCGGAGTTGGTACGGAACCGGGGGGAGACCTCGAGGAACATTGGGAAACCACGAAGATCTAGAGGTGGAGACACCCCCATGAGTTGGAAAGAAACCCTGGCAGGATACCAATTCACTCCCTGAAAACAAGATGGAGATCAACTCCCCACCTACGCCAACCCCCGACATGAACACCATGCAGAACAATATCCAGACAATCCTAGACGAAATCAGGGGGATGAGAACGGACATGGGATCCAAGCTAGCCGACCTCACCACCAAGGTCTCCACGTTGGAGGACAGAATGGAGGGGGTAGAGAATAACCAGGCGTCCGTCTTCTTGGAGACCCAGATGGAGGCAAGGTTTAAAGAGATGCAGCGGCGCGAGGAGGAACTCCGCCTCAAAGTGGATGACATGGAAAATCGTGAACAGAGATGTAACCTGCAATTCTTCGGACTGACGGAGGTGGAGGGGGAGACCCAGACCGGCCTGGAGGGCAAAGTGCAGGAGATCATTAGGATTGTCTTGGGAATTGACTCCGGGGAAACCATCCTGATTGATAGGGTTCATCGAGCTGGCGGAGGCGGTAGGGGCCCACGCTCCGTGCTTGCGAAGTTCCACTATTACAGAGACGAAGCAAAAATACTTGAGAGAGCTAGAACTCTGAGAGATACAATACAACTCCAGGGTGGCAATTTACCAGGACCTATCCGCCCTCACGCTACAAATGAGGAAAAAATGCGGTCTGATTACTAGTTGGCTGCAGGAGAAGGGGGTCCGGTACCACTGGGGACACCCATTCTACCTATCCTTTGAATGGCAAGGGGAAAACTTTCAGCTCGTTACAGAAGAGGGCATCCAGAGAGGCATCAACGAACTGATCGGGGAAACCCCCCGGGCTCTCGGGGGAGAAAGGCAGATCCTACGGAGGCCCGAGCCGTGCCCCACGGGACCCTTGCTTCGGCCAGGGGAAACACAAAGTGAAGGGCACCCGGAAATTCAGAAAAACCAGGCACCCCTCGGAGGGACGTGGAGGACCCGCATGATTATCTGATAGAGAAGTTAAAAGGAATGCAGTGCCGATCTGTTGTGGTTCACTCGCCCACTCGCCCTCCGTGGCTGTTGGCGAATTGGGGAGAAACATTTGTTCCACTTTTGTTGACGCCAAGGCCCGCGCGATGGATCCGAATGATTAAGAGGGAAGGAGAGAAAGTTAAGAAATGTGATGTTATTGTATTGCATTTGCCCGCAGGACCCTCATGGGCCCCTCCATGTTTGGGGGGCGTGTTATGTTGTATTGTGATGTTGCCACGGTTGGCGAGGCTTATGCCGAAATTGATGATTGAAGTTTTCGGGTCCCACCTGTCTGAAACACGGAGTGGTGGTGTTCTCGGTTGTCACAAGGTGGCCAGGTGCGTCCCCCGAGACCTTCGAAAAAACCCAGATTCACACTGGAAGCTAGTTCACGGTGGGACCCTGCCCCTATGAGACACAAGACACGCAGCGTGATTATAGGGGCTGGGGCGGGGGAGGTCTTGTAGAAGGAGTGGACCCCGACTAAACCTGTAAAATGTTCCTATAGGTATAACCTGGAGGGTACGATCCACACTATTTCTCTCTCGGGGCCCAGGCAGCGGCCCTGGTGGTTCGTTGACTAAACCCGATGTATGTCGGGCGATGGAGACGGACGCCTACCAAAATGGGTAAGGGAAATGGGGAACCGGGGAGGGGGGGAGGGGAAAGAAATGGGGAACGCCATGCCATCGTTCTGGGGTTCAAGTCTATGGATGATAACGGGGGCACTCACTGAGGCTTTACAGGGCAAGGACAGCGACGACCATGGTTGAAGGTCGGATCGCTACGCTAAATGTGAAAGGTCTCGACTTGCAAAACAAGCGGTCTCTCACAAGTAACTTATTCCGCAAACAGAAATTACTGGCCCTCTTCCTACAAGAAACCCACTATAGAAGGGGGGCCGAGTCAACGATCAAAGGAAAGGAGATGGGTAGAAACTTCTGGGCCTCGCACAAATCCTCAAAGAAGGAGGGAGTGGGTATCCTCTTGGGTAAATCGCTGCATCTCACTGATGTAGAGACGAAAAGGGGCTTTGGAGGTAGATTTCTTGCAATCAAGGGGTCAGCCCAGGGCACACGAGTCACACTAGCAACCCTGTACGCGCCCGACACCGGCCAAGTCAAGTTTATCCACAAGGTTCTTGGGGTCATGGACGGGTGGGCAGAGGGAGCCACAATCCTGGGCGGAGACTTCAATCTCATCATAGACCCCCATCTTGACTGGTGGTCGGCCATAGGGACGGGGCCAAAAGCCCCCACAAAAGATAATCTCGCCCTGAGGGACCTCCTACAAGAGTACTACTGGGTTGACGTAATGCGCAAATGCTGGCAAACCCCTGGGTTTACACGTTCTTCTCCCCCTCCCCACCAAACATATACCAGAATTGATTTGCTGCTGGTGTCGGAGGAGGTAGGGGGAGAGGTTGGAAACCCCACGGTTGAATCTGTGACCTGGTCGGATCATGAACTCCTCGTTATGGAATGGCGGCTGCAAGCCACCGTGAAATCACATAGGTGGCGCTGTAACGACACCCTCATGAGGGACCAGGTGTTTAAGGAATTCCTTAAGAACGAAATAGAAGCCTTCTTCTTATCAAACGACACAGGGGAAGTCCCAATGTTACAGTTTGGGAGGCAGCGCAGGCCACCTTCAGGGGTCTCCTCATCGCAGAGGGTTCGAGCAAGAAGCGAGAGAGGGCCCTGATAGAATCCAGAATCCAGGAAGACCTGCGGGCCATGAGGGCACAGCTCACCAAGGGAAACGTAGACCGCGAAAACCTCCTGAGTGAAATGAGAGAGAAGAGACCAGCTCTGCATACAATCCTGATTGGAGAGGTAGTTAAAAAAATGAGATACACGAAGCAGAGATACTATGAGAGGGGCGACCGGGTTGGAACTCTTCTGGCACATAGGCTGAGGGGAAACAGGGCGGGCAGACACATAGAAAAGGTCAAAGACGGGGCGGGTAACACCCAGATAAAAACTGAACGCATAGCCAAATCATTTGCGGCCTTCTATAAGGCCCTTTACACTAAACTGGATGAAATTCGAAAATATCTTGACGACTACCCCCTACCCAAGCTCACAGACCTAGAGAGGGAGACAATAGACAAGGAGATAACAGAGGAGGAGGTGGAAGAGGCCATCAAAAAGCTTAAAATAGGCAAGACCCCGGGAGAAGATGGGTACACAGCGGATTTCTATAAACAATTCCAGTTCGAACTAACCCAACCACTGACCAAATTATTTAACCAAATCAAAACCTTAGAAACCATTCCACTGACATTCCTGCAGGCCATAATCGCAGTTATCCCTAAGCCGGGCAGAGACCCAGCGGAGTGTGGCTCATACAGGCCCATCTCGCTTCTGAACACAGATGCCAAGATCTTCACCAGGATCCTGGCGACACGTCTAGAAAGGTGTCTCCCCCGACTGATCCATCCTGATCAGGTAGGCTTTGTAGTAAATAGACAAGGAGCAGACAGCATGCGCAAAACCCTGCACATACTGAACTCAAATGGAGTGAAATCTGACGGTGCTCTTCTCTTGTCTCTAGACGCGGAGAAGGCGTTTGACAGGGTGAGCTGGGCCTTCATGGAGGGGGTTCTGTCGTCCTTGGGGGATGGGACCCAGGTGGCGGGGATGGATGACAGACCTTTACTCCCGCCCTTCTGCCAAAGTGGTGGTCAATGGAGGAGAGTCAGAGTCCTTTCCTTTAGAGAGAGGCACAAAACAGGGATGCCCACTGTCTCCCCTCTTATACTCCCTGGTGATGGAACCCTGAGCCATAGCAATCAGGACTAATGATCAGATCCAGGTGTTATAATAGGGGGAACAGACTACAAAATAACCCTGTTTGCCGACAATGTCCTCCTTTACCTCTCTAATCCATCCCAATCAGTCCCAGAGGTGTTGAATAGTCTGGAGCGATATGGTTCCCTGGCAGGCTATAAGCTCAACGTAGATAAATCAGTGGCTTTCCCGGCAGGCCAGCTCAACGAGACCGAGGGACAATACATCGAAAACCTCCCGTTTTGTAAACAGAGGTACTCTCTCACCTGGGGATCCAAATTCCAATCCACCTAGAAGATCTCTTTAAGGTAAAATACCCGCCCCTATGGAGGTCAATCAAACACGACCTGGGACGCTGGTCAAAATCCGGCCTCTCATGGATGGCTCGCCTCAACTCCATCAAAATGGTAATCCTCCCCAAGTTCTTATATTTGTTTCAAATGCTGCCAACCCAGATACCAAACTCATTTCTCCTAGAGATCAAACGGGCCCTTCTCCGCTATCTATGGGCCGGTAAATCCCACAGGATTGCTTATGACACTCTCACTAGACCCAAGGATGAGGGTGGAGTTAATTTCCCAGATCTAAACACTTATTGTAAGGCGTCACAATTGCCTGTCCTTGTTAATCATCTGACGACTGGCCCAAAGAAACAATGGGTAACACTGGATAACACACTCTTCTCGCCGGTCACAGTTGTGACCTCACTTTGATATATACCAATGTTTGCATTATTTTTTTGAATTGTCATAATTGTAAAATTCCAATAAAACCAAATTTTCAAAAAAAAGAAAGACCTTAAAATGCACCATGTCCTAGACTTGTGCCCTGCAAACACATGTCAAGCCACAAAGGTTGTGCATGACAACGCTACAAGAGGTAATCCCACTGCTAAAACGAGGGGACTACATGGCAACATTGGACATGAACGATGCATACTTTCATATTTCAATGTTCCCAGCGCACCAAAAATTCTTGCGCTTCACGATAGCAAATCAACACTGCTAATTCAAGGTGCTGCCCTTCGGCATAGCCTCAGTTCCAAGGGTGTTCACCAAGTTATTGGCGGTAGTGGCGGTGCACTTACGCAGACAATCCCAGTGTATCCTTATCTGGACGATTGGTTGTTCTTTGGGCTTTTTGCTTGCAAATGTTTTCAATCAACCTTTTGTTCCAATTGGGGTTTTCAATCAACGAGAAAAAATCAAGCCTCGTCCCAAGCCAAATGAAGCAATTCCTAGGCGCCATCATAAAGACAAAGGAGGGGCTAGTCTTCCCCCTCAAACGAAAGGGTTCAAAACATGCTGCTGCAAATACCTCATTAGCTTGCCAGTCGCCATATAACCTTATACAAGGCAATGCGCCTGCTCTGGATGATGGCTTCATGCATTTATCTAGTTCCACACGCACAGTTGCGCATGCGCCCAATGCAGGAGTGGTTAGCAAAACAATGGTCTCAGACAAGCAGTCAGTGGGACGATTTAGTGGTTGCTTTACTAACCCTAGTACAAGCACTTTGCTGGTGGTCAAAGGAAAATCTGTTAAAAGGGAAACTTTCACAATCTTCCAATACAAGTGATTGCAACAGACGCCTCTCTCTGGATGGGAAGCCCATATCCTTCACCACACAGCGCATAGCATGCATAGCATGTGGACACAGATCACAGCCCAAAACCACATCAACCTTCTAGAACTACTAGCGGTACTCACAGCTATGCAAGCCTTCCAACTGCATTTAACAGGCCAAACGGTGCAAGCCCTTGGACAACACCACTACATAAACAAGCAGGGAGGCACATGCATTCCAAGTCTGTCCAGGCTATCCCAGAATATTTGGAAGTGGGCACTAAAGCGGAACATGTTTCTAGTGTCAACACGTTCCAGGAGAACTTAATTCTTTAGCGGACTCTCTAAGTAAGCAGAGATCCTCGATCCGATTGGCAACTCAACCGAGGAATTTTAGACAACGGCTTCGCCCTCTGGGGTTATCCTTCTTTAGACTGGTTTGCCACAAGTCTAAACTCACAATGACCAGACGTCTCATCCAGGTTTCCCCAACCCAGATCCAAGGGGAACACCCTGCGGATGATTTGGTCAACCAAGTTTGCTTATGCTTTTCCACCGACACTGCTCCTGAGCAGGATAGTGCACAAGATGCAACAGGAACAAGCGACTCTCCTGGTTGCTCCTATGTGGAAGAGACAACCTTGGTTCCCAAATCTGCTCAATTGGCGATGTGCGAGCCAATCAAGCTCCCGTGCCCCCAAAACATGCTATCCCAGCACGGGGGGGTGAGTGGGACGACAGCATTCCAGCCACATCCTCAGCCTATGAACTTGGCAGCTTTGCTCCCGAAGTCATAGAGTTTGAACATTTAAAATGACCTCAAAGGTGTATGGAAAACCTCACGGAGGCAATCAAACCTAACACCAGGCACTGCTACTTCAACAAATGAAAAAGATTTGTGATATGGTGCCGATCAAAGGATGTAAACCCTATTGAATGTACTCCTTCACACACTCTTCACTAAATGCTCCACTTACTAGACTCTGACCTAGTATTTAACTCCAAGGTTCACCTAGCGGCTCTGTCTGCGTACACCACTTCACAAACCAAGGTGTCCGGTGTCCTGGTGGAAAGCTCCTGCTACGGCTTTCATGGAAGGAGTAAAGAGACTTTCTCCCCCCCCCCCCATTTCCAACCTGCCTCCAAGGTTGGGATCTTAATGTACTCTCAAAGCTCATGAATACCCCCTTCCAGCCTATGCACAAATCCAGCCTCATACTCCTATTTATTTTGTAATTTGTATAGTGCACCTAACCCGGAGGCATCTGGGCACTTATATTGGCAGTGAAATACAATGGTTACAGGGTTACGAACGTATCGGGGGAAGTAGTAAAGCATCCTCCCAGTTCATTACATCACTTCTTGATGAAAGCTAAATTGGTTGCAGGTTGCACCGGTACAATAAAACATAACTTACATTCACAATCTTGGGTTACAGTGTTCTTGTGGATGTTCGGGCTGGTTGTTATGGAGAGCAATTTTATTTAATAGTTCCTTTGTGAAGAGCCATGTTTTCAGGTGTTTGCAGAAGGTCCAGAAGGAGGCTTCTGCCCGAGTGGCTGGTAGTGAATTCATGTTTGGCGGCTACCACTGGAAAGCTATTGCCTCCAGCTTTCTGAAGCTTAAAACGAGGGGTAGAGATCAGGCGCGCGTTAGCTGAACGCGTAGGCCTGTTATTTTGGTGGGTGATAATTTTGTCTCAGGTATTTGGGGGCTGACTAATGTATGCATTTGTGCATCATACTGACATGCATCCATAGCTGCTTTTCTGGCAGCTATCATCTCAAAAAGAAGGGTTAGTGAGCTACATGCTTGGTCATGCAAGACCCTTTCTTTGTTATCCACAAAGACAAAGTGATACTTGAAACACACCCTAGTTTTTTTAACTAAATTCATATCCAAGTTCCATGTTAACCAATCCATTGTATTACCTGCTTTCTCTCAAAATCAATCAAACTCAGCTGAGAAAACCTCCATATACTGGATGTAAGGGCTACCAGTCATTTGGTCGAAAACCAAATGGTCGAATGACCATTTGATCGATGTCAAATGGTCGGAAGAAAAAAGGTCAAATTTTTAATTTTTTTATTTTCTGGGGGGGGTTCCCCCCAACCCCTTTTTCTTTATTAAAAAATATTTTTTAAGCAACCAAACAAAAAAAAATATATAAATAAATTCGACCTTTTTTTTTTTTCGACCATTTTGATTCGATCAAATGGTCATTCGACCATTTATTTTTTACCAGATGACCGGACACCGATGTAAGAAGGGCAGTTTTGTACTTTGAAAACAAAACAAGGCTTCTAAGAAAAACAGATCAACTGTTTGTCTCCATATCACCTGGCAGACAAGGTGATCACGTTTCAAAGAATGCCATCTCCAGATGTATAGTGAAATGCATACAGCTCTGCTATTCCCCATCAAAGAGAAAACTGCCTTTCACACGAAGAGCGCACTCTACCAGAGCTACAGAAGCTACTTAGGCTTTTATTGCAAATGCCCCACTAGACTCCATTTGCAAAGCAGCTACATGGAGTTCCATACATACTTTTACTCGGCATTACTGCATTGACACACATTCTAAAGCAGATTCGCAGGTCGGACTAGCTGTGCTAAAACAGCTATTTGCTGCCGTACCTTCTAACAACCCACCTTCTCCGGATACTGCTTGCTAGTCTATGCATAGCATGTGTTCTAAGCAGATCCACAAGCCTCAATAGGGATTACTCACCATAATCATATTTCTGATGCTTGTACATGCTTCGATTCACATGCACCCACCCGTCTTCCCCTCTTGGAGTAGAAGGTGCATAGATGGCTTTCTGGCTTTATCGCTTCTTATCTGCTTTATTACATCTGTAATCACGCTACACTTCATGCTACTGCATGTCAGAAACACGTGAAGGACCATGGCTACAGTGGATGTCACACTAGGGATAGCATTACTGACACGCCTTGTCGACGTCCCTTTTTGAGTTTCGAAAACCAATAATGTAATACTCTGCGACTACCATTAGATGTCGGCCTAAGCCGATAAAACCATCAAATAAGATCATGGTGAGTAATGTATCACATATTTGTGAAAGTGTTTGTATGTTCGTGGTTGGCTCCCACCCCATAACAGTTGGCTGAAATGTTGCCACAAGGTTGGCATACCAGTATGGTGTACTGGGATAGTGATATCTGACCAACCCCACCCATTCGCCCTGCACAGGGGTGTATCTGGGTCCAGCCCTGTGCTATCAGTATAGACTATTTCAGGAGTTAGCCGATTTTGCGATTTAAAAAAAAAAAAAGGGAAGTTATGACACAAAACATACCCAAGGCTACAGCAGACCCCCACATGCTTGTCCGCTACAGACATATATATATATATATATATATATATATATATATATATATATATATTTCGGAGGCTTGTGGAATCTGCTTAGATCACATGCTGTGCATAGGCTGACATCTAGTGGAAGCTGCAGAGTATTAGTTTGTTTTTCGAAACTCGAAAATGGGCGTCGACACAGGGCGTGCCAGTAATACTATCCCTAGTGTGAAGTCCACTGTGCCCATGATCCCTCACGTGTCTAGGACTCTCAGATTGTTTTTTTCCGCCATGCTGGTCGGAAGCACTGAGCGGAGTTCCCTGACTTAGTCAGATTTTGCAAATATTGTTATATATTTCCCTGTTTATTCCACCTATACGTCGAGTCTCCGAACATCGACACTCGATGCCGGATCGAAGAAAATTCGACCGTCGGACTACAGCGACGGATTTGGGCCTCGGAAGGCCTCTGGCCTCGGCCCGGCAAGTAGGGAGAGTGGGGGGTGGCACATATCCTACACTCTGATTAATATAGGTCCATTACTTATATTCCTACACTCCCAGCCCGCTGCCACAGGGTGCGTATGGAGGGTACCCCTTTTCAATTTTGCCCCAAGTGCAACCGCAAGTATCCTTGGGTTGACAGACACGCCACGTGTAACCTCTGCTTGCCGAGGGACCACCCCAAGGCGAATTGCAGAGCGTGCAGTCGGTTTAAACCGAAGACCCTTAAGGACCGTTCCACAAAGCGTTGGGCCCACCACGCCAGGCAACAAGAGGCCATGGCCGCGGAGGGTGCCTTCAGCGATGGCAGCGACGCCGTACTTTCGGACGGCGAGGGCAATGTAGCGTCGATGGACAGCCAAGCGCAAGTCCCCGACCTCGGAAGGTTGTCCGGCAGGGCAGCTATGGGGAAGACCCCCGGCGACACGAGCGCTACCCACACCACTTCCAGCAAACAAAGGTCCAACCGAGACCCGACGCGCACGTTGAGTTCCCGGAAAGAGGCACGTAGAGAACGGTCCACCGAGTCAGTGTCCTCTGGGCGTTTGCATTCGGGATCGCCTCATGACACCAGGCAACCCTCCACTGTTGCTAAAAGTGCCTCGCTCCCCTTAGTGACTGAGGTTCGGTCGTCGGAGGACGACGCCGACCGCTATCCCCAGGCCGCACTCCAGGAGTCGGCGTCTGCAGGCAGCGTGAAGGCTGCTACCGAATCCCTTACACTCTCCAGAGACCGGGACTCTACCCCCGAATTTCGGCGCCAGGCATCGAAAAGCTCTGATAGGGCCCAAAAATCGGGGAAACTCTTCCACCTGCAGGGAGGGGGGAAAACAATGAAGTAAGCAGTCCCAGCCTACTTCCACTCCCAAACTACATTCTACTCCACCTAAACAGACGGACAAGTCTCAATCTCTTACCTCTAAGGCCCCTGTTCAGGCCAGTAAGTCTAGTCAGGACAAATCTCAGTCTGTTGTCCCTAAGACCCCTGTTCAAACCAGTAGGTCTAGTCAGGATAAAACAGGGAAAGCACTCCAGGAAAGAGTTATTCCCAGTTCAAGGGAATGGTCCAGTGATGACATACTGTCAGGTTACAGTGGCATATTCTCAATTACATTGGGTCTGGGGAGATTTAGTATAGAAAGGTTTTGGGAAGTTTTTATGGAGTTTAATTTTAAAACAGCCAATTTTGCAGTCTATGGAGAATGCCCCAAGCCAAGATGGAGGTCCTCGGTCTAAATTCTAATTGGCTGGTGATTGTTTATAGGGAAGACAGTGAACATTCTAAACTGCCTTTCATCGTCTTTGCCCAGCTGAGAGGTCGTGTACTAAGCTGCTCCTGCTTAACTTGTTCAGGGGTTTCAAGTTTCAAGCAGTCGAGCGGCTTCTTTGGAAAGTAAGCAGGAATCTTTATGGAGTTCGTTTTGGCACAGGACAGGAGTAAGAAGATTTCAAGTTGCCTAAGAAAATAAGTTTCCAAGACTCTTCACAAGGTAAGTTCTTTTAAAACTCAAAACTCTATCTAATGTTCTTGTAGAAGAGTTAAATTGATTTTCAAGCTCATATGAAGACATTTTATAGAACGGTAGTGCTATCGTTTGTTTTTCTTTGCTACGCTACGTTTTTTCTATCCAGCGCATGGTTTTTCCGTTAACAGAAGCCTGCACGTGAAAGTCTTCGCTTGAGAATCTAGCGCGAGCTCTTTTGTGTCACGTGATACTATAGCGCGAGTGTTTTTCTACCCGCGGTTGGTTTTCAGCACGTGTGCGTTTACTCGCTCCTTGGATAAGCGCGTGTGGATTTTTTCCCGCGGTTTAGACTTCAGTGCGTGTGTGTTTATTCGTTACTTGGATAAAGCGCGTGTGTATTTTTCCAGCGGAATGGACATTATCGCGTGTGCTTTTTACTCGCTCCTTGGATAAGCGCGTGTGGATCTTTTCCGCGGTTTAGACTTCAGCGTGTGTGCGTTTACTCGCTCCTTGGATAAGCGCGTGTGGATTTTTCCCGCGGTTTAGACTTCAGCGCGTGTGCGTTTATTCGCTCCTTGGATAAGCGCGTGTGGATTTTTCCCGCGGTTTAGACTTCAGCGCGTGTGCTTTTTAATCGCTCCTTGAATAAGCGCGTGTGCATTTTTCCGCGGTTTGGTTTTCAGCGCGTGTACGTTCTACACTCAGTTTGGATTTTTTATGCATGGCAAGATATTTCCATGTGAAATTTTTCGTCGCAAGTTTTCAAAGGCAGTTAATAAGAAATATAAGAACTTTCCAGAAACACTAGAACTTCCATTTACTTTTAATGAACTTAAGACTTTGTTCAAGCTTCTTGAGTTTTTAGAAGATATCTGCAAAGTTAATTTCGCATTCATGGACCTACTGAGAAGGCTGAATGATCATTGAGATTCAAGTCAACTAGTAAGGAAGTCTAGTCAGCTTATCACTTCTCTGGGCATTCTGTAGAGAAGTTCCAGGTATGGTTTTTACTTTTTTTTGGTAAAGGATATTGAGAATTAAGGTTAGTATAGTACTCAATAAATAACAAGGTGTATATATGTTTGTTTTTACTACAGGTGAAGAACCAGCTAGTTAATAGCTTCCAGCCTGGTGTTTGTTAATTTGTCCCTTCACCCTGGAAGTGAGGTAAACTGAGCAGTTTATAGTATCAGCTCAAAGTGCCACATTTTGGGTGGATTGTCGGGGGCTCAGCAGCTTCCGCAGACACCAGGATCTCAGTTTGACAGAATGAAAGGCCAATAAAAAAAAAGTCTGCCCAAGCTGTATGAACCCCGACGAGACAGCCATGGAGGCGTTGGGAGAAATGGTTAGGGAAATTAGAGAAGAGTTACGGGTGGCTCATCAGGAATATTCAAATCTTAATAAAAAAATGGATGAGTTAAATTTAAAGGTAACACAAATACAAGAAATAGAAGTTAGAAGAGAAGTGGAAGTTTCGGGAGGTGCAGGAAACCCACCTGAGTTGGTGAGAGTAGGGGAAGAACAAGGACCTAGGCTTCCAAGGGAAGTGGTGGGTGGTTTAGGAACCTTAGTTATGCCAGTTCCTTTGGCTGCTCCTGAGCGTTTTTTGGGAGATCCGAGAAAGTTTCAAATTTTTCAGACTCAGTGTGAATTGCATTTCTTAAGTCGTCCTGAGTTATTTTCAACGGATGCTTCAAAGGTCACATTTACATTATCCTATTTATCAGGAGAAGCTTCTGCGTGGGGAAGTCGTTTGGTGAGTCAAAAGAGTTTGGCTTTGAATAATTATTCCCTGTTCCAGGCCGAATTTAAAAAGATGTTTGATAAGAGACAGGTTTCTTTAGAGGTAGATGGAGAACTACTGGAGCTGCGTCAGGGAGCAAAGGAGTTGATTTCTTATATCACTCAATTTAGAACTTTAATTCTAGAGAGTAGTTGGCCAGAGGAGAAGAGGGCTTCCTTATTTTATCGGGGCTTAAAAGATGAATTAAAAGATGCTTTGGCTGGAGTTTTGGAACGACCAACTACTTTAGATGCTCTAATTGATTTGGTAGTTCAGTTAGATTTTCGTTTAACTGAAAGACGTTTAGAGCGAAGACATTCTCAGGGAGAAGTTAGGTTTCTGGGAAGAGTTGAGAGATCTAAGGTTGAGGTGGTGAACAGAGAAGTTAAGTCAAAGGTAAATGAGCTGCAGAGTCGGGTGAGAGGTCCGTTGTCAAAGGAAGAGAAGACAAGAAGAAGGGAGAATAATTTGTGTCTATACTGCGGTAGGAGTGGTAATTTCCTTGAAAACTGTCCTTTTACCTCCCAGAAGATCTTCAATTCTTCAGGCAGAGTACAACAAGTGGCTAACACGATACAGACAGCTGTCCCTCACATAACTGTGAACGTATCCTTAATGTTTGAAAAGAAAATCCTAGGTTCTGGGCCAATTATTATTGATTCAGGGGCAACAGGAAATTTTATGGACAGAGGATTGGCAAAGGTTCTAGGTGTTCCTTTAGTGGCTAAGAAGGAAGTGGAGCAGGTAAGGGCAGTTGATGGTACATCTCTTTCTTTAGGTCCAATCACTCATAATACAGAGGTACTTGAGATGGAGTTGACTGGAGGTCATAAGGAAACTATTTCTTTTGAATTAATTGACGCCCCAATCTTGAAAATAATCTTGGGTATGCCCTGGCTTACTCTTCATAATCCTAGAATAGATTGGAGTGCAAGAATTGTATCCCTAGAATCAACTTTTTGTAAGGAACATTGTTTCTTAGGAAAATGTCATGAAGAGGAAGAAAGATTTGTGAATTCAGTTTCGTTTTCACTTGCAGAAAGAGGGGCAATAGGTTTTGATGTTGGAGCAGTAGTGGGTGAACTTCCTATTTGTTATCAGGATTTTTGAAAAGGAAGCTGGAGAGTTGCCTCCTCATAGACCTTTTGACTGCAGGATAGATTTGGAGCCTGGAGCTATTTTACCTAGCAGTAGGGTTTATGCCCTGACAGAAAAAGAGAATGACTATTTGAAAGAATACTTAAAGGAAAATTTGGCTAAGGGATTTATTCGGCACTCTCAATCGCCGGCTGCATCACCATTGTTCTTTGTGCCAAAATCTGGCGGTTCTCTCAGAACTTGTATAGATTACAGGGCGGTAAATAGAATGACAGTAAAAAATCGGTATCCTCTCCCTCTCATCTCTGAGATGTTAAATCAAATCCAAGGTGCCACCATTTTTTCTAAATTGGATTTACGTGGAGCTTATCTTGTACGAGTTCAAGAGGGGGATGAGTGGAAGACGGCATTTAAGACCAGATTTGGCCTGTACGAGTACCAAGTGATGCCATTCGGTCTCTGCAATGCCCCAGCGGCTTTTCAATTTTTTATCAATGAGGTTCTCCGGGAATTTCTTGATATTTTTGTTATCGTTTATATTGACGATATTTTGATTTTTTTCCCAAAATTTGGAGAAACACAAAATTCACGTTCGACAGGCCTTGAGAAAATTGAGAGAGAATAATCTTTATGCTAAATTGGAGAAGAGTCAGTTCCATACGAATTCGGTAGAATTTTTAGGTTTTGTGATCACTCCTTGTGGTCTGGAAATGAATCCGAAAAAGGTGGAAGCGGTTCGTGATTGGCCTACTCCAACGAAGGTGAAGGAGATCCAGAGTTTTTTGGGATTTGCCAATTTTTACCGAAGATTCATTGAAGGCTTCTCCAGTTTAGTAGCTCCAATTACTCGACTTTTGAAGAAAGTAGTTCCATTTGTTTGGGACGTTAAGGATAATGAGGCTTTTCAAATATTGAAGGAGAAATTCATAACTACTCCTATCTTGATTCATCCTGATACTTCTAAGCCATTTTTTGTAGAGGCTGATGCTTCCAATGTGGCAATGGGAGCAATGTTGTCGCAGAGGCATAATGTTACTGGACAATTGCATCCACTGGCCTACTTTTCTAAGAGGTTCTCATCAGCGGAAGAAAATTACATCATTTCAGATCGAGAGCTACTTGCGATCAAAGCAGCATTTGAAGAATGGCGACATTTTTTAAAAGGAGCACGTCATACTGTGACAGTATTAACTGACCACCGAAATGTACTTTTTTTGAAGACAGCAAGAACTCTGACACCTCGACAACTAAGATGGTCTTTATTTTTTGCAGATTATGATTTTATAGTTACTTTTAAGCCAGGAAATCAAAATAAAAAAGCAGATGCTTTGTCACGGCAATTTCCAGAAAGTGAAGTTAAGTCGGTCTGTGAGTCACTTCCATTGATTGCTCCAGAACGTTTTGTTCTTGCTGGAATTGAGAAGGAAAACGAAATCTTCAAGAAAGTACGAGAATCCATCTCTGAGACACAACTTGAACATTGGGTTCGTTTGGATCCAGCTCGTAAGATTAAAGATGGTTTGCCTTATCTAGACGACAGACTCTATTTACCATCTATTGAACTTAGAGAAAAGATATTGAAGGAGTGTCACGAATCAGTTCTGTCAGGACATCCAGGATATCGGAAAACTCTAGAGTTGGTCAGAAGACATTTTTGGTGGGATAAAATTCGACAAGATACTCTTAATTTTGTTAAGACCTGTGAAGTTTGTGCTAGATCTAAGAACCTCGTCGGAAAGCCTTCTGGGTTATTGGAACCGTTGCCAGTTCCACCGCGGCCTTGGTACTCAGTGTCTTTAGATTTCATCACGGATCTGCCACAAGATAAGGGGTGTACATCAGTATTGGTGTAGTTGATTTACTCACTAAAGAAGCACATTTCATTCCAATGGAGGGAGAGGTTACCGCCGATAGTTTAGCTCAGTTTCTTGCAAGAAGTAGTAAAACTGCATGGAATTCCCAGTCAGGTCATCTCAGACAGAGGGTCTCAGTTTATTTCTAAGTTTTGGAGAGCCTTTTGTAAGAGATTGGGAGTTGAGGTATGTCTCATCAGGTTACCATCCCGAAACCAATGGGCAAGTGGAAAGGATAAATCAGGAGTTGGAGAAATATTTGAGGTGTTATCTACAGACAGGGGAAGAGTGGGTAGATATGTTGTGGGTGGCAGAATTCGCATATAACAACTGTAGTAAGGATGCCACCTCTGTCTGTTTTATTTGGGACGAGGTTTTCATCCTCGTTTTCTTAGTATTGAGATTAATAATGATTCTGGAAACCCGGAAGTGGAAAAGAGACTAGAGGTCATGAAAAGAAATTTGGAAAAGGCAAAAAGGGTGTTGGTGGAGAGTAAACAAAAATATAAAAGATTTGCTGACCTTAAAAGAAAGACTAGTCCCCAATATAGTGAGGGAGATTTGGTGTGGTTATCAACCAAGTTTTTGAGAATTAAAGGAAGAAATAAGTTTTGCCCTCGTTTTGTCGGACCGTTTGTTGTCGAAAGGGTGATAAATCCAGTGGCTGTTCGCCTTAGATTACCAAGACACATGAAAACTCACCCAACTTTTCATGTTGGCTTGTTGAAACCTGTGGTTAAAGGAACTAGATTGACACCTACTCCTTCAGCAGTTGTAATTGAGGAAGATGATTCAGAAGAATTTTTAGTTAAGAAAATTCTGGACTCTAGAAGAGTGAGAGGAAAGCTACAGTATCTCATTGATTGGGAGGGTTTTGGTCCTGAAGAACGCACTTGGGAGAAAGCAAGTGATGTGCATGCTCCTCGTTTGGTTGAAAGATTCCATAAGAAATTTCCATTGAAAAGTGGCCCAGGGAGGGGGGTACTGTCAGGTACTGTCAGGTTACAGTGGCATATTCTCAATTACATTGGGTCTGGGGAGATTTAGTATAGAAAGGTTTTGGGAAGTTTTTATGGAGTTTAATTTTAAAACAGCCAATTTTGCCCTTAACATTCATTGCAGTCTATGGAGAATGCCCCAAGCCAAGATGGAGGTCCTCAGTCTAAATTCTAATTGGCTGGTGATTGTTTATAGGGAAGACAGTGAACATTCTAAACTGCCTTTCATCGTCTTTGCCCAGCTGAGAGGTTGTGTACTAAGATGCTCCTGCTTAACTTGTTCAGGGGTTTCAAGTTTCAAGCAGTCGAGCGGCTTCTCTGGAAAGTAAGCAGGAATCTTTATGGAGTTCGTTTTGGCACAGGACAGGAGTAAGAAGATTTCAAGTTGCCTAAGAAAATAAGTTTCCAAGACTCTTCACAAGATAAGTTCTTTTAAAACTCAAAACTCTTTATCTAATGTTCTTGTAGAAGAGTTAAATTGATTTTCAAGCTCATATGAAGACATTTTATAGAACGGTAGTGCTATCGTTTGTTTTTCTTTGCTACGCTATGTTTTTTCTATCCAGCGCGTGGTTTTTCCGTTAACAGAAGCCTGCGCGTGAAAGTCTTCGCTTGAGAATCTAGCGCGAGCTCTTTTGTGTCACGTGATACTATAGCGTGAGTGTTTTTCTACCCGCGGTTGGTTTTCAGCGCGTGTGCGTTTACTTGCTCCTTGGACAAGCGCGTGTGGATTTTTTCCCGTGGTTTAGACTTCAGCGCGTGTGCGTTTATTCGTTACTTGGATAAAGCGCGTGTGTATTTTTCGCGCGGAATGAACATTATCGCGTGTGCTTTTTACTCGCTCCTTGGACAAGCGCGTGTGGATTTTTTCCCGTGGTTTAGACTTCAGCGCGTGTGCGTTTATTCGCTACTTGGATAAAGCGCGTGTGGACATTATCGCGTGTGCTTTTTACTCGCTCCTTGAATAAGCGCGTGTGCATTTTTCCGCGGTTTGGTTTTCAGCGCGTGTACGTTCTACACTCAGTTTGGATTTTCATGCATGTGCAAGATATTTCCACGTGAAATTTTTCGTCGCAAGTTTTCAAAGGCAGTTAATAAGAAATATAAGAACTTTCCAGAAACACTAGAACTTCCATTTACTTTTAATGAACTTAAGACTTTGTTCAAGCTTCTTGAGTTTTTACAAGATATCTGCAAAGTTAATTTCGCATTCATGGACCTACTGAGAAGGCTGAATGATCATTGAGATTCAAGTCAACTAGTAAGGAAGTCTAGTCAGTTTATCACTTCTCTGGGCATTCTGTAGAGAAGTTCCAGGTATGGTTTTTACTTTTTTTTGGTAAAGGATATTTAGAATTAAGGTTAGTATAGTACTCGATGAATAACAAGGTGTATATATGTTCGTTTTTACTACAGGTGAAGAACCAGCTAGTTAATAGCTTCCAGCCTGGTGTTTGTTAATTTGTCCCTTCCCCCTTTCCCCTGGAAGTGAGGTAAACTGAGCAGTTTATAGCATCAGCTCAGAGTGCCACATTTTGGGTGGATTGTCAGGGGCTCAGCAGCTTCCGCAGACACCAGGATCTCAGCCTGACAGATATACAGAGTAATGTCAAGGATGTCATCATCGGCAGATTTCTACGCCAAAAACCCAGAACACTTTCTCTCTTATACCCCAGAAGGGTCAACTCCCTCAGGCTCTAAGGATCCAATACCCCCAAGTAAGAAGTCCCGGGTTGAAGCACCAACTCAGTCTTCAGACCCCTTCTATACACAGCCCTATTCTCAATATCGGGAAGATCCATCCTTTGGTGAGGATCCAGACGTGGGCATGTTCGAAGAACAAACTGAGACAGGCTGTTATGGGGATGAGGACCATGAGGAGGAGAAGGAGGAGGACGACGACCCAGATACAAACAGGTTAGATTCCCCGGTAGAGAAAGAGCCCGCGGTTACCGACTCCCCTGTCGACAACAAGCCTCTCCTAAATGAGGTCCTGTCCAGAGCGGCACAGCACTTCCACATTGACACCCAAGGTGCTCAGGAAGAGAGGGACTTTGCAGAGGAATTGGTGGGAGAAAAGAGACCTGTTGCTCAGGCCATCCCTATCCTTAAGTCAATACAAAGGAGGATGGACCCTTCCCTTGTTAACCCCAATCTCACTAGGGCAGTAAACCCCAGAATTGAAAAGCTTTTCAGGGCAGCCCAATCTGACCCACTGTACATAAGGGGACATCTCAAACCGGACTCCCTGGTTGTTACAAACACCCGTAAGAGGGAGGGAACACCCTTGTCATCGTCCGAAGCTCCCCCCGACAAGGAGAGCAAGAAGATTTATGGTTTTGGCAGGAAAGTAGACTCCACTTCCGCCTACCAGGCAAGAATTGCCAACTCCACCACCCTGCTGGCTAGTTACAACTGCCACCAGTGGGAAGAAGTCGCGGCTTTCATAGACTCTACCCCAGAACGCTTAAAAAGCCAATTGGCACGAGTTTCGGCAGAGGGGAGAGCCTTGTCAGGTTGCATTTCAAAATCAACCTTTGATGCCGGGGATAACGCCGGCAGATTAATTGCAGAAAGCACGTCATCAAGAGGTATGCTTGGCTACGGCAGTCTGGTTTCAAAGCCGAGACCCAAGCATCATTGATAGATACGCCGGTGGAGCTGGATCTATTGTTTGGAAAGGCGGTCAAGGACGCGCTGAAGAATGCCAAGGACGAGTACGAGACACAAGTCCCTAGGGCAACTAACCAACAAACCCCCTAACCAGAGAGGGAATGGCAATTTTCATCAGCCTCGCTGACAAAACTCCCAAAGAGGCTCAAACTATTCCCAAGGCCAGAGTACTACATGGAACACTAACCAGCAGTCTACCCAGAGTTATGGCAGGGGTAACAAAAGAGGTCGTGGTAGAGGTAGAGACAGTCCCAATAAAGGAGGGGGCACGCCTCCACCAAAACAGTGACGTTCCGTTCAGGGTCTCTTCTCACACATCCCCAGTAGGGGGGCGCATTTCCATCTTCACCCAAGCTTGGGAAGGGATCACATCAGACAGATGGGTGCTGTCCACAGTGTCCGCAGGATACTGCATAGAACTCCTAGAGCATCCCCGAAACCACCCTCCGCGACAGAGAATACACTCCTTAGACCACCAGAAGATCCTACTCGAAGAGATCGAAAATCTTGCAAAGGACGCGATAGAACTCGTCCCGGGACACCAGGTAAACAAGGGTATTTATTCAACTTACTTCCTTGTGCCAGAAAAAATTTGACAATGCGCCCAGTATTGGACTTAAGGCCTGCAAACAAGTATGTCAAGCCCCAAAAATTTCGCATGACTACTCTCCAAAAGGTAATTCCCCTCCTAAAAAAGGGGGATTGCATGGCAACATTGGATATGAAAGATGCCTATTTTCATATTTCCATGTTCCCAGCTCACAGAAAATATCTGCGCTTCAAGCTGGACAGTCAGCACTACCAGTTCAAGGTACTGTCCTTCGGGAAAGCCTCGGCTCCAAGGGTATTCACCAAGGTACTGGTGGCGACGGCGGCACACCTACGCAGGGAGGCAATCCCAGTGTACCCTTATCTGGACGACTGATTCATCACGGGGGAGACCCCAGTAATTTGCAGGACAAACATTCAAAGAACTATCGACCTCCTCTTCGAATTGGGCTTCTCCATAAACGAGAAAGAAATCAAGTCTGGTGCCCAGCACCTCCAAGCAGTTCCTAGGGGCTGTTCTAAATACTCAAGAGGGGTTGGCTTTTCCTTCAGAGGAAAGAATTCGGAATATACTACTGCAAATTCCGCAATATCAATCCGGTCGCCAGATAACAGAATGCAAAGCAATGCGTTTGCTGGGCATGATGGCGTCATGTATTTACCTGGTGCCCCACGCGCGCCTGCGTCCCATGAAAGAATGGTTGGCGAAAGTGTGGTCTCAGGCAAGTGGTCAGTGGGACGATCTAGTGGTCGTTTGGTCAACACTTGTACAAAGCCTCCACTGGTGGAAAAGAGACAATCTATCCAAGGGGAAACCCTTTTACGCTCTCGAGATACAGGCGGTAGTCACGACGGGCGCATGCCTGACAGGATGGGGAGCTCACCATCTCCAGCACACAACTCGGGGTCTCTGGTCTCACACAGTGGCCAAGAATCGCATCAACCTGCTAGAGCTTCTGGCAGTTTTCAGAGCGCTTCAAGCGTTCGAGCCCCACCTACTGAACCTGTCGGTCCAGATCCGGACGGACAGCACGACAGCCATGTTCTACCTGAACAAGCAAGGAGGGACTTGTTCGCCAAATCTGTCCAGACTTGCCCAGAAAATGTGGATATGGGCACTCAGAACATCTTTCTGTCATCTCAACATGTTCCAGGGGATCTCAATTCTCTAGCGGACGCTTTGAGCAGAGATCCCCTTCCGGAGGAACACGAATGGTGTCTACACAGAGAAATCGTAGAAGATCTCTTCTCTCAGTGGAGTTTCCCCACTATACACCTATTTGCCACAAGCGAAAACAGAGCGTGCCCAGGATTCGCATTCCAGGTTTCCCCAACCAGACTCCCTGGGGAGCGCCCTGTGGATGAACTGGTCAGGGATGTTTGCGTACGCTTTTCCACCAACTCCTCATCAGGAAGGTGGTGAACAAGATGAACAGAGAGTCGATGACGCTCATCCTAGTTGCTCCCATGTGGGCGAGACAACCGTGTTTTCCACACCTACGCAGACTTTCGGTGTGCGATCCCATCAAACTCCCGGGCTGGTACAATCTTTTGTCCCAGCACCAAGGTCAGAAGGTGCATCCTCTACCCAACTCCATGAACCTACCAGCATGGCTCCTGAGGTCATAGAGTTTGGACATCTCAATTTACCACAGAGGTGTATGGACATCCTAAAAGAGTCTAGGAAACCGAACACGAGGCATTGCTACTTCGACAAATGGAAGAGATTTGTTATCTGGTGCCAGAATAAACAAATCAACCCAGTTGATTGCACTCCTTCCACAATCGTGACATACATGCTCCACCTGCTGGACGCAGGGTTGGTTTTCAACTCACTAAAGGTACACCTGGCAGCACTCTCAGCGTACACCACCTCACATAGCAAGGTGTCGTGGTGGAAGGTACCTGTGGTTAAAGCCTTCATGGAGGGAGTAAAGAGACTTCATCCTCCTATATCTAACCCACCACCAGGATGGGACCTGAACGTGGTGCTATCTAAACTCATGGGCCCCCCATTCGAGCCCATGCATAAAACAAGTCTTAAACACCTGACCTATAAGACTGCCTTCTTAGTAGCCATTACATCCATAAGAAGGGTCAGTGAAATTCAGGCTCTGTCAGTGCAGGATCCTTTCTTTACTATTCATAAGGATAAGCTGGTTTTACAGACACACCCTAGGTTCTCACCTAAGTTTATTTCTAAATTCCATGTAAACCAGTCCATCGAGCTTCCGGCTTTCTTCCAAAACCCACAAAGCTCGGCTGAGGTTAAACTACACACCCTAGATGTGCGTAGGGCGGTCCTTTACTACGTAAACAAGACCAGACCGCTTAGGAAAACAGATCAACTGTTTGTCTCCATAGCCACAGGCAAGGAGGGAGATCACGTCTCTAAGGGTGCCATCTCCAAGTGGATTGTCAACTGTATCCAGTTGTTACTCTCTTTCTGACAAAACGTTGCCTTTTACGCCCAGAGCCCACTCAACAAGAGGCATTGGGGCCACTCTGGCTTTCATTGCAAATGTTCCCCTTGACACCATTTGCAAAGAAGCTACTTGGAGCTCTATTCACACTTTTACTCCGCACTACTGCATTGGCACCCATTCCAAGACAGATACTCAAGTGGGACAAGCGGTTCTAAGACATTTATCTGCTCATGACCCTTCTCAAATCCCACCTCCTTCTAACACTGCTCGCTAATCTATGCCCAGCATGTGATCTAAGCAGATTCCACAAGCCTCAGAAGGGATACATTACTCACCGTAATCGTATTTCTGATGCTTCTACCTGCTTAGATTCACATGCAACCCACCCTTCCTCCCCTCTGAGAGAAGGCGCATGGATGCTTGTAGTCTTATCTTATCTATCTTCTATCTGCTTGGATCATCTGTACTCACGCTGCTCCTCATGCTACCTCATGTCAGTAAAAATACAATCTCAGGGTCCTAGACATGTGAGGGATCATGGGTACAGTGGACGTCACACTAGGGATAGTATTACTAGCATGCCCTGTGTCGACGCCCATTTTGGAGTTTCGAAAAACAAACTGTAATACTCTGCAGCTTCCACTAGATGTCGCCCTATGCACAGCATGTGAATCTAAGCAGATACAAGCATCAGAAATACGATTACGGTGAGTAATGTTCTCTCTCTCTCTCTCTCTCTCTCTCTCTCTCTCTCTCTCTCTCTCTCTCTCTCTCTCTCTCTCTCTCTCTCTCTCTCTCTCTCTCTCTCTCTCTCTCTCTCTCTCTCTCTCTCTCTCTGATGGACAGTAGCACTCTTCACATCAAAGTAGCAAAGTTCTGGTAAAAATAACCGTCTTTATTAATGCCTTGCAGAATGGCACAAAAGTTAAAAAGCCATCAAATTCTGGCACTCCCAAAGTGCATAATGTAAATGCGCGTTGGGGACGTTAATTTGTGTGTATGTATATATATATTTGCAAAAGCCGGGAAAAAGAATTTCCAGTTCTCCCAGGGAGGGATGGCACTCGTGGCAATACACAAACCGCCGGTGTCAGTTGCTTCCTCGAATCCAAAACCAATGCAGTGTAGGGTTAAGTTCATTATCCAGTTTTATTAGGCATCTGCCAGATTAAAAAGTGCACGGTACAACGCGTTTCGCCGCCTACTCGCAGCTTGTTCACGTACAAGTGAAACCCACAACCAACTGTGTAAATATAGGTTTACAAACAATTAACCAGTCTCTATGGTTCTTTGTGCCATTTGTCCTTTGTCGCTTTCTAGTACCGGCTGTGTATATATATATATATATATAGCTTCAGTGAATGGAGAGGAAAACATGGCGGCCATTTTGTAAGTGGCAAATTTGCATTGTATAATGGATGTGTTATAGTCTAGACCATGTTAACAAGAAGGTTTATTACTGGCAAGTATAACCCGAGTGGGTTAACTCTTTTGCACATCTGCCAAGGTTAAAACCAATGTCCCTTTCAAAATTGCACATTAGTCAAGAAGTTATTAATTCTAAAATAGAAAACATATAATCCTAACATTTTTCATTTTTGCTTTTACTTGCACAGTGCACATGCCTGAAGAATTCGATTGACAGGCTATGATTCGATATAAATGTTTGCAGCTGATTGAATATAAGCAGAGTAATAAAGTGCTAAGTGCTTAAGTGTCATGTGCTAAAGTGCATCTATTGCTATATAAAGCAACAAAGGTAAAGTGCTAATGCATAAGGTGCAAAATATGGCTAAAACCAATTTCTGCTATTAAGTCTGCAAACATGAATATTTAAAATAAACCACTCAGTACAAAAGCAATAAAACCAATAAAAATATGTGCACCAATATAGTACAATATGATTTAGAACAATTATGCAATGTGGGGGACATAACTATGTTTAAAAATTAACCTCTCAATTCAACTATTTGACTGGACAACCATAAATTGAAGAACTGGCGATAAGAACCATCTAGGTGAATAAAATTTTACAATATAACACAACACAAATTTAAAAAGATGTTTTTGTTGACGAACAGACTTCATATGGAGAGCTTAGCACTTGTCAATACACCCAACAAGATGAGCTATATCGGTCCTGTGGCTCTAGGTTCCCAAGTAGGTGTATAACTCTTCATCTAAATTCTGTCCTTTGGGTTTTTTGGATTCAAAGTCTAAAATATATTTGGTTTCTTTTTTCCGCAGATCAAGTTCTCTATTGCCTCCCCGTGGATTGGCTTTTATATGATGTAGGCCAAGGAAACTTAGACAGTCCAGTTTGCCCTGATGAACATCTTTGAAATGGACAGCCATAGGATAGGAGGGGTCTGAGTTTTTTATGGCTCACATGTGTTGTAAAATTCTCAGCTTCAATTTGCCGATAGTGCGTCCAATGTACCAAAGGTTACATGGGCATAAGAGTCCATAGACCACAAACTCCGTATTACATGTAATGTAATTTTGCAATCGTAATTCGTAACTGGATGCATGTAGTTTGTTCTATTTAGGGCATACTTGCAGGCTTTGCATTTAGTGCATTTGTAAAATCCTGTTGGATTTGCATTTAGCCAAGAACTGTTCGATATTTTCTCCACGGGGGGCAAGAAACTGCTGACTAATGAGTCTTTGATTGATGGAGATTTTCTGAAAGTGATATTAATACGATCTTTAAGGATGGTAGAAAGTACTTAATCAGATTGCAAAATATGCCAATGTCGTTGAAAAATTTGACGAATCATATTGGCGTGAGTTCCAAACGTCAAAATTAGCCTTGTTTCGTCATCCTGTTTCTTTCTCCGGAGTATAATTGGAAGAGAGCAAGGTATTTCTGTTAAAATTATGAGCTTTCAAATAGGCTCTCTCCAAAACTGATTTTGGATACCGCTGTTTGGCGAAATTTGCAGCAGTGAACCGACACTCCTGATCAAATTTTTCTATTGTGCTACACTTGCGTCGTATTCTGACGAATTCGCCATAGGGAATACTCCACTTTAAAGACACTGGATGGTTGCTGGTTGCGAAAAGAGGCATATTGGAACTTGTTGGTTTCCGATGCAATTCAGTTAAAACTTCCTTCTGATTTGTTTTCACTAACACATCCAAAAAGACCAACTGGTCTCGACTATGGGTTTCTGTGAATTTCAAATTGATGTTATTCGTATTCAATAATTTGACGAATTCCAGCCAATCACTCATCTCCATTCCAAAGGATGAAGAGATCATCAATAAACCTAAGCCACAGGACCACTTGATTTGTGTATCTGATATTCCGTTCAGTCCATACTATAAACTTCTCCCACCATCCCATGGTCAAGTTTGCATAGGATGGTGCAAAGCTGGTACCCATAGCAGTTCCTCTGATTTGGTTGTAAAATTCATTATTAAACAAAAAGACGTTGTTGGTGAGGCACATCTCTATCATTTCAACTATCATTTCACAATGTGAAAGATAGTTTAGAGATCTTGTGTTTAAAAAATATTTACAAGCCATTTTACCATTCTCATGCTGTATAGAAGTGTATAATGAGACAACATCTAATGTGGGAAACATGTAATTTTCTTCCCATGCTATTCCTTCGATCTTACTGAGGAAGTCTTTCGTGTCTCGTAAATATGACGGTAAAGTGAATACGAGGGGAAGAAGAGTCTGATCCACATATTTAGAGAGGTTTTCTAATGAATCTCCATTCAGGCTAACAATGGGACGGCCTGGTGGATTGGTAGGATGTTTATGGATCTTGGGGAGAAAGTAGATGGTTGGAATGCAGGGGAATTTATTATACAGGAATCTGCAATCGTCTTCATCCAGAAGGCCCAAAGCGGACCATTTCTTTAGAAGACACTCCACCTTAAGTTGTATTCTTTCTGTCGGATTTCCTTCGAGCTTTTCATAACAACTGGTATCTAATAATTGTCTTTCAGCTTCTCTGATATAATCCACTCTGTTTTGTACAACAATGTTAGTACCTTTATCAGAGGCTTTAATAACGATACTGCTGATTTCTTGTATTTCTTTCAGGGTTTGTCTTTCTTTGGCTGAAAAATTGGGTTTAGCTTTAGTTGTTTTGAATCGTGCTTTTTGAAAATCTTGAAAAGCTTCTAGTTTACCACCAGGTTGGAATAGTGGATTAAAACGTGATTTAACCTTCAATTTGCTTTTCATGGGCCAGTCTGTCTCTATATTCAACATTTCTAATGAGATTTCTGATAAGGCCTCTTCGTTGTAGTTTGTTGATTCCAATTCTGCCAAATCAAGTAAAGCATCAAAATCCTCTATACAAATAGCTATTTTTCCTTGATGGACTTGTTTAGGCTTGCTTTTCGGAGGATTCAAGATAAAGAATTTCTTTAATCTGATTTTCCGCATGTATTTATAAAAGTCAATCCTAGTTTCAGCATAGTCGTATGAAGAAGTTGGACAGAAGTTAAATCCATACTGTAAAACTTTAATTTGATCCATATTGAGGGAATAACTCGACAGATTTATGATACCGTTATCAGTGTTAGTACTGTTCTTCATTTCTGTTTTTTCTGACCAGAGCGTGTTCTTGAATTCCCATCTGGCCCGGCGCTGCTTGTTCCTTTGTCCCCTCCTTGTTTTCCTTTTCCACCTCGTCCTAGGGATTTTCCCCGACTTTTGCCTGGAAATTTCTTTGAGTTGCTGCGGCCGTCTAGTCCTAGCATTCTCACCTTCTCTAAAAAATTGGGTTTTTTTGGAACATTCTCCTTTTCGTTTTCACTAGTGAAGGTTTCAGATTCGGATGTTGTAGCTATCTCGCTAGATGAAGGGGCTATACTTTCATTGCTGCGATTATTTTTACTAGATAGATTTTTCCTTAAATGGTCGAATCTCCGGGCAAAGGTATACACTCTACCCTTTTCATAATCATCTTTGTCTCGAAGGAATTTTCTTTGTTTGCGTTGTTTGATTTCTTCTTCAAAGGTCTTGAGATTCGTTTCCATATTGCCTCTCAATTTCTTGCCCTCTTCACTCACTGGTAACTGGGATAGCTGTTCATTAATTTCTTCCATTTGAGATAGGGTTTTTTCTCTATCTTTACGTGCATATTTTATCAGGATATTCAGGAATTGTCCTGAACATCCATTGGTAGAGTCCCCCCTCTCTTTGAGCATTTCCGGATCTTGATCCTCAAAAGATGGTGAAATTAGAATTCTAAGACCACGTGGGATTCTGCCAACATCCAAGTAATTTTGGAGGGAATGTTCCTCCCACCATTTGCTTACTACTTTTTTCTCCAATTTGTCCAATGTTTTAAGTAGGCTGATTTCATTTTTATCCACAATGCTGTTCTCAGCGGTGTTGGAAACCGGTGCATTAACTTGTAAGGTCTCACAAAATAAAGTCTGGGCCTGTTCACGACGTGCCTTTTCTCTGTGACTGTGATGCCATAATTTGCAGTAATATACTGGAATAAACTGCTTTGGTGAGTACAAGTCCAATTGTTAGTTGGGTTTACTGGAGGAATGAATTTGTTAAATTCAGGCGTTTATTATGTATTGCCAAATACACATTGCTTGGAAGTGTAAATCTCTTGCAGACACATATACGGACGTGGATACAGGGATGGACGGGGAGCCAGAAGAGAAAGTCTTACCGCAGTTTCAGGATTCGCGTATATCCTCCGATATACGCGGGAACCTCCGCTGCTGCAGAGGACCTCAAACGGCTGCACCCGCTCTCTCCCGCATTCAGCTGTGCGACGTCCGGGTCTGGAGCGTTGTGAAGGAAGTCCGTAAAGAGACTCGATACTCCCTTCGCATCAAAGTTGGGGGCAGTGCACATCCAGCGCCTGCCTCAAGGCGCGATGTCTATTTGCAAAAGCCGGGAAAAAGAATTTCCAGTTCTCCCAGGGAGGGATGGCACTCGTGGCAATACACAAACCGCTGGTGTCAGTTGCTTCCTCGAATCAAAAACCAATGCAGTGTAGGGTTAAGTTCATTATCCAGTTTTATTAGGCATCTGCCAGATTAAAAAGTGCACGGTACACCGCGTTTCGCCGCCTACCCGCAGCTTGTTCACGTACAAGTGAAACCCACAACCAACTGTGTAAATATAGGTTTACAAACAATTAACCAGTCTCTATGGTTCTTTGTGCCATTTGTCCTTTGTCGCTTTCTAGTACCAGCTGTATATATATAGCTTCAGTGAATGGAGAGGAAAACATGGCGGCCATTTTGTAAGTGGCAAATTTGCCTTGTATAATGGATGTGTTATAGCCTGGACCATGTTAATATATATATATATATATATATATATATATATATATATATATATATATATATATATGTGTTTCACAAACCGCATACTTCCCCAACATGCTACAAACCTGAAATTTAACATATGGGTAGGTTCCATGGTGTAGACAATGTATAAAAGTATAAAATATAAATATACCTTTGTATAATTTTCTTTTTTTAGTAGGAATTAGTGCTGGTACAATGGCTAGTGCATATGTGCGTGTATATATAAAACGTAGCAGTTATATGACAATACTTCCATGAGATTTTCATGGCTTAGTGTATTCAAAAGCCTAATAAATTGTATGTCTGTACATCTCCTGTCTAACTTGACTTATTGGAGTGCTCTGTGTGTGTCATTGTAGCCCTAGACCCATCTCACACCCTCCTAAATCTAAGCCTTACTGGTCTGCTACCCTACCTTGTTTGAGTTTGGCTAGTGTGGCAGGTCGGAAGGGGGAGTGGGACACAGCCCTATCTTTCCCTATTACTAAAGGGATCACCCTGCATATCTAAATTAACTAAAGGTGCTCGTGTGTCGTCAGGAAGACAAAAAGTATCATTTGTCGTCCGTCCCAAACCTAACTCTAACTGACCCTGTCACTATTATGGCCAACTCAAAATGGGCCAAGAGAACGTCTCTTCTCCTGGTCGTCTCTCTTCTTGCCTTCTTCCCAGCGTCTTTCTCTTTAAGGCTTTATCTTCTCTCCTGTGGTTATTGATGCACACATGTCTGTTTAGAATACAGGATTCTTTTAAGTTATCTTCCCTGATAGCCTTTTGATGTTTCCTTCATGAGCTCATGTAGCTCTTCCCATATACTTGTCGGCCTTGCATTCTCTTTAATGTCTGCTGTACGACCATTTTCCTATAAATAGATTCTCAAACTTTAGTCTCTACTTGTGGTTTACAAACCCCAGGCTTGTACGACTGTATCCAAATTATTAGTCCCCCTCTCCTGGGTTCTTGGTATTGGATGCTCCCTTTTATGATTCCGTTCCCTTGACAGCCTGATTTCACAATACTTGTTACACTTATTTGTGGAGAGCTCTCTCCTCGAGCCTCAGCACCTGGAGCCTACTCCTTTCCTCCAAGGGTACTGTGATGAATGTATTTATTTAGTGAAGGTCCCAAAGACCCTGGCCGGGACCCTTCTCATGGGCCAAAGAAAGGCAGACTCTTCCTGATCCTGGGGGTGGTGTTCTGCGTGAAGATCACTTGGAAGGGAACTCTGGTCAGGAGAACTGGGAAAACCCTCTAACTTCTCTAATTATCCCACAGTCTTAATGGCCTATTGTAAAATTGAAGCCTTGGATGTTAAAAGGAGGAGAAAATTAGGGACTTCAAGTCCCATAATGCTCTAGGTACCGGAGACAAGGAGTTCAGAGGTGCAGAACTGTAGTCTGCAGTCGACACCTGAGAAGAACATTTAAACATTTAAAACTCCCTCAAGTGCAGGCAATTAAGGAGAAGCAATGGGAACAGCAGAAACAGGAGGGACGAGATAGAGCTGCTCCTGTAGTGGAAGCAGGACGCTGTGTCATGAAAGTAGTAGAGGTTGCAAGCCCTGTAGAATGCAGAGGACACGCAGGGGGAAGGGGTACGAAGACTGACTGTCCCAAGGGAGAGAGGAGCTGTCCTGGGCCTGCATGCGACTCCAGTGTCTGGCATTCACTGGAGTGAGTGTGGTGCAGAAAACACTGCATCTATAGCAGGGGCGGGCGAAGGAAATGTTATTGGAGCTGTCAGACACTTATGCGAACCTGACAAAGGAAGGATCAATGGGTCCTTTGGAGGCACACAGAAAGCCCACGGAGTTTGCCTGTGTCAGGTAACTCTGGGGTGCTCTCAAACAGACCGCTGACTCCGATATAGTTTTTGAATACAGAACTATTGAATGGAAACCAGTTAAACGTGACTCTTATATTATCGAATTGAGCATTGTATCCACCATTGTCAAAGTGGGCGCAACTCTTATATTAAGAGATCAAGGGAACATTGTAACAACCTTTGCTAAAGCCAAAAGGGAAGAATATTCATACAAAGGGAATGTTTAAAAGAAAGTTCATTTGTAGAAGAAAATTATAACCACTATTCCCAAAGAGAGGCAAATAAAATTATTGCCAAGGAAAGGCAATTGAGGGAAAACAAATAATGCAGAATAAAAGCCCTCCTTGTAACAATTATCAAGGAGGAGCAGAATATAATCTGCATTACCTGGGGTAAATGAATCAGAGTGAGACATTATCAATGTGTCGACTTATTGATGAAATAGTTGTCTGTATAACTTTTCCTCAGTGACGATTGAAGTGTGGAGCAGCCTCACCACAGAGTACTTTTAGGAGTTTTATCATGGCAGGTGAGTATACCAGGAAAGGGACTATTATTGTTTAGTCCTGGCAGGTCAGTGGACCGGTAAGAAGAGAATTGAAGTACTGCAAAGTGGTAGAAGGTTGTGGAGTCAAAGTGGCAAGCCAGTGTGTTGTGATGAACTGTGGAAAAACCGTCCTGACAAAACATTATTGTTGAAGAAGAAATGTAAAAGTGTTTGCTCTCTAAAGAAGAGAAATTATATTGAATACTGACTCGAATTGTGAAGACAGTCATTTGGTTTATCAAGCAGGAGCTGTGGAACTTTGACAAGTATCTTGAAGAGTGATAAATCTTGCATAGCAATAAGACAATTCAAGTGCCAAGTGAAAGACTTAATGAAAAGAACTTTGTATTGTGTTCAGGAACAGAACTTGGCTAGTGAAAATAACTTTTTTTGAACTTTCATTATTTGAACTTTGGTCTGGAAAATCCTGAATTAATCCTGGGGAAGGGAATCCGACCCTGGTAACAAGGATACATGGTTAGTAAAGTTTATATTTGAATAGAACTTATTTTATTCAGTTTGAATGACCATTTGTTACATATATGATTTTGTTGTATGTATTAAGTGTGAGGGACAGATAACTTTGAATATTAGTGTTTTCCTTTAGTCTTATTTTAACATGCATGGAAACGATTGTCGGGTTAGGTCACCCTTATTTAATAAAATGGCTACTTGTGAGAACTCCATCTACTTGTCTGCCTCACATTTCTGAAACCTCACAGTAATCACTTCCACTTTATATCTGTTTCCTGAACAATGGTCTTTATCACACTCTGCATTGGTTGCATATAAAGCAAACTAAAAGCCTACCTCCTCGCCTCTGAGTTACCCTACATCTCATCCGCCTGCTAGCTAACATTTTTCACTCGCCTCTAACCTGCCTCTGTCCCTCACTTCCTCTGCCTCCACTCTAGCACTTCACCCATCATGGTCAGATCCAGAGCACAGCTGGCCAGACCGCCTACCTGCACGTAGAAATGTCCAATATTGGTTGTCCTTAATCTGTGTCCACTTATGTATTGTCCCTGGTGACTGTTCCATTTACTCCTCTCCACAACCTGGTCATAATGTCCCTCAAACTCACCCCATTGTAAGAAGCTCACTGCTTCCCGTCAAATCTGATTTCCTATCTATTGTGCTTTTCTTTTGTGATCAAAAGAGCATTGTTCCTTCTCTATTTAAATATAACACCAATTCTGTTCACCCAATGTTCGACTTTCATACTTTTGTTGAGTTTTCTCTCTTCCCAATACTTCGCCCCAGCAACCTACTGCTTATCCCCAGTCCTTTTCTGATGCGGGGGAACCTCATGGGGCTCAGCACACACTCGGATATTCAGCTTCTTGGTTGCTCTTCTCTGTGCCTGCCTCTGCCAGCGTAGAGTTCTTGGCTCCTCTGACTTCAGGTGCCATTTATGGATGCGTGCTGCAGGTAGCTAGCAGGACTCCCTTGTATGGCGGTCTCGGTGTTGTCATTGGGTGGGGCGCCCACCAAAAAGCAGTCCTAGTCAAGCCACCACCTTGCATGGGTCTTGGATCACATTGAGGTCCCTCTTGCGCATACCTCTAGCGAGGGGTCTTGCAGAGTGGGCTCACCTCCCAAGCCTAAATGGGGGTGGCTCCCCCTTGGGGAGGAGGGACAAATACTCAATTCGTCACACTGGGCATCAGTGTTTTCTCTGTGTTCCCTATAAAAGGGTGGCATATCAGAATCCACCCGAGGTAGATTCAGAAAATTCATCTCCACACCCCTATGTGAAGTATCCAGCCCTGTGAGGGCAGGCAGAAGGCTAAAATACAAGATGGCTTAGGGACGGCTCTAAATCCTGAGAAGGGCCATTTTCATATACATGGTACTCTACTGCATAATGCCTTTCCAAATGCAGAATTGCAAGCAACAATAGTTGAAAACATGATAGAAAGTTACCTGCTGCCACATCAGGCTATTGACAGTAATGTTACTTAAAACAAAAGAAGGGGCGTGGCTGAGCCAAGCAGTAACACAACGTGCTCAATGGTAGCTCTGCTGAAGTAGGAAGTTAATGGGGCCTGTTCTCCAGAACAAGTGGGTTATTCCCTGACAAGAGGTCTTGGCAAGACCCCCACTATGTGCAGTGTTGGATTCTTTGTGGGCCGGAGTCCATCGAATCCTTGTACAGGCAGAACGGCTCCTGGCAGATCGGCAGGGATTGCCTGATCCCAACAGGGAGGCCGATGCCAGCACTGTGTGAGTGCTCATTTGAAGGTTTCAGTAAGGTATCTAACAGTTGATAAAGGTGAAAGAGTAGCAAAGAACTGCATCAGAGTGGTCCTGCAACGGGTCAAGCAAAATCCTGTGCACAATTGTAAGTCTTTGATGTTGATAATGCCAAGAAAGTGGATGACAAAATAGATCAAATTTGTCAAAGCCAGAACGAGGGAGATCAATTGAAAGCTTTTTGGGATAAAGCAAGTTTGTGTTAGAGTGAATTAAATTGGTCCGAGCCCAGCGGAGGGAGATTGATTGAACATTGTGTTGAAACTGATCTGAGCCCGGCTACGGGGAATCTGAGGTGAATAGTGAAGCATCTGAGAACTTGAGTATGTGTGAAAGACAGAGGAAAGTAACTTATTGTTTGTTGCATCAGGCCCTTTGAAAGGCAAAAAGTCTTGGGCACGGAAGGCCCTGATGCGAATGTTTGAACTGTACCCTCGTGCTAGAGAAGCTATAGACTGTGCTATGCTCAAATGTCCTGCCTTGTACCATGCTGAAAACGTGGGGAAGGGAGACCAACTGCCTGAATATCCTGACATCATTTCTTGTACACTTCTTTTTTTTACATAACATTGTTTCCGACAAGATTTGTATTTAGAGGCAAGG
Source organism: Ambystoma mexicanum (assembly GCF_040938575.1). NCBI lineage: Eukaryota > Metazoa > Chordata > Amphibia > Caudata > Ambystomatidae > Ambystoma > Ambystoma mexicanum. Next base: position 1,014,864,608 of record NC_090921.1, on the reverse strand, counting down.
ATTGCCAATAGTTTTTTTTTAGTATAGGCGCTTTTGTTTTAACAAGACACCACTAGGACTGTTATTATTTGATGGTCCTAGCTTGCTCCCATCTTTAGATTTAGGGTTCAGTAGACGTTTTTTCAAGCCATTTTTGAAGTTCAATAAACACCCTTGAACTGTGGTCACTTGTCTGCCTTACTGTTAATACCATGCCTTTCTTACACTACCCAAATCTTGTACAACGCGCTGCTGCTCTCAAGCTAATTTGGTGCTTTAAACATTAACATAAAATGGTGTGATAACAGAACCAATTTTTCGTTGTTGTAAAAGCAGCCCTGTCAGTTATTTTGAATTCAGATTCTGGATTTTCTGCTTTGCAGTACTATTAAATTGGAGCATGTGCAGTAGACCAATTGAAGTTTGAAAAAAGGTAGCAACATGACATATCAGATTATAGTTCCACCAGAATGCTTGGGTTTGGTGGGCCCAATTTTGTGTATTTTGTACTCTCATTAGATGGCTATTTTTCTTTCGCAAATCCTTTCATGCTCTGAAATGTGTAAACATATTATAGATTCATTGTTAATACATGGTCCTTGATGCTCGATTTTCTGGGTCCTGATGAAGGTGTTGGCAATTAAAAGGCACCAAAACGTTATTCGAAAGTCAGCCCTGTTGTGTTTTAACTATCCACAGACTATGAACCGACCTTCATTATCACATCTATTGTGACTTTGCTGTTTTTGCATTAATAGATTATGAATCATTTTCTTGGTTTATGTGCATTGCAGGAATAGTATGTGTCGCACGACATTGTTTGCATTGGATGGTGTAAATATGGTCTGTTTTTTATGTTTGATTTGTTAAATTTTTAGGCTTTGAGTTTGATATTTACAATATTTCACTAAAGAAATTTGCTAATTAAAATGTTATTGAATGTGCTTAATACATCTTGATTGCCAATTGAAACTTTAGAACATTGTTTAAGTAGATTACATTTATTTCGCTTAAGGTTGTACAACAGGAAAAATCTATAGTTTTGAACACAGATATTGATGTCAGTCCATTCAGGTGCACCTTTATACATTAATGCTCTTTCAATAAAGTGAAGCCCCCCGGCCAACACATCTTTATTAAAGTAATTTCAGATGTTGATTAGAACCAGCAGATGTCTTCCTGTCTTCTTTGCTGGGGGCCTTAGAAATCTTTGAAAGTGAAACATTCCTTAATGTTGATGCACATTTGGGCTTCTTCCAGAAAAATGCCTAGTGAACAAGCTTCAGAGGCATTTCACCAGTCATGGTTGGTATCTTACCAGCTATTGATGGATCTGGAGCCATACCACCTTCACCAGATCAAAAAACGTGCAGTTTAACAAGTCTGTCGATATAAAATGTTTAGATTACTCACATGGGCATCTCCACAAACATTCATTCTGTAAACCATATTTTAGTTCCGAACTTGGGAGTAGATGTCAAGTCTATCTTATGTCTTATGTTGCCTGTTCTGCTGATGTTGGAGCTGGGCTATTATGCCTTCGCTATAGTAACTTTGATACTTTTAATAGGTTCCCCTTTCCTCCATTACCTATTACCACCTGCTGCCCCTTGTACTTTAAAGGAACTTTGTGCCGGAACGTCAATTCACCAAATGTCTGTTTAGTGGAATTGCTGTCATTCATCCAATTACCTCACAGGAACTGACACTCCGAAAGTGTTTTTGTTCAAGGTTTATTTGGAAACATTCATTGATAACTAGATTGCAAACAAGATATTAAACAAAATAAGCAAATTAACCATGTACATATGCTGTACAAAATGGCAGAAGCGTTTAAGTGATTAACAGTACGTATTTCTGCGATCATGTATGCACTTATATTTCTTTAATAGACAGAAACTGCTCAAAACAAGCCGAGGCTTGCTATAGTCGGTACAATGTTAACAGCAAAGTTTGGTTCAAAAGAAAGTGAACCATTCATAGAGCTAAAGCTATGATTCTGCATCATAGGATTGGAGGACAATACTGCATCTAGATTAGCATCCAAAATAGAATAGGTAGTATCCCCTAACCATCTTTCTGATTCCTTATGGCCCTTTCAGCTGTTGCCCATTTAATCACATTTTTGGACCATACTTGAAACAAAGTGAGGATTTTGCCATTGCTTTGCAATCTGATGTTTTGTGAATGAAAGGACAAGCAAAATAAACTTAAGAACAGTTTGCTTTTCTTTTTAACTGATGTTAAGCCAAGATAACTTATTTCCTGAAAAAGTCTCATGCCCAAACTACTTCCCTCCAAAAGTTTTGGACCTGTGAACGTTCCTCTCACTTTGGAGGAAAGGAGACTTGGAGTGCCTACATTCTGGGCATCCGCTTTCTGTATTGGTGTGCATTTTATGTACTAAAAGAGATGCAAATGCCCTTTGTAAGGATTTCTAGAGAGTCAATTTAAAGTGCACATTGTGGCCACGTTCTTTGTGTTCATGCATGTCCTCTGCTATTCCCATTCTTCCAAAGAGTAGGCCAAATGCATTTCCCATTACTCCTACACCCCGTCCCCTTTCCTCCATACTTTTGGGACATTACTTCCTGTGGGACGGGACCGGAGCACTTTTTGTAAAAAAAGCATCAAATTGAAAAATGCTTCCTTCTCTTTTCACGTAGGGTACCGCGCCCGGCTGTAACCCTGCCCTCCTTAGCTCTGCCCCACGCTTCGCCCTTCAGTCCTTTTTGCTGCGCGGTCGGGGCTGGACACTTGCATCACCAGAAAAGACGTTTTTCTTTTCCTGTTGTCCTTCTCTCCTGCTCCGGTTCTGTGGTCACATAGTCCTCTGTCTATGCCAGATCGTTTGGGATTTGTAGCTTGTTCCTCTTGCGAATGTCGCTTCGCTAGGGCGGATCCCCATTCTCTCTGTTTGGTGTGTCTGGGACCGGGTCACTGTTGGAACTGGTGTTTCTACTGCGATTCCCTTTTGTTTCGGGCACTTCAACATCGTCTTAGTCGTTGGGAGGAGATCTTCCAGATAGTTGCTCCATTGCATTTTCAACTCTTCATCGACGGAAAGAAATGACGCCCGGTAAGTTACTTACTTTTCAGGGCACCCTGGCCAGGGGACTCCTTCCCGTGGTCCTCCAGGTCCGGGAGGGGTTTCAAAAGCTCTGCTACCAGGGTTTTTCCTGAGGTGCCTCGCAGACCTTATAGGCGTACCAGGATTTTCTCCGAGGGGTTCCCGCAAGTTGCCTGCCGATACCGGATTACAATCCGAGGTTCATCAATCAGGTGCTAATAGCCAGCCTAGTCATGCTTAGGCGTTGGGTATCGGAGTTCGCACCGAGGTCTCCTTGTTTGGAGCTTCCCACACAGACACTGGGGTGCGCCCTGAGGCCTCCGTTGAGGCTTTCTGTACCGAACCACGGTTTGAGGCCCTTCTTGGTGGAGCTATAAAGACCGGACTCTGTTCCGAGGTTCCTCTTATCGAGACTAAGGTGTGTACCAACAGAACTGAGAGACCCGTTAAGGTCTTGTCTTTGAGGTGAATTCCTCAACTTTACCAAGCTCGCAGTGTTACCGGCTCTGTTGGGGCACAGAGAGAGGTTGCAGACCGTATCTCCTCTGTTACTTGCTTGGCCGAGGTTCCTCTCTTGGAGGCTAACTCAAAGGGTCCGACAGGATGTCCAGTAAACATCCCAGGCCCCATAGTACCAGCTATGCGAGGATCCTTGTGTCAAGGCTAAAGTTTCAATCAAGTCACCTGCCTCACCCACACATGTGACAGTTCTCAGATGCTCACAAAATGGCGGACCTTCCCGCGTGGTCTACGGCGGTCATTTTGGATTCTTCCCTCACACCCACGCTATCAACGGCGGGTGCTCGGAGCCTTCGTTTTGGTGGACAACCTGGTCCACGGGATGGTGTGATTTCGTTCCGCCATTCCTATGACTGGCGCGCTCGGATGCCACTACTGCATACGGTCTCGCTTCCTGCTTCTGCCCCACTGATATATGTAGACCCTGTTGGTGGCTGGCCCTCTTGGCAGCCTTCCTCACTATGTTCGCGGGGGTATGTCCCTCATGAGCGGCCTCTGCCCATCCCAGTTCCTAAAGTTTCAGCAGAAGATGCCTTTTCTGGGAAGTTTCGGACTCTTATGAACACTGATCCCATGAGGGAGTACTTTGAAGGCCTTTTTTAGGGAGATCTGCCCTCTGCTGCTGCATCCTGCCCCGACAGTTCCAGTCACGGAACTGTACCTCCCAGCCCGCTTCCACCCCTTCCGCCTCTGCCTCCGTTGTCTTCGGTTGACGAGACTCCAGCAGAGCAAGACGTCAATTGGGTGCCGGTCGCATCACAACCGGCGGATCCCGACAGTCCGGATGGCCCTCAGGCAGACCAGGATGGTGAGGACCAGCCCCGCTCTGCCAGAACATTCCACGACCGAGTTCTGGACATGTCACTCGTTGACATACCAGTACCTGAGGCACCCGCTCCGCAGGAAGGGGTGCTTTTGGGGGCGCTCGCCTTGTCTCCACAGGAGCGCACCGGCCTGTTCATTCAGAAGGACGTTCTGGCCGAGGCCCGCAAAGTCTGGAATTAAACCCACACTGAGCTACATATAAAAAAAAAGAGAATTGCCACTCGTTACAGGCTTCACACCTCCGAGGAAGTAGCCTTGGCGTCATGTCCACTCCCTTCCTAGATGGTGGTTGCGGCCGACACTCTGCAATCCAAGCCGGCCTCTGCGACCTCTGCTGCCGCAGCTCAAGTTCTGGCCAAGGAAGACAAGTTGCTCGCCTCCTTGGCCAAGAAAGGTTTTGCCAACTTAGTGCTGCAGCTGTCAGGCTAACGCAGAGCTCATTTTGGCGGCAGCAAATATGAAACTGGGGAGGGACTTGGTGGACTTCCAGGAGTTCATTCCTGGGGACAGGCTGGAAGACTTTAAGGGCGGTTTGGCTGACGCCTTGGCTTTGGCGCAGGATATGCTGGAGGCTGCTGGGCACCATGTCGACACCTCGGCTTGAGGCCTCATGTTGGGGGTGGACACTGCTCTCGTCTAGCTTGGCTTCATGCAGCAAAGTTTTCGAAGGAGGTCCAAGATAAAGTTCTGGACCTGCCATATGATGGCAAAGAGTTGTTTCATTCTTCAACGGATGACGAGCTTACGAAGACTAATGCGAGCATGCAAACTGTCAAGTCTGTTGGTGCTAGTAAAGCCCCCAGTCAACGCTCAGAGATCTGGATCCCAGTCTCGGCCCTCCTCTGGCTTCAGAGGGTTGCAGGACCGCAGGTCTCATAGGACTGATCTGCCAAGAGGTAACTCCCGCCGGAGACAGCATCGAGGTCGGTTTTTCTCTCTTTAGCCTCCTCTTCAGGGACAGGTAGTTTCTCTGCCAAAAAGTCTGCAAAATGATATTTTTCGACGCTCGCACGAGACTCCGGTGGGAGGACGAATCTCTTCTCATCTGGAGGCATGGCAAACCATCACCAAAGACAGGTGGGTTTTGTCCATCGTTCGGGTGGGCTTCCGCTTGCCCCTCCACCCTTCAATCCTCCTTTTCAGCAGTCAGGGACACCCTCCCTCAGAGCCAAGGTCCTGAAGCGTCTAGACCTCAAGGCGATGGAACACGTTCCCCTAGTGGAACGAGGGGAGTGCTTCTACTCTTGTCTGTTTACGGTGCCCAAACCCCACCAGGCTGGCCTGTGCTCCATTCTAGACCTTTCCCAGTTCAACCTTTCTCTACCCCAAGAGAAATTCAAGATGATCACGCCCTGCCAAATAAAGTCCTCTCTTCAGAAGGAAGACTGGCTCAGCGTTCAGCGTTGTAGACCTTCAGGACGTGTATATGCATATCCTGATCTTGAGCCTGCATCGGAAATAGCTGCGGTTCTCTCTGGGAGAGGAGCACTTCCAATTCAGAGTGCTCCCTTTTGGTCTCAGCTCAGCACCGCGTGTCTTCACGACGATGTCCGTCATTGCGGCTTTTCTACGAATACAGGGTATTCATGTGTATCCATATTTGGACAACTGGCTTCTGCGCAGCCCATGTCCAGTGAAAGGATCGAGCAATCTTCAGTTTCTCCTTCAGCTCCTGTTCGGCTTGGGCTGTCGGTGAACTGGCGGAAATCCTCTTTGACGATCTCTCAGGACCTGATTTTCCTGGTTTTCCACTGGAACTCGATCGACTGCAGAGTGTACCTGACTGTGGACAGGATGGCAGATCTGTTAACCATGTGTGAAGTTCTCATTCAGTGAGCATGTCGGCCTGGTAGTTCCAGAGGCTTCTAGGCCTCATGGCCTCATGCGTGCTTGCTCTTTCCCTTGCTTGTCTCAAAATACGACTCGCGCAAGTGGCTCTTAGGAGTTCCTGGCTTCAGGCAGTGGACCCGGACACCAAAATGATTCCGGTCCCACCCTGCTTGATGGCAGATCTCCTATGGTGGTCATCTTCCAGAAATCTGTCGGTGGGTGCTCCTTTTCAGGAGCCCTCCCCTCAAATGACCATTGCGACTGACTCCTCCCTTATCGGGTGGGGCGCAATGATGGATCAAGTTTTCGACCTGTGGTTGCCACAGGACAGACCATTTCACATAAATTATCTGGAGCTTCTGGCGATTTTCTTGGCGCTCAAAGCCTTCAAGCCAGTGATTGTGAACTAACTGGTCCGCATCCATCCACACAGACAATGTGGTATCCATGTTTTACATCAACAAGCAGGGGGGTACCAGGTCACCTCCCCTTGTATACTCTTATTGCTTAAATGGTCTCAGACCTGGCGATAGAAAAGGACTGAAGGGCGATGCATGGGGCGGAGCCAAGGAGGGCGGGGTTACGGCCACATGTGGTACCACGTGTAAAAAGAGGACGACACATTTTTCAGTTTGATACTTTTTTACAAAAAGTGTTCCGGTCCTGTCCCACAGGATGGAATATCCCAAAAGTATGGCGGAAAGGGGACTATGGAGTAGGAGTAAGGTAGTCACTACAGTGAGTAACTTTGTTATTACGACACACCTTCATTATATCTTTGTTACACTGGGTGGAACACCTATTGTATAAATCAGCAATGTGTTTACCAACCAGATCCAGTGAGGTAATAGCATTTTTCAGCTGGTGCAAGTGGGTCTTGGTCTCGTGATCTGTGCCCCACCACTCTGCTAAGCTTGCTCTTAGCCCTGCCCCTTTCTTTCCATTCTTAAACTGCCTTCCAGTCTCTTCGTTTGCAGTTGGCCAGCTGGTGCAAGTGGATGTAGGTCATGCAACCTCTACAACCCGACACCCCTCCCCACCCTCAGTAATCGGTGCTAATCTTTTAGTGCTTTTTCTTTGCACTGCCCTTTTCTTTCCCTTCTTCCTTGGATCACAGGGCATCTTTCACGCAGGGCAGATGAAGAAAAGGAAAATTCCAGGTTGTTTGCGTTAGGACCTGGAAAGACTTTGCTTACCCGTTCATTGCACCCCAGGTAAGTCAGCATTGTCAATCCCTACCCTCCCTGCACTCTCCCACACAAGCACCTACTCCACACTCTGTTCTAGTGCAGTTCCAGCCCAAAAATCCTCATCATCCCCATCCACAAAAATAAACTTTACTGTGCGCTCTTCAATGCTAGTTCCACAGTATTAAATCCAGCAGATATTGCTGACCACATCACTCACAGCCATGGAACTCCGCATTTGCCACTTCTGCTCACCCATACTTGGACAGCTGATCTACCAGCCACCCCAAACCACAAGGCCTTTCACGACAGAATCTGACATTCCAGCAGTAGCCATCAACACAACATACCCCTTCCTCTGAGCATTCAACCTTCCTGGGACCCAAGCCACCAAGTAAACCAAAGATTACTCGGTGTTCGACCTAATGGACATCAAGAATTATTCACAAAACTTGTCCACAACAAAGGCAACACACTTGACTTGTGTGCACCATATCGCCGGCCATCGTACGTCTTTGCACACACACTCCTGCCCCCAACTTTTGGACTGGCAGGCCACACACCCATAGTCGTCTTGCCCTAACACGCACACCTCTCCTATTGGAGGAAAGCCAAGACATTTCATCACTCTTTTAAGCACTTCCCCATGGATGCACCAGAATTAAACTTCATTGGATTGGCCTTCGTCTGACCGCTGTGGGAATGTCGGTACCCAGCTCTGCCAATGCATCACTGAACATCCTTCCAGCAAACATAAGCCCTCTATACATTGGTACGCACAGGAACTCGATGACTGCAAGCATACCATCTGCAGAAAAGATATTTTGTGTACAAAATCCCATCAACTAGATGACCTTATAACCCTGAGAAACCGATGATCAGCATGCAGAATACTCATTGCCTCAACCAAAGCAAAAATCTACACACACATCAAGTAAGCATCCAACAGCAGCAGAATGGTCTTACAGGCCATGAACCACTGCCATACCCCAAACCACTGACAAATGCAACGCCATGAACTGCTACATCAGACACAATTGGCAAGCTAGGGCATTGACGATGCCAAACAAGCCAGAGCTCCCACACATTCCAGCTGCGTTTGGTCGAAAGAAGTCTGACACAATGGACATTTTGAGGTTCTTTTTAATTAAAATAATAAAGAAAAGTCCTATCTTGCTCTAACGCTATAGGGAATTCCTTACCCAACTAAATTAAACTAAGTTGCTTGTCGGTCGTCAGGAAGTCAAAAAACAATGTCCTCAGTTCAAACCTAAATCTACCTGACCCTACTGCTAATAGCTAATCTGAGCCAAAGGAATGGCTCTTCAGGTGTCCTCCACTTTGACATTTATCTTGAGGCGTTCCTTCAGGATTTTCTTATTCAGTACAACTCTTCAATGTGCAAATGTCTGTTAGGAAAAACAGCTTATGATTTCTTCTGGTAAGGTTTTATAGTTTTGTTAAATAACTAATGTAGCTCTTCGTAACTGTTCATGGATCTTGCCTCCCAGCCCATATGAACCTTACCTTGGTTTTCTTTATCCCCTCAAAAGGATCTATACAATGCTATGCAAATAGGACGAGCATACTCATCCTTAGCACTTCAGGGGTTAAGATAGTTTCTCAAACATCTTCCTTTTCCTTTTTGTTTTACACTTGCTTTATCAGCTATGTGAGTTCCCCAGCTCAGGGGTCTCATTAATGAACTATTTTCCTACTTGTTTATCACACTTTGTAGTCTTAAAGGATAGTTCCGGGACTTTTTTTTTATTGTCCCTACGGGTCGGCCATGTGTTTGTAAGCATAAATCGGTAGATCGTAGGAAACTTTCCTATGGACCTTACCCGACTTTTCGCCCATTATCGCACTCGAAATCAGCCGCCATTTTGTGATAATCCTATCATTCCGCCGCATCGCCCTGGCTCACCTGCCTTTGCGGCACTAAATCAAATCCCCCGCCCCTGAGCCTGACATCAGCAGACGCGTACTGCCCATTTCAAGCACGTCTCGTGTCAACAATCGCTGCGCCTCAGCTATTGACGTGTTGCCATGGAAATGGCAGGACGCCTCTTTCCCCAATAAGTATAAACAGACCGTTTCACAACATACAGCAGCAGATTTTCGATTCCATTCCTCTCTCTGTGTTACTTTGAGTATTCTGTGACTCGTTTCAGTGCTCTGGTCAGCTACCTTCGCCGCTTGTAGCCCGTGTGAACACCTGTACCATCTCTGTAAATTATTTTACTATCTTTACCGCACAATGGCCACAATAATGCCGTATATGTACGAGCCCGAGTACACCGAGGAGGAACTACTGGAAAGGCCAGCACGCGAAAACGATGGGGATTCGGACGGCAGTTGGGAGGACCAGTCAACGGATGAAGAGCCTGGACCATGTCGCATGGACGGCGTCTCCACCTGGTGCACGTGCAATCGGTGCGAGCTAATGCCAACTGAGGAGGAGAACGGGTGCTTGGCCTACATTTCGGAAAGCGAGTAAAGTCTGCAGGAAGGCGAGCAAAGTCCGCAATGCATCACCGAGCTGCCAGAGTTCAGGGAAGCCTGCCTCTCACGGACAGTGTTGAGGATGATGATGGTGCTTATGCACGAACTTCGTGGCACTGTTCGTCCGCGTAATCCGAGTAACGAGTAAGTATACTCTGTTTGTGATGTCAGTGATGCCACCACTATTTCATGGTCGTCTCCCACATATAAAATTACATTTACATATCATTCGAACGCATGTAAATTGGTTCCATATAGTGCATTTTCTAGATATAATTTTTTTCTAAGAAAAATGACATGTGTTACCTGAATCGACATTGATAAGAAAGTTTGGTCAGTTTAATACAGTTTGCATCTTTTTTTTTCACAGGTGGTACAGGCTGGTGGCCTATCGTTGCTTCACTTGGTGGCTTCACGGGAGGCTCGGACACCGCGTTCGGAGAGTAATACCTGCCTGTGCGGTACTTGCCATTAGACAACATTTCCCCAGTGACAGTGGACAATACCGCGGATTTTCCCTCGATGTGCTGCAACCTCAACTTTACAATGTGTAATGTTTATTATTTATGTTTAACTAAAATCTAAAATAAAGCCCAACATATATTTTAACAATGGTTGTTTTGATTTTTTAAATGAATCTAGTGTATATTCTCCTGGGAGGGTGAGGTATTTATAAACTCACCCCCCTGCCTTCCATGTAGTAGATCCTGCAGCCATCCTCTTACATTCAGTTAGATGGCCTCTCCTTGGTGAGGCCCTGCGGCAAACGGGTCTTCTCTGCACGACCACCGCCCCGATCCACCCCCCCCCCCGCCCTATCAAAGGCAGTTCGCACCAGGGTACTTGCGCTGCTGGCAAGTGGAGCTGTCAGGGAGCGATAAAGGCCAAGAGGTGCCAAAGACCATGTACACTTCAAAGTGGTCTATAGAGCATGGGTTGTTGTTCCCATGTCTACCTCCAGACCCCGTGTCTCCTGCCAAGCATCCCCCCTCACGCTGGACGCCCCCCTGCAATCCACATAAGTGTGTCTCCATTCACAAGTCTTCCTGTGTCTTGTCTGCACGACCACCGCCCCGATCCACCCCCCCCCCCGCCCTATCAAAGGCAGTTCGCACCAGGGTACTTGCGCTGCTGGCAAGTGGAGCTGTCAGGGAGCGATAAAGGCCAAGAGGTGCCAAAGACCATGTACACTTCAAAGTGGTCTATAGAGCATGGGTTGTTGTTCCCATGTCTACCTCCAGACCCCGTGTCTCCTGCCAAGCATCCCCCCTCACGCTGGACGGCCCCCTGCAATCCACATAAGTGTGTCTCCATTCACGAGTCTTCCTGTGTCTTGTCTGCACGACCACCGCCCCAATCCACCCCCCGCCCTATCAAAGGCAGTTCGCACCGGGGTACTTGTGCTGGCAACTGGAGCAGTCAGGGAGCGATAAAGGCCAAGAGGTGCCAAAGACCATGTACACTTCAAAGTGGTCTATAGAGCATGGGTTGTTGTTCCCATGTCTACCTCCAGACCCCGTGTCTCCTGCCAAGCATCCCCCCTCACGCAGGACGCCCCCCTGCAATCCGCATAATGCCACGACATATACACGTCATTCATTCACAAACACACCCCTGTTTCGAATTCTTTATAACCCACTTCATATTTCTAATGAGAACTTCTTTGCGCTTTGCTAGTCAACCCGTGAAGGTGCTGGTTATCTGCTCTTCGTCTCTGTGAACTTCCGTGACCACTTTGAGCAAACTCGTCAGTTTGCAACCTGTGAACTGCTCCCTGTTCTACGACAAGAAACTACTCTGATCCCTGCATCTAACTGTTTGTTCGTCAAGGTAAGTCCATGTACCATAATCATTTTGCGTCCAATTTTTTAATTTATATCTATTTGCTAGTAGTCATCAAATTGCATCCATGTTTTCTTTTCGTTCACGACAGTACATGCAAGGAACTAGTCACATGTTCTGAGTTCAGTCAAATTACTTTTCTATTTTTTGAAAGTTATTGAAATACTTATCCGCATGTGAATAACGTGTATAGTTCCAAGAACCAAAACGGACCTTGCATTGAACCTTTTATGTGTCATTTAATGTTTTAACACATTGGTATTCATAGAGAATTGTTGATCTTTACTTTTCAGAACTTTCCATAATGCCTGCCTGTTCCATTGGCGGTTGCCCTTCGAAGACTCATAACAAATCTGAAGGTACTATAATGCATGTTTTCCCTAAGACAATAGATCAGATAAGAGAATGGGTCCGATATTGCGGATATCCAGCCTCTGAGATAGAAAGTAGAGTCCTAGAAGTCTTTGCGGACAAGAGGGGTGATCGATACCGCATCTGCAGCAGGCACTTTAGCCCAGACATGTACTCCACATCATTGCTAATAAAGAAGAAAACACCGCGAGCGAGGCGAAAATTGCTCTCAACCGCTATTCCCACTCTATTCGTCCACATCCCTCCACTGGTGAGTCAAGTTTACGTATTTGTCTCTCGGCCTTGCGGTAGTGTGTAGCATTAGCTAACAATAATTTCCCCATTTATGTATCCACTCAATATGAAGGCGGAAGATTCTCCATCCGTGTCGTTATTGCAGTCATCAGCCACTTCAAGCGCCTATCGGGTAATCTTACTTAGCTATTCTGACACTGACTTGTTTTAGGCATGTAAATCAATAGTTTTAATTGATCGTGTAATTATTTTACCTAATGGTACACCACAGTACTCGTCCTCTAGTCTTTGTTTTCAGTTATAATTATTGTTATCCAAAATAATGCAAGTACTGTCTTTCAGGGAGATGCTGAGGAGTCCAACACATTGACGACAACCGTAGATGTCACTCAGATGCTCGAGGTACGTTTCCGGACAGTTCCATCGATGGAGATCATCAGATCTTGCATTCCTGTAGCGTGATTGTTACACACAATGTTTCTTTCGTTTTTAGCCATTGGTATGTCCTTCTGTCATCGCCCTCCTATGGGTCTTCTTTTTTCAATATTGTGTTCATTACTAATGAAGTCCTATGTTTCAGGGAGTCGATGGAGCATTAGTCCAAGAAGAAGGGGGAGCATGCAGTTACGGGTCTGCGCAACAGCTTGCAGAAGTGTGCACCGCAGTTACAGCGTCCCTTGATGTTCTTATGCATTTCGAGGTATGGATACTGACAGATCAATCATGCGAGATCAAATGACGTGATTACATCCGCTATACTTCCTTCTTTATTAACGCAAGTACTATGTTTCAGGGAGCTGACGGAGCTTCTTCAACAAGAACATCACCCCTAGTAGTTGATGCAGATCTCTGGGTGGTGACACTTCCAACGATGGAGCAAATCGAATCATATTTAGATATCCATTATTTATTTTAGACAACTGATCATTTGTGCAGGTCTATTTAGATGAGCCGTTGACGCCTGCAGAAAGTTTATGTTCTTTTAAACAAAATAGAAAACCATACTAATGCAATTACTGTGTTTCAGGGAGTTGCTGAAGCGTCATCTTCAATAATATCATCAATGCAAGTCTATGCGGAGCCCGAGGTATGGATCTTGACAGTTCAATCTAACTAGATCAACAATGCGTGAACTATTGTCGTTTGAATGTTCTACACAATGCGTTCATTCGTGTTTTGCTATTGAGATGTACGTATGGGTATTGGTCCCCAAGTACATTTTGTGTTTTCAATATTATTATACATACTAATGAAAGTTCTATGTTTCAGGGAGTCGATGGAGCCTCAGTGAGTGATGGATGTGCTTATCATGAAAATATAGTCGTTGCAGCGCGAGAGGAAGTGGAGACATGCACACACGAGTCGGAGCAACAGCGTCCAGATGTTGAAGTTCGAGGCAAGAAAGTTTCAAAGAAAAGAAAGCAAAAGAAGGTTAGTGTCCTGTTCACTATATTATGTTGTCTTTCACTGTCAATAGTTCAATACTGTAAGTTGTGTTTAAACTGAACATCCCTTTTCTAATCTGTCCTCTAGTTGCGAGTGGGTGTAAGAACTAGATCTACACAGACAGTGAAGCGAACGAGAGATGTTGCTTGTCAAACCTTTTGGCAGGGACTTGAGACTGGAGATGCATCGTGCCAATGGGAAGAATATGAAGTGATTGACAACGGAGCTATACCACCACCAGCCATTGATAGTGAATGTCCTCCTGGTAGTTTGGATGCAGTCGGAGATCAATTCACAGAATCCACACCCGCAAAAAATAAGAGCGCGCGAAAGTTGAAGACATTGTTTTTTTCTCCCATCTCCGGACAAGGAACAGATGTTGCAATGGAAGAGAATGAAGTGGACGACAATGAAACACCATCAATATCACTCAGCATAGCGGAAGACGATATCAGAGATTGTACCTTTCATGCGAGTGACATGTCCTCAACGTTTCAGGCCGAACCAGCTGGGACGCAGAGTGACAGTATAAGGAAAGAGGCCAAATTCATTGTATTCGATAGCTGTTTGATGGATATTATTATGATGATGAAATGTGGGCATTGGGTTGGTGGGGCAGTATGTGGGGAGCCATTGATTAATGTTACTCGTGCAATTCGAGGCACTAACCTTAAAATACATGCCACCTGTACACAATATCATCCGTTCGCATGGTCTGCACAACCCATGCTGGGGCAACTGCCAGCAGGCAATCTACTTTGTGCAGCGGCTGCACTTTTTAGTGGTTCAAGTTTTAAAAAGTTAGAGTCTTTCTTTCAGTTTGTGGGAATCCATTTCATTGCGAAAACTCAGTTCTACAAATACCAAACCGATTATCTATTTCCAGCCATTAGCGAAGCTTGGAGAATGGAAAAAATGTCTATTGATAGTACATTCGCGGGCAAACGGTTCAGGCTAGCCGGTGATGGACAGTGCGACAGCCCAGGATTTTCAGCCAAGTACTGCACCTACCACTTTCAGGACATGGAAAGTAAGAAAATTGTGAGTTCGGTGGTCGTGCAGGTGTCACAAAGTACATCCTCAGTGGCCATGGAGAAAGTTGGCTTTGTAGCATCATTGCAAGAACTACAATCGCGGGGAATGGTGATCGACCTGATAGCCACGGACAGACACGTTTCAATTGCCAAGACAATGAGAGAAGAGTACAAAAATATAAATCACCAATTTGACGTATGGCATCTTGCAAAAACAATCAATAAAAAATTGTCGGCTGCAGGAAAAAAAAAAGATATGCAAGGTATTTCACAGTGGTCCAAGTCAATCAGCAACCATCTTTGGTGGAGCTCAAAAACATGTGAAGGGTTGTTGGAAATTCTACTGGAAAAATGGCGGTCAGTAATGTTGCACTGTAGCAACGTACATCGATGGTCGACAAATGAGCATTTCCACAAATGTGAACATGGCCATTTGTCCACAGAGGAGGCACGGAAGAAGAAGTGGTTGATTCCTTCATCACCCACTCACAAGGCCATTGAAAAGATTGTATTTGATAAAACTATAACAAGAGATTTGAGGGGACTCACGGAATTCTGCCACACAGGAGATTTGGAGGTGTTCCACAATATGTGCCTAAAGTACAGGCCCAAAAGATTGCATTTTGGCATGGAAGGCATGATAAATCGGACTCTTCTAGCGGTCTTGGCACATAACCATAATGTTGGCCGTCAACAAAGTAGGACGACCGGAACTTTAGGGACGCTTCGCTACAATAAGGCCTTCACTAAAAGAAGTAAACAATGGGTGATCAAACCAGTGTTTGAGGATATGCAATATGAGTTTATTGAGAGACTTATCGTAGATGTCCTCGATAGGCACATACATGGAGTGGTGAACGAACCTATGCAGGGGACAACTGCATTGCCACCCAACATTGCCTCTGTTCCATGTCCACCTAAAGCAGAGCTCATTGAGAAATACACATCACGGTTTAAATGATTGTAATTTGATTGTCTGTTCTCTCGAGTCTCCTCATGTTGCAGGCCCATTGCAATTAAACCAAACAGTAATATAAATCATTTTTACAAAAATTATAGAATGTTTCCGTATTACAAACACATGGCCGACCCATAGGGACAATAAAAAAAAAGGCACGCAGACAAGATGCCCTTACACTAACTGCAGCTAACTCGAAATGTGTGCTCGCTCAAAGTGAAGGTCAGCTGCTTTGATGTTTTGCTCGGGTGGCGGAACGGCCCACGACCCAGTATAAGGTTCTATTGTGATTTGACCTTGACAGGCCGGGACCATCCTGAAAAAAAAAGATAATGAATAAAATTTCAGAAAAGAAACGATGAGCCACGTTCATTAGAAGAAGTAACGTCGGCAAAGGAGTGGTGTTTCGGGTCTGCCCTACACAGAGACACAATGGAAAATGCAAATATAATGTAAGTAACTTTTGATGAGTTTATACCGCAATTTCATTACTATACAGTGGCTTTAAAGACGGGTTCAGTTGTACTTGTTCGTTCTATGTGGCATATTGTTTTCTACCGCGCACTAACTTGAGGAGAAACATCTGCTTTTACTGAAGCACCTCAAAACCTTCCTCTTTGCTTCTGCTTTCTCTCTCCCTCTCCCCTGCTACAACTGGTCCACTGTCTGCGACCTCGGTCCTGGGCCCTTCCACTCTCCACCTGCACTGCCTCCCTGTCAACCCCTGCACTGGGGGACTGTCTCAGTATCCTACAGCCCCCCCTTCCCAGCACTTGTTCTGCACTTACCTTGCACTTGCCACCAGCTGGCCCTATTTATTTATTATTTTATGCTACTTACCTTGTACTCCACTCCCCCCCCCTCCCTGCCTCGCCACGCCTTTAAACACTTGTGTACACCCAGTAGCGCTGTCCTCGCTATGATTTTAATAAGGATCTGATGGTGAGACTAATTTCATTTTTTATGTTTTTAGGTACATCGTTCACTACTGTCTGTGTCACGAGTACCGGACACCGGCGGACGGCTTCTACAGCCGCCAGTTGCTTCTCCGCGTGAACAACGTTACCACCCTGACCATTTTATGGGACGATCGCCAAGTACAAGTATGCCCTTACGCGGTACTAACGGTTAGATGCAACATACCTACCGTTGTGGTGGCCTAGTGCCTCGTTGTTGGAACAGCCATGCGATTATCAGTGCGACCGAAGAGCTTATTTTTATCGTAAAACAACACCCTGTGTACTGCACACGAACATCGCTTCCCTCAAGACGAACTAATTTGGATCGAGAGCAAAGAAAAATGCAAATCGCTGAATATTCTCTAAACATTTGATGTCCAATAAACGTACTTTGCCAAATGTACAATCTTGCCGTTTGCTTTTAAACCACGGTTTCACATTCCGAATTGTGGCGCTGTATTGTGAGATGCTCTAAGACCCTGTGTACAGCAAAGGACCATCGCGTTCCTCAATACGAACTTTTTGGAACATGAGCAAATAAAAATGCAAATCGCTGAATATTCTCTAAACATTTGATGTCAAATAAATGTACTTTACCACATTTACAATCTTGCGGTTTGATTTCAAAGTACAGTTTCATATTCCGAATTGTGGTGCGCTGTATTGTGAGCTGATCTGTGTTGATTTCCGGGGTCTGTGTGGAGTCGCGTAGAAGACGCCTGGGCGCGTTTGCCTACGCAGCACAGTAACGTCACGGAGAGAGGCGGGGAATATGAATGTTTTGATAATGTCTGTTTCAGGGGCGGGGGATTTGATTTAGTGCCGCAAAGGCAGGTGAGCCAGGGCGATGCGGCGGAATGATAGGATTATCACAAAATGGCGGCTGATTTCGAGTGCGATAATGGGCGAAAAGTCGGGTAAGGTCCATAGGAAAGTTTCCTACGATCTACCGATTTATGCTTACAAACACATGGCCGACCCGTAGGGACAATAAAAAAAAAGTCCCGGAACTATCCTTTAACTTTGCTTGTTCTGCTCTTGGCGCGTCTGCATCTTTCCATGTTCTGCAAACGGTGGCTGATGGGAAGCTTTTCACTCTCCCATTCTTCCAGGTTTCTGTGTTTATGCAGGCTCCAGGTTCACCACGGCACCTCCGTGGTCACGCCACCTCTGTGGACTGATCCACGTTCCCTATCCTGACAATGGCTTCCCCACTGCCTGCTTCGCCATTCTTCTGGCGTCTCTGATTGGTGTCCTCTACTTCTAAGAGTGCGGTGTGTTCCGCAGCAACACTTTGCTTTGCTTCTCAACTGCGTTGTGATGTAGGGGGGCTTCCACTGCATAACGTTCTCTCCTCCTCGGGCATCCTCGTCCCATTTCCATTGAAGGGTTTTCTTAAAGGTGTATTCCCTTTTCGTGCAGATGGCATACTTGATTCAGTATTGGTCACAGCCAAACAGAAGGTGGACGACCGTGTTTTGGATTAGAGGCAGTGCCATATATGCAGATCAAGTGTCCTGCATATAGAGTTCCCTTTGGGAATGGTAGTCCTTGTCCCCTAAAGAAGTCACTCCCAGTGAGGTTCTACTTGCCCAGACCCTAAGGAGGGTCTTGTAGAGCTGGCTCCCCTCCCTAGCCTCGAACGGGGCAGCTCCCCCTTGGGGTGAAGGGGTGAATACTCCAGTTTCGTCACATAGCCCACAACATAGCAAGATGGACCGAATCACTCCAGAAGATCTGACCAATCTTCAGTCCTCCAACCACAAAGATGACTGGTTCCTGTCTTCCATTGCTAGCAAATGAGAAGCTCTCGCACCATGTCGCAATGTCCTCATTGGATCCCTTGCACAACCACCTTGCCAAATGAATTGAAAATGAGTCTAATAAATCCAAATCTGAAGAAACCCTAACTTCACTCTGATGTCCTGACCAACTCACCCCATCATGCATCTACCCTTCCTGGCAAAGTGATTAAGACCATTTATATCCAGTTGCAAGAAAGGCTTACTCTGCATAATCTCCTGTAGGACTATCCAGTTAACGACCATGATGCAGCACTGAGACCACTGTGCAAATTATCAATGTCCATACGCATCCGGGACAAAGAGGGCCCCTGCTTACTGGTTTCCCATGTCCACTCTGCTGCCTTCAAAACAGTTGACCATGAAGCCCTCCACCCTCGCCACATCCATGGGCATTGATAGAAAAGTCCTGCCATGTTTCACCTCATATCTCTGCAACAGAGACCAACTCTTCCAGATGGACCCCAACAGATCACAGACCGCCTAGTAATCTGCACAGTACCCTAAGACTACATGTCCACTGACCTCTTCAACTCTACATGTAACCTCCAGGATAACTCCTCGCCAACCTACAGATACACCAATTATACGCAGATGGCATGCAGCTTTAACTAAAGATCAGTTATGTCAATGATATCCATTATCTCAAACACCATCTGTTCCTTGTACAAGCCTGGATTTCATGCCCTTGCCTGAAGCTCAACCCTACAAAGGCTTGAATTGATTCTCTTAGGAAACCCCACCATGCATGCTAAAGTCCAGAATTTGCTTTCTAACATGATGCTTGACTGGTTCATGCTTCAACTGTCGCGCAGCTCAAATTCTTGTAGGCTGGATATTAACTCTGACCGCTCATTCTTAACCCACATCACCAGGTAGACTCGCGTAGCATGGTACCAACTTGCCCTCGTCCACAAATTCAAGTCAGTCATCCCTTCCCTCAGCTTCAGAACAATAGTGCATGCCCTGGTGTTCTCCCACCTGGATGATGGCAACAACCTTCTTGCAGAAGTCCCAGATACTACCTTGGCCCCTGAAAGCCATCCTGCAGGATACCTCTTCATATGACTAAGAAAATATAACCACATCCCTCCCGTTCTCAAACAGCTTTACTTGCTGCCCCTTCAAGCACACATGTTGTAAAAAGGTAAGCCCTGGGAAATTAGATGTGAATAGCACAGCATCTCAATCTACTGCATTAGTGTGCTGAACGCCAGGCCAAAGGGCCTACATATCTGACGAGAGGTGTCGTATTAACAGGCCCACACCAAACAAATCTGCATATATAGTCTGAATACAACATGGGTATATCAAAAGTGAGGACTACCAATGTAAGAACTATAAAAATGCAAAATCAATGTAGGTTGACGGGACAACATCTCCACCACTGCTGTATCTGCCATTTTTCTCATACCAATGTTTTCCTTTCTGCCAGGGTATCTCACCTTTTACCCATAATGATATACTTCAGGCAAAGAAGGATGAGTTTATCAGTGTTGCTCCCAATCTCCTCCTTTGGTATGTTCCTCCACTGTCTGGTGCGTTTTCTGAATTCATTGCTATGTCAATTTCCCTTCAACACACTTATGAGCATATTCAGAACGCCTCATGCCACTGTCAGCGCCTTTAACCTTCCTAGAGATTATCTTTGAGTTAACCAATCCGTGTCAATATCTGTTTTATATTGAACTGTGTTCTATAGGTGCCCTACCAAGGACATCCAACTGGGACATACTGTCAATTACCACATCTGTTATTTGCCTGCCACAATTAATTTATTACTTCTGTTTAAGAAAACCCCACCACAATTCTGTGCAACCTTCAATCCCCAACTGGAATTGCAGTGAGCCAAGTTTGAAGACATCCATAACCTGTATCTCTTCCAGCTTTCCCCATAACTCAAACGTTAAAGACAATATGAAAAATGTGTATTATGGTATTTATTGAGCACAGTTCTAGCTTTGGGAAGCAATTAAGTGCCATCAGTCATGGGGTGGGTAGCAATTCCACCACAAGCACTTGGAAGTGCGCAATAGGATATTGTATCTTTTTGTTTGGCAGAATTGGAGCGCTAGGATAGCCAGAGTGACCCCTTACAGACCTAGGGATAAAGGGGGGGCTGAGGGGGGTCTATCTCTGCCAAATATAAAATGGTTCTACCAGGCGGCACAATTGAGATCATTTCATGTCTGGGTCAACCCAAATACGACTAAGGGTGTGGAGTTGGAGGTAACTGGTATATGCTATGGCTTCCAAGGGCCAGGAGGCTCCCCAGCATGTATGAGCTACCGTCTGAGCACAACAATTCGGGTGTGGAACGAGACAGTCTCCAGACGGGGCCTCAACGTTTCACGCCGCGTTAACCCCTATCCATTTTAATGCTTACTTCCAACCAACATTTGACAGCGTGACCTTCTCTAGTGCATTTATTTGACAAAGGCCAAATCTGCTCTTTTGAGTCACCACCTTTGGGGTGGAGAAAAGGGAACAATATCAGTATTGGCAACTGAGACACTGGGCAATGCATGTACACAATGAGAAAGCGGCCACCAGAGCTCTCGCAGAGTTTGAGAGGGTAACGTTCTCACCAAGGGACTCCATGTGGCTGATGTCCCACCTCTATGAAAATCAGGGCACCAAACTGTCCGATAAAGTTCCAACCTATGATTAGGACTGGCACAGAGAACTGCGGGTGGAAATACCATAGGAGGGTTGCTGGGAGGATTGGAGAGGTCTATGGAGGGCCACCCAGTGTGTGTAATATGCAGAATGAGGATTTCCATCACTTGCGCAGGATTAACTGACCCCAGATGGAACAATACATATGAGGCATGAGAGATGGGATTGCCTGTGTTGGCGGAGGTGCGGTGCAACAGGGACATATCTGCACATATGGTGGTGCTGCCCGAAACTCACACGGTATTAGTCGGGGTTGCTTATCGCACTTAAATACATAACTAGAGTAATCTCTCCCAATGGATCCTAATGTTTGTCTCCTAGGTCTCTTACCGGGGGGGAGTGGTGCCTGTGCTTCACGCCTCTCTTATGCATCCATCAGGGATTGAAATGGGAGTTTTATTGACCAGGAGCAAAAAGCAGCTCCTGGGAATCATTCATAACCAGTTTGAAAGGAGCTACCTCTGAGGAACCAGGAACAAGTACAGACTGCGCAGCAAATCTAACTTTGCACAAGATGCAAACTCTAACTTTGTCCATTTCATGTTATCCGATATTCTCTAAATGTCCCTTAAGTGTGTTCGTTATTGTCCTTTATGTACATCCCCAAGCATACACAGTTAATCTCTCATAGCTAGGTTTGTATGGCACCACTTGACCCAGGAGTCAAATGCTGCTCCTGGTAGCTGTTGGTGTCAAGCCTAGCAGGCTCCCCTTGGCTATAACAGGAGCTAAATAGCTCCCAGCTCCTGATCATTTTGAACCCCTTCATCCTTGATACTGTGCTTCTTGCAGCGAAAGCCGCTTTTGTGGCTTGTTGCAAGTCTGCAAGCTCTCCCTCGGTGGATGACTGGTGGACGCAAATGTGGTCTCTTCTGATGAGAGCATTCATTCTACGCAGGACCGTGTGCAGGCCTTTTTATTTTTTATTTTTTTCGTAGTGGGGGTGCGCTTTACCTCATGCAAGAACTCACAATAGTCTTCACCTGCCCTGCAAGACTGGGATCTGGGAGCGGCCCAGAAGGCGCAGAGGATTTATGCCAATACAAGCCCCCCCACCCCCTGCAATATCCTAACTAAATCATTGGTTTGATCACTAATCTTTCAAGGTTAATTGCACTTCTGTGTTTGTTCTTACTTTCTTTTTATCTTCTACTTATTGGTTGGCTATATTTTCACAAGATGGCACTGCCCAAGGTAAAGCAATGTTTGGAAAATGCTTTATTTCGTTATAAAATGCCAATAAACGCATTTAAATATAAAAAGTCATGAGGCAGTGGGGAGAGTATCGCGGGAAGAAAATCACAAAGAATCCGTTATAGGGATTGGTGCGCTAACTGGGGAAGGCATACTCAAGAAACCCTCTGCTGATCCACTGCTTACTACATACCTATTTCTCTTCTGCCTTTTCTTTCTAAACTCCTTGAACGCCTTGTCTACTCTCAACTCTCTTCCTTTGTCTCTTCTTCCTCCCTCCTTCCTCCTTTCCAATCTGGCTTCCGTCCTTAACATTCCACCGAAAGTGCCCTCACCTCTATCCTCAACTCCCTCCTCTCCGCTTGTCATGCGAAGCAATCCTCTATCCTTATTCTCCTTGATATCTCTGCTGCTTTTGACACTGTCGATCACCCACTTCTGCTCCACACTCTCTCCTCTTTCGGGTTTAAAGGCCCTGTCCTTAAATGGCTATCCTCTTACCTTTCCTCTCGTTCCTTTGCTGTCTCATGGGGAGGCCAGACCTCTCCTTCCTTCCCACTTAGTTACGGTGTTCCTCACGGCTCTGTACTTGGTCCTTTCCTCTTCTCTCTACACCTCCCTCATTACCCCTGTTATCTCCTCCTTTGGCATCTCCCATCATTTCTATGCCGACGACACAACTTTTTCTCTCCTTCTCCTCCTTCGCACCTGACGTCCACCTTAAACTCTCCTCTTGTCTCTCAGCCATTAAGAACTGGATGTCCTCCCGGTTCCTCTCACTTAACACCAATAAAACCGAAGTCCTTTTCTTCCCCTCTAATACTCTTCCTCCTCCCTCTCCTCCCTCTCCTCCCCCTTTCATCCACTTTCCTCCTTCCAATCTCCCTATCTCCACTCATGCTCGCAACCTAGGTGGTGTTTGTCTCCTCTCTCACCTTCTCGCAACACATTTCACTCATCTCCCGCTCCTGCAGATACCACCTCTACAATATTCGCGAAATCCGTCCCTCCCTCACATTCCATGCTACTAAACTCCTAATCTCCTCATCTTTTCCCGTCTCTTCTATTGCTCCTCTCTATTCTTCGGTCTTCCCTCATCTCAGTTTACCCCTCTCAAATCTATTTACCACTCTGCTATTCGTAGCCTCTGTCTCCTTACCTCCCGTGACTCCATCTCCGCTTCGCTCTCTCACCTTGGCTGGCTACCTTTCCACCTACAACTTAAATTCCACTTCCTCTGCCTTGTTTTCAAAACCCTCCATGGTCTTGCACCTCCCTATCTCTCCTCCCTTCTCTCCTTCTACTCCCCCTCTCGCCCCCTTCGTTCTGCTGACCACTTCCTTCTCACTGTCCCCCCTTCCCCCTGTGCTTCCTCCCGGTTATGCTCCTTCCAACTTCTTGCTCCTCTGCATTGGAACTCTCTCCCCCTCTCAATCCGCTCTTCCACTTCCACTTCCCTCACCTCATTTCGCACTTCCCTTAAATCCCTCCTCCACTACCCACCTTTATGCACCCCTTGCCCTCTTTACTCCCCCCCCTGTTCTTTTTCCCCTCTTTTAATCCCTCTCTCCCTTCTACCTTTACTTTCTTCTTCCCCTCCTATTACATTTATTCAATCCTTCCCCTGCCCCTCCCCAACACTCCTGTTCCCACTCCACTCCCCCGCCCCCTCTCAGTCAATTGCTCCTTGCACTGTTTTGCTGAATGATTCAAGTTGTAATTTGCTCATAAAGTTATTATTACTCTGTATGTTGTTGTTCCAATGTACAGCGCCTTGGTGTAAAGCGCTTTATAAATCAATCAATCAATCATACAATTTAGTAGCAAGGCATTTGCAAGTAACCTGGCAAACAGTGTGGGCAGATTAGGAGAGGAGTGGAGGTTGTGTGGACCTAGATCTTAGGGAGGAGCATTAGTTGAAAAGGAGGGTCCTGATCGGAGATGCTGATCGCTCCATCCATTCCGATTAACAAAGGGAATCGACCAAAGCTCGTGAACTGCTTTTACCAGAGATCTGTTGCCTGCACATTGTCTCACCCTCAATATAGCAAGAGACCTAACCATTTAGAAAAAAACCTTAATAGCAACACCGCTTTTAACCTCGCATCAACACAAATGCACAAAATGCTTCCTTGAAAAACATTTGACACGTGTATGGCTGCCAAGCCATTTCAGCCCTGTTAAAAAAGAAAATTGTTTTATTGCTTAAAAAGTCAAACATGTATAAGAACAATCATTAACTTAAAAAAACATTTAACTTTCTTTGTTCTCCAGAGAAAGAAAAAAGGAAGGCCATCC
Organism: Ambystoma mexicanum; assembly: GCF_040938575.1. Taxonomy (NCBI): domain Eukaryota; kingdom Metazoa; phylum Chordata; class Amphibia; order Caudata; family Ambystomatidae; genus Ambystoma; species Ambystoma mexicanum. The sequence goes on along the minus strand of NC_090921.1, from coordinate 1,014,839,875 downwards.
ATAGCTTGCAACAACAGCCATTCCACTAGGAATAAAACCTTTTCCCTGAACAGCTCAATTCTAAGTACCATCCATAGATATTACAACGTCCCCTCCACCAACTCATGAGCTATAACCATCCTAGGCTTGTCACCAATTAGCATCCATTTCCACCATTCCCCTTTCGAGAGAGTTGTTTCCATCAGTGAGGACTCCTCTACATAAAGCATTTGAATCTTAGTCAGAGCTTCACAGTTCATTATTAGATGTTCCGGAGTTTCCACCAAGCAAGAGCTCATTCAATATCGACAGTTGGCACTTTCAATCCCCACCATTTTCCTCTTAAACAGAATCTCTCTTGAGTGTAAGATATTTAGGCGACATCCAAGCAGAAGATCATGATATTTGGGGTCAGGGAATTTGATCATAAAAAGTTTAACTCTGCCTCCCTCCACGGACAGGGGATCTTTAGAACTTAAACCACTGCACTGATGTATGGTGGTAATCCAATCACAGAGCAGCAGTTTCTTTCTCACACACATTGGGTTAGACAATAGCAGGTCAACTGACACATCTTTATCCCGCAAAAGAATGTCCACCTTATTTCTCCATTCTTCAAATGGTCCATTGACCACCTTGTTCGCCAAGGCCAGGACCCTAAACCGTTTCTCAACATTCTCTAGTGCACATTTCCTATATAGTGAAACAGTCTTCCAAGCTACTAGTGATTCCAAAGACTGGAGCCTAAGTTTAAATCTAATTTCACATAGTGGGAGATTATTTGGCAGGCGCAAAATCTTGCGCCAGAAATGACCCTCCAATTTCTCCCAACACTCGCATGAGAGGTGGAGAACAGCTTCGTCTCCATAGGTTATGGTCTGTGCCACCTTTTATTTTTAAAAGGAGATGAAGGGGAATTAGTGTGAATTTACCAAATTTCCGGTGTATCAGCCTACCCTGGTTCACCTTAGGGATCCTTTTCTGCCATAGATGAGCGTAATGGGCAGCCTCATCAGTATTCCTATTGATCTTGACCCTCAAATACACTATTGAATCCACCGTGTCTAGAGGAGTTCCACCCACCCTCCAGGTCTCTTTTTTATCCTTCTAGCCTTCTTCATCAGGAGGACCTTAGATTTACTTGCATTGATTTTCATACCCTTGCTCTTAAGGTATGATTCAAAAGCTTGGAGGCGGTGCTGGAGGCCTTTAGGAGTACAGTCAAGGAAGACCAGGTCATCTGCGAAAAGAATCCACGGAACCTGGGCTCTGTTTATTGAGGGTGGAAAGACACGCACATTCTCCTGGAACAGTCCCAAATCGGAGATGTATAGACAGAAAAGTAACGGGGCCAGCGTATACCCCTGTTTCAGGCCCCGGAAGGTAAAGATTTTACTCCATAGCGTTCCCCTTGTAGAGAGCCTAATTTGCACCGAGGTGTTAGTATAAAGTGCTTCAATTGCCTCTACAAGATCGCCAGGGCAACCCCACAACCGCAGTTTCGCCCACAGATGACTCGTGAGGACCCTGTCGAACACCTGTTCGAGGTCCACAAAGGCCAAGAACAGCATCGATTCCTTCTCAAATCTCCCTTCCTTAAGTAAGTTTAATAAGAAGAGGTTTAAGGAGATGCCCGCACCCCTCACAAAGCCAGTCTGCCTCGGGTCCAAAATACCACTCTTATCGGCCCAGACTTTCAGATCGTGAAGCAGGAGGGTTGCAAAGAGCTTTCCCAGCGCATCCAAAAGGGTGATCGGGCAATAGTTTTTAGGATCAGCCCTATCGCCCTTTTTAAAAATGGGCACGATTAAGGCTTCCTTCCAAGAATCGGGAATTGTTCTGTTGGCCATGATTTGCCTAAACATTGTTAAAGACCACTGGGTTCGTTTTTTTTTTGTAGTTTGAGATCCCATCGGGACCGGCCGCCCTGGAAGCACTGAGCTTTCCAATCATCAGACCAACATCATGACCATTCAGAAGAAACTTCCATCCCCCACTATCCCTAGCTTTAGGGCTGGGCAAGTCCTCCCCCGGGTCAGAGAATGACTGATAATGACTAATCCAGTCTTTCTCCGCCACCATCACCAAGGATTTCTCATGTCAGAACACCGCACCATTATTAACTCCCATGTGGATCTACAATCCTTCTTGCAGACCGCTTGTAACATGCACTCGGCATCAAGCTGAAGACGCAAATGTTGCATACTTCTACACCAATATTTATGTCCAACGCACTTTTCTTGCCCTTTCTTTCTTGTCCAAGCCAGAATCACACCCTATTTTTTTCAGAGCTCTATGCATGTCTTTTCTTTTTTTTAACTAGTTCACCATCATAGACCTGCTTTTTTGACCACGGCAGATCCCCCTTTCCGCACTCCTGGTTTAGGAAACTCTTTAAGGAGCCCCCTATAATCAATGTTTCGAGGGTCAGTCAACAATTGTCTATTTTACTCTGTCAATCCTCCTGACCTCTTACTCTTTCAATCTGAGGCGAGTCCCACAACTCCTTAATTCAACCTCTTTCATCACATCCTTCCGATCTTTATCGCACCTTCCCCCAAAACTTATGGTCAATAACCCCTTACATCCACGTCATACATTGTATTTTATCAACAAGAATGGGTTATCAGTCGTGTGACGGTCTTAAGGACTTATCATCCTTCCACACCCTCCCAATTGTGCCCCATCAGGCCATGGTCGCGGTGTAATGCAGCGCACCCTCTGGGTCGTTAAAGAAGCTGCACTTTTTAACCAAACTCTAGCCTGGACGCGCCTTTTGTCTGCAGTATTTTCTTGGATTAGTCAAAGTATTTCCTAGTCTTTGTTTAATTTCCAAAGTCAGAGTAAGACAGTATTTTAATTACATTGCAAATGATTAAACCTTGTTTGCAGGCCACCTGCAGTAGCCTGACTTTCTCCTGATATTTTAGCCTGATTGTTGCCACATGCGGAAATTTTCTTGAAGGTGTCCTGAAGGGTGTGTTTTAGATATTTGTCCGCGGGACAAAATATATAAGACATCTACTTGTAATATAGAACAATTGCCATCGCCCATCTTTCTTCCTGAATCAATGAAAATGGCACCCTTTATCTCACTTAACATACAACCCATGGCATACTCTTGCTGCCGTTTATTAGGGATGGCTATTACAGCGCATCGAGGGGGGGGGCCCTCTGACATGAGGTTCTCGGTAAGAAACAGATATTTGAAGAATATTACATTTTGCAGACATTTGGGATCAGTTGGCATGAACCCACTGGCACACAGAATTCCCTAATACCCTAGGGAACAAAGCAAAATCGGTATATATCTAGTTGTGTGGCTTTGGTGCTGACCCCCTCTTAAGGATGCATGGAACATTTTCCACCAGTCACAGCAATGTACATGCATTTGTTTTATAGGCAGTAATGCGAAGAATCAAAATAATTACATTAGTGAGCCTTCATATGTGACAAAGGAGGACCTTAGAAATAAGTTGAAATTATCAAGAAAATATTTACAAATAGACAGAGGACTCCCAATCCGACTCCTGCAATCAGGCTCGGACTGGCCTACAAGGCAATGCCCGACTGGAAGGTCCAACATGCTTATGCGGGTCCGTTTTTGAGCAAAAGTGGGCTAGTTTAATGGGTTTCTTCAACTTTGCTAATAGTTTTGACCAGTTTTACTGAACAAATATTCTTTAAAATGCACAATTTTCAAAAGGTTTCACCAGAACACACTATTCCGGCATTCCTGCCACCCTCCCTGCCGGCTACTAGTCCAATTGTCTGCCACAAAAGCAATGAATTGCATTTGCAACTGTGGGCCACTTTTTCATTGGTGCCCAAGCCAATTTTATGCCCCAGTCCGACCCTGCTTGCGATAAGATATTTGAATTATTGGAGCTGGGATTTTGTTTGAATAAGACCAGCCTAGGGTTTGTATGACCTCTCACCATCAAACAGTATTTTGAAAGCCCTGGTTTATTGCACATGGTTATTATACAGCATCAGTGTTTTGCACAGCACACACACTGTGGTCAATACAAAGAATAAAACCGTAGAAGCCTTGATGTCATGTGCGGAGAAAGGATGTTTCAGCAACATATTTGGATCTGAAATGTATTTTTAAATCTTGCTTGCTACTGCGTGCGATGGTGCCATGTACATTTTCCTGTGTATAACTTGTGGGGCCTCTCGAGCCTGCATGTATCTAAGCAGTCTGACTGAAGCCACCTGTTGCTTAAGTGTTGTGTGGCTGCTGTATTTTTTGCGCAAATCGGCCTGAACCGTATATGTGCCTTGCTTGTTATGTCCACATGCTTTACAGGAGGGCATTGCTTTATTATGTCTTCTGTTTACACTGCGCCAGTCTGTGCTTTTTTCAGCATAGCTTTTTCTTGTAACTGGGTGACGGGGACCCCTTGGAGGAAAACATCTTGCAAAGTAACATTTTAGTTTTCTGTGTGCTCTTGAGGAGAAAATGGGAACATTCAGGTGTTTTGCTAAAGAAGGGAGAAATGTTGATCTGCCGTGGGGTTGTGGTTGGGCAGATGAGCTTGGAATGTAGAGGACTGTCTCAAGGATTCAGCCTTCTGGACTATTGTTAAGGAACCAGGGTCCTCCCGCACCCCCAAGTGCTATAGAATTAGGCAATACCTCTTTTAGGTGCTATAAGGTACTAGGGGGGGAGTTGGGGCGGCACTGGGAAGGCTCCCTCATGCAGATATAATCAGACATTGGCAGGCACTGAAGAAGGCAGTTATTGTTTAAATATAAAGCACAATTAACTATTAGCTGGATACATTTGTAATGTCAAGATCCTATGCATTGTAAATTCTTAGTACATTAGATGCAAAACTTCCCCTCCTTCCCGAGAATGTGGCTTGTGCTAAAAATGAACTACAGGCTTCTGCAGTGTTCGCTAGCACTGGCAGTACACAAAGTGACTCACCAGCTCTCTGTCCGTCAAGGGCCCATGCAGGCTAAAATGGGATTTACATGCTTGGTACACAAAATGGAGAAGTGGGACATATTATGAGTATTAAGGTTGGGTGGAACCTACAGGACTCAGTTAACATGAGTAGAATGAGTGGAATATGGATGGAATGAATGAAAATTGTTTATAAATGTTTAGGTGTTCCTGGGGCTAGGCAGCAAGGTTTGTAAAAGTCTGCAGAGCTGCAGTGTGTTTCTATGTAAGGTAGTAAAATGTTAGAGCAGCATGTTCTGACAAACAGCTGACAATGAAGAAAGGAAGGATTTGGAGCATCCCTTGTATGGAAGAAAGATCGATTGGGATGAAGCCATAGTCTGTATCCAATGACGCTACTACAGCAAGTCTGGACTATAGAAACTGCCTGGGACCACTGTGACAGGAGAAGGAACGGTAGAGGGATGGGAGAAGACCGTTCAGGCAGCAGAGTCCTTTGCTACCATTCTCATTTTTGTATGATTAAACTTGTTAGCCTTACAAGATAGACAGTTTTTCCTTATTTCCCTAGAGGGGTGTATTTATTCTCGTATGAGCATAATGGGGGATACCCTTACAATTAGGGACACCCTTACACTATATACTCCCTTTGTATTTTTTATTTAATAAAACATTTTATTATTTTTCGACAGTAAACCTGATTGGTCATATTGCATCAAGAGGTTGGAGTACATGAACATTTAGTAGACTATCTCACAACATCCCCAAATGCCTAGCCATCCGACTTGGGGCTCTTGATTGGAAATGTAGCCTCCCTCCTCCCACTTCCCCCAGATTTTCTGTGCCGTTGCGGGGTAGCCCCTTGCAGTATATTCTCTTTTTAGGGACGCACATAAATCCACATCTGACGCCCATGTTCAAAACTACTTATTAGACTTTTGTGTGTGTGGTCCCAGATCAAAAAAGCCACCACCGTGGCTTTTAACTAAGCATTTCTGGAAATTGATCAAACAAACGCGGCTATTGACAATTATGGGTATACGGACATGGACTTCCTGGCAAACTTGAATATGGTTTTTAGGTATACGTTTTCTCTGACATGAAAACCACTCCTCTGGGTCTCGATAATATATATATCCCTTGAGCAGGGTGACTTGGCTTGGCTCCCTATCACAAGGTTACTAAATCACTAGCCTCTAGGGAACATTAGTCAAATGGCTGCCATTGAAAACCGAGACTACAATGACCAGTATACGCCACTTTTTAAGCACACAGCCACTTTTGGAAATGCTGCGATCAAGGCTCACCTGATCACAAAGTGCCTGAGCACCATAACAATCCACTAAAAGAAAATCTAAACATCTTCCCATATCTAAAAAGGGCAACTCAAATGGTTCCAGGGCTCTTTTGCAAAACCTGACTGACAAATTCAGATCATATGGAATCCTGTCCTTTTTAAAGACTTCAACAAAAGGACAGCGATCCAGGACTCCATCTTGGGCATTACTGACGGGCAGGATGCCGAGAGATAAAAACTTGCTCATATTGATGAACTTGTCAACCTATTCGGATGATCGGATTGAAGCACCAGTGAAAATAAATGATTTGACTTTTGTGGTTAAGAAATTGGGACTGGAAAAGGAGAAACTGCTGTTGGATATCATCGTAGACCGTGACTTACTTTTAGATACAAGGCAACAGTCTATGAATGGCGGAGATGGATCCCTTTGTTGTCAGACGTTGGAGCAAAGAAGGGACCATCTGACAAAACAGTCACAACATAGCAGTAATCTTCATTCTGGTCTTCGGATACGGAAAAAAGAAGGTGCTATAAAAGATCAGGGTAACCAGCAGGCACCAACCAAGCCCTGGGTAATGATTGAGAGAATAATTATGGAGAAAGATGGGCTAATACTGAATAGGAGGAATATGCTCACTCTTCTCCACGCTCCCCCAAACTCTGATTCATCTATCCCAATGACCTCAAGATCGTAGCCTTTGTGAGCTAAAATCGACTGGAGTGGGTGGTGCTGCATCTCAACTCCATAATGGAAAAAAAAGCCATCTTAGAGGGCTTGCCTGATTTTCTGCACCTGGGGTTCGAACTCAGACTGGAATTTGCCAAGGCTAGGGAAGCCAGCATTTGAACTAATGTCTACCAGGCCAAAATCTCTAACCCTGAAGGTTAGCCGGTCGCAGCCAAAGTTCGGCCAAAGTGGTCCTTCACAAGTTACCAGAGAGCTGGATTCCTCTACCCTAAATCAGGAACAAAGAACTTCCTCTGGCTTGCAAATCTAATCCAACAGTAAGAACACTGTGCGATGGAAAGTTAGGATGAGAGAAGTGAGAAAGGAAGCCTTAAGCCTTTCAAATGATTGATCATAGTTGGCGGGAGCATTGGCTCAGAAACTGACATTTTTACTTGCAGAGTCTTCACCCACTTTCTCTCTAAATATGGCCTTGTGGAACATCCGAAGATTTGAGCACTTATTCATGAAAGGAGACCTAAACTCCTCTAACTATGATACTCCAGGACATGTGGTTAGCTTCCAAGCCTATTTGCGAAGGCTTCAAAGTTTGTTTCAATCCAACTTTAACAAGGAGAGTGCAAGGCCATCAGTGGGCCTATTGACTTTGGTGCAAGAGGGACAGACCCTCATAATTGTGGACATAAGTAACCCTATTACATTGGTAGATTTGTTCGAAGCTGGCTTCATTATTGCTAGTGGTGCTTAATGTGTATTGGAATCCGGCAGGGATTGGTGATGAGTTTGTGGAGCGAATTACTGGGTTAATGGTTAACTGTTGGATCGACTCGAAGGCCCCCCTTTTTCTGATATGTGGGGATCTGAATGAAAGATGCCTGGATAAGTCAGGGGCCAAACTGCGGGGGGTGCTATTGCAGAAGAAAGCAGCCCTGTGGATATCTGAGTTGAAGGAGCGTGATGCAGGTATGGTAAATGGCTCTCTTAGAGGTGACATTCTGGGTAGAGCAACTTGGGAGCATAGCCCCCAGAAAGCCCATCTGGACTATTTTGTATCGGCTAGCTTGTTCAAATATTTGTACTCCCTGAATGTCACAACTTTGGCCAACAGGGATCTTTGCATCCTACGTCTTTGCTTTAAAGAGCAAACGCGAGAGGTGAAAATGGAAACAAGGAAAGCCAATGAAATAAACCAGGAAAGAAAGTTTGAGAATCCGCTCGTAAGAGGTACCGTTAATCACAGCCTCCTACAAAAATGCCCTATTTTCAGAATCCATGGGCATTGATTACTCCAGCATCCTCTTGAGGTTTCAAGTAACCGCAAGGAATGGAAGAGATTCCACCATTCGCTACCCTAATGAAGAGGTGAAAAAGGCAACAAAAAAAATCTTGGTGCTGATTTGTGGGATACAGGTCGCATTGAAATGGGCGACAGTCACTCTAAAAAAGAAACGCAAACAGCAGTACAAAAATTGGTTACTGGTGACAAAGGCACAATGATTTCAAGCGGGTGCCGAAGTCTTCATGAAAATCATTTCCAACAAGAGCACGCATGATGTTTGTGCGTTGCTCAACAGTAACACCACATACCAACTAGCAACGATGATTCCAGCAGTCCCCGAAAGGGTATGGATCGAAATGTTTTCTGGTCTCTTCATCTCTCTCAATAGTGTAGTCAGTACACCATCTTCCACTATGCCCTGATCTATTGTGTTTACACAGGAGGATATTTTTATAAAGATTAAAAAACGGAATCCCTCAAGTGCAGCAGGCCCAGACGGTCTGCATAATGAAATGTTTAACGTAACTGTGTATTGGGCGTTTTGGTGGGTACTTTTCAACCAAATCCTGATAGTGCGAGAGGTTCCCGCTTCGTGGAAGGCAGCGATAATAGTCCCCATCTACAAAAAGGTGGATAGGGATGACCCGAAAAACTATTCACCCATTGCCCTACTGGACACGCTTGGAAAAACCTTAGTCTATTTTGTTGGGGCACTTGAAGAAGTGGGTGACAAGATCAGCCCACCGTGACATTGGCCAGGCGGGATTTGTCCCTGGGGTGGGCACAAATTTAAACCTATTTTTGCTGAACATCTTGAAACTGAAGGCCTGTAGGTCAAAGCAGACGGTTTACCTAGCCTTCATTGTCCTGGAGCAGGCCTTCGACTCCATTAGCAGGGAAAGGCTCTAGGAGAAATTAGCCAGCTGACATTGCCCTCAAGACTTGCTGGAGGTAATGAAGAACTTGTACTTGTCAACATCTATTCAAATAAGGTGTGGGATCCTTGACCAGTTCCATTGGCACATCCAGAGGCCTGAAACGGGGCTGCCCCTGGTCCCCGAGCTATTTAATCTACATCTCTTGGACCTGGAGCAGAACCAAGCTGACGATTAAATCAATTTGGAGAGATACTTGAAAGTGAACAACTTGAGGGTGAACGCAAAAAAACCAAAAATAATGGTCCTTCTGAAATTTGAAACAAGCAAAAAGTCCAAGTTCACCTGGACAGTGAATTTGTAAACTATTGAAATTGTAGATTCCTTGATCCACTTGGGTGAACCCTTCAATTGTAGTGTAGCTGAAAAACCATGGGTGGACGGTCTCAGGCTAAAATGCATGAGACTTGCTGCACACACAAGGAAAATAAATGGCGAATTTGGCAAATTCACAATAGAATCGCTAGTTAGTTTCTACAAACTTAAAGTTCACTGATATTAATATATGGTGATGAAAATGCCCCAACTTTTCAGGAGGCATTCTGGGATAAACTGGAGGGTCTACTGGACAAAAGGTGTTGGGTCTGCCACAATTCTTGCCCATCTCAGTAATCCGGTTTGAACTGGGGCTCCAATCCCTTAGTTCGATGATTGGTTGGCGCTCGTTGAGTTTGTTCTCAGTGTGTCGGATGAGAAAGTTCCACCGTTTAATATCCTGGATAAAGGGAACGATAAAGGAAGTAACCTGCTGATAGATGCCTGGAAATTGTCCTGTGGAGGCTGGCTTGAGCAGTTGGATCTGACAGATAAGATTCTTAATACGAGACCGGTCAAAGCTAAATTGCAGGTCAAAATAATGGGCTGGATCACTACTATGACACAAAGAAGCTCCTGTAAATTACAATTGAAGTTGGAGCTTGAAGGAAGACCATTGAACCGCCTTCATAAATATCTAACTAAATTCCTGAATAAACATTATAGGGAGCAAAACTGTGGAAGGGGCCAGAGAGCACTTTGAGTGAAACAATAGGCTGTAAATCACTAGCATGGCAGGAGTGGTGGGATATGTTCATTTTAGGAGAAAATATTTCGATGGTGCGAGTAGCAGTGAAGTTTATGGAGAAGGTACTGGAATTGGGAAAGTGTTAACGAAAGGTAGAGATTTGATTAGAGTCGTTTTTTGCTGAGATGCAGACTTTTTTTTATGGCACTCTGAATGTGAAATTTTGAATTTTTATGGACTCCCTCCTCTTTCTTTGTTCCTGTATATATTCCTCTTTTCTGTTCTGTTTTTGCTTTTCTTTCAAAGAGATGTAAGAGGAAATGTAACACTTGAGATGAAATGTTCTGTTTTTGTTTTTAATGTAAGATTTGAAATAAACCAATCATTTAATTAAAACAAATAAAAATAAGTCCAACCCTTGGCTGGTATGGAGCCCTGTGCCCAAAAGTCACATGTTGCAATGTTTAGCTACTTCTGGTGAGTATTTTAAAATGAGCCAGTGGGCTATGATGGTGCTTTTAGAAAGTTTACAAATTTCAGATAAGTATTTAGTAAAATTCAGGTAAGTACTCAACTCGACCATAATCACTAGGTTAGGCTTAGGAACGAATCTTTAATCTGGGTTTCCACCACCACAGGTCAGGTAACAGTGAGTTGGGGTCAGGACTTTATGCCCAGTGTTACCCTATGGGGCACGTGGGGTGGGACAGAAAGTTATGTTAACTTACCACCCTAATGCCTATTCTTCCAGGTACCACTGCATGTCTTTCTGGATCTGTTGGAAGCAAACCTCTGCACTTGGTTTGGGTTAGGAAGGCCCAGGGGTTGAAGGTGAAGAGGTCACTTTGCCTGCCTGCAGTTGGTTGGGGTGCACTGCAGTTCCAGCAGGTCAGCTTCCAGAAGGAGATCCAAAATAAGAAAGATATTAGACCTCTGTGGTGAGACCGCCTCAGGGCACCTCACAGGATTGAAGTAGGAATGGTCCAGCAAAGATCATCAATGTCAGGCGGCGACAGGAATCTATGGCGGGGAAGGTGCAAAAAGAAAATCTTTCCTAACAGTTCAAGGGGACACTGCATTCATGTTGGCCTCCAAAGCCCTGCATGCACCACACTGCCTCCCTTTCACCAGCATTTGGAATATTTCTGCAGTTGTGGAGCATTCCGGGCACCCTCTGCTCTGCCTTCAGCTTGCCGTTCCTTGCATTGGTAAGGGATTGGCCTACTCGTCCCTTGAGATGGGCAATACTTTCAGGCCCAGTGGGGTAGGGTTGCTTCTTCACCCACAACAAATATCTGCTGTTCCTTAAAGCATCGCAGAGTTTAATGTCTCTACTAGATTGCATGCACTGGTGTGGGTTAGAGTGCCTGCCATTTTGGAGGCGCACAGGGACCAAATATTACATTTAATGTTGTGGTGACATATCTCCAGGGTTTGGTCACCTCACCCCGCTGCCAGATTAGCTTCTTGACCCACAAACGTATTTTGAAAAGCTACAATAAGAGTAACATATGTTAATTTATTACTATTCGACTCCTACAACGGCTATTTTATTGCCACACACATGTTAACTAGTTGCTGCATCAATATGCTGAGTGGAATCATATGACTTGGTGTGACAAAATTACTACTGTTCTACAGGAGTACAAGGATGAATAACCGCTACACTGCCTACTCGGCCCCACATCACTACTAAACCAGCAGCGATCCCAATCATAAATGTGAAATGGGTAAAGCCTGAAAGGTATACCTCCTTTGCCTTATGTGGTATAGCAGGCTGTATCTTCGGGAGGGGTGTGAGCTGATGATGGTGGCAACCTAAGCAACGCAAGTACAATGATTCCAAAATGAAAGAATGTTCTATAAAATTATAGACTTTTAATCAAACAATAAAATGCACTAGTAAAACCCCACCCCTGTAAGAAAATCCATAGATGAGCATGGGTGTTAGGGCACTGCATTGGCAAAATGTCAATGGTCAAATGATATGACTTTAAGAACGGGGTAGAGAAGGTGGGACTTAAGTCACAATGTTCTTAAAGGTTAACCAGGTGCACATGGCCTCTTATCAGTATATGATTGTCTTGTCTTTGTTGCTCAACAGTGTTGTCGGGCTTCTAGGAGCTTTCTGAGATGGTGGTACGGCATCCGATTGCAGAGTTTGACGAATGGGTCCAACTCGTGTTGCAGTCCAGGAAGCACCGGCATGTGGCACAAAGAAGCTTTAGACAAGCAGCCGAAGTCCAAGTTAGTGTAGCTCACAAGAGGTTCAATGCTATAATTTGGCCCAAGAGCCGTTTCTTGATGTCTAGGTTGCTGAAAGTCCTTATCCAGTCCTTCTGTTCTGCACTCCCTCTCCAAAGAGCTTAGCTGGCACTTGGAGAGGGGCCTTCACCTCCAGTGAGTTGGGAGCTTGGTTCCAGTTTAGCCAGCAGAGTGAGTTCTTGCTCAAATTAGGGGACGGAGCGCTCATCTGCCTTGGATGCTTTATGCCTTCATCTCTATGGCGGGTGACTTTGGAATGGACTGCACTCCCTACATAGGTTAAACATGGTATTCTCTTAATGGTTTAAAGATTAATTCTAGAATGGTTGTTAAAGGCAACATTTCATAGATTGTTCAAAAGCAAGCCTGCAGCAAGGGGTCTGATTCACGTTGTTGTAGTAAGTGTCTTTGACATCAGATCCTGAGTACCTTGCCCACAGAAGGTATGAACAAATTACTGAAGCGCAGACCTCTACTTATGGTCAGTTCAATTCTGGGTATATCAAATTCTGAGAAGATTCATGGGTGCGGGGGAGAGGAATGTGACTAGCACAAAAAGTCACTAATACATGCAGAAGAGAAAGTGTCCAAAACTAATGGGCACTGGCATCCCCTGCACACCTCAATTACTGACACAATCGTCAGTCAAATCTTATATTATTCATGAGATTGATTACAGTGGAGACAAAATAGTATAGACGTATGAAGTTAGTGACTACAGTTTGTACAAGTTATTACACATTTTAATAAACAGTCTATAAATTCAAATAACATAGGTAAATTTCAAATTATTGGAAGTTAAGAGCTCGACACGTGTTCGGGAAGAAAAACCATTCATCAGGAGGGAAATTTTCATTTAAATCGTAAGTTTATCAATCTTCTAGCTTCAAATTGAGTCTACAAAGCAAAATAGAAGAACCTCAGAAGTTTGACAATTCCAAATATGAATTAATCTTGTCGGTAGCTGATAGTGTATACATAATTGTCACTTTGTTATGAGTTATAGGAAGGTCCTCAAAGCATTCCAATTTGATTCATAAGTATTATGCTGTCAGAACAGATATTGGTCTGCGTATGTTCTTTAGTCCTGTGGGGGGATGTTAAATGATAATGATGGAATATTATGTCAAAGGAGGGGGGGTATCTACATAATAGAACACGGCCATGGTGCTCCTGCTGAACTTACCTCTATTGTTAGGTCTCATTAAGTTTTCGATAGCTACAGGTGGTTCACACTGTGGAACGGGCACAGTCTCATGGTAAACTGAAAAATCGTCATCCAAAATGATCCTCTGTATTCTCATATATTGACTTAATGGTGGGTTTATTTTTGCAGTGTGGTGGTTGATAACTGGCGTAGTGCAGTATGTTAATCACATCGGTTGGTTTCTAATCCATCCACACCCCTCTTGAATCTTTGAACGAATACGAGCACACAGGAATACTAGATCACGGGTAAGTGACTGCCACTGCTCTATTTAAATATATATTTATCTAGGTAGTGCTTTAGCGATCGAGAGCGTGATTTATTTCTACAGCTTAGCCCACTACAATTCCTGTTCCGCATATCTCACACACTGAACTTCCCTCTATACTTCATGAGTAGTACACGTTAAGACTCCACCTGGAGGTATCTGTTCATTTAAAACATGTATTTCTTGACTGCCATTGTCTGCAGCCCCGAGAATTAGATACAATTGTACCTTTGCCGATGTTCTGCAGAGTGATGAGATTGCCTCCGTTCCACAGTGCGAACTGGAGGAGGTTGCTATGTCCGGGGCAGGCTGGCATTAGCCGTTCTGCCAGAGAATCTAAGGGGTGGCATCTTGGGTACTATTGGGGTATTAAGTGTAGACCTAGCTTCGAGATGCAATGGAGCACTTTACAAGTCCTTGCAGAGGAGGAAGTGCAACATGGGCAATACACCGTGGGGAAAGTAGTGATACAGGGGAGCGACGGGAAGGAGGGGGAGCAGAAAGTCTGGCAGTCTGGGAGCACGCGATCTACATGCAATCCGGGAAGACATGGAGGGAGCAGATCGACCACTCCCAGGTACCACAGCACCTGTGGATGCCGTACCCCTAGACACCACTATCGGCTAGTCCTGTTATTGCTGGCCCTGCTCGCAGAGTGAATACTGGTGTGATCTCAAATTGCTAAGACTGTATAATTGTTTTTCCTTAGTAGCCACCAAACTACAACCAGGCATCAAGCATGGCTTATTGCAAGTTAAGGTGCCATCAGACTCGACAAGGAATAGGTATTATAATTTGGATCAGATGCGTAGAAGTTTTAAAAATGTTGCCAGCAGAGACCTCCTCTGCAGCTGTCGGGTGCACATGTAACCTTTGAACCCACTATGTCCCACCACAGAGCTGGTGCTGTAGATGTCAGGATACTGGTTATAGAAACGGCGCGTGTGTGCTATACTTCAGCATGTAGCATTTATGAAACGGGCCTCCCTTTCAGAAACAGAATTACATGCATTAGTTTATCTAATAAAAACAAAAAAGCTTGAGCTAGCCCACCCTTGCAAATGGTAATCTGTCACACAAGACCACCCCCGACAGAGCCATAATTGTGAGGACGGGTCTTTCCTCATATGCTAGCCAAGCCTCACATGCTACTTCTAGGCAAACAATGTTATGCCATGTAAAACTGATATGGATTGTATAATCCTCATATTTAAGCTACAGCCGCAAATGCCCAGGTGCTGTCCTCCTATTCCAAGTGTTGCTTAGGTTGCCTAGTTTGCTTAGTGTTGGGGAACGATTCTTCTTTTTGCTGCCCTTCCCGGCACCCTCCCCTCCCCTCCCCTCCCCCCCCCCTCCCCCCCCCCCCCCCCCGACCTCATTGGAACACCCTAACTTTTGCTGTTGTTTTGAACCTTTTCTGACTTCAGATGTTGGGTGAATCCTTTTTGCTCCACTTACCTGTCTAGGCTCGTCTGTTTTGGTGTGCACTGATCACCCTGTGCAGGAGAACTCTGTTTTCCATAGCAAAGTTCTTTGTTTATTTTTCCACCGGTTGGCTTCTGAAAATCCATCTCAACACCCAATTATAGTCGTGTGCTAATGGGTATGCCCAGCCTCATCAGCAGTGCCACCTTTTTGGTAAAGGTCGCCATAGGCAGGAATGTCTAAGGCATGGGGTTGGGGTGGGTGGGTGGCCAGGTAAAGATATAGGTTTTGGATGGTCAGATGTTGGCTGCAACGATGACACACTGGTAAATGATTGAGATGTGTTTTTATTATATTGCAAACTAAATAGCTTCTAGGCGATGCAATTTTGAACAGTAAAGGACAATTAGCACCTTTTGAGGTAGTGATTTGGCCAGGATCACACATTTTGGTAAGTTGGAGAAGCTGGGATTTGAGCAGTTATTCCGATTTTAGTCTCGAATTTACCCTGCACACCACATTCTCTGTTAAATCTTTTGATTTACACCAACATTCAATGCTGTGTGGTGTTTATCGAGAGCAGCACCAGTTAGTGCAAGTCACTTACAAAGCACCAAACTGTTATATATCAACATGATAATATAAAAACCTTAGAGGCGTATTGTGGGAAATGGCCTACTTTCCTGTTTTCAATATGGCTCTTATTATATTTGTGTAGCTTTGTAAATGATCTTCAATGTACATCAGTGTTGGAAGAATGAAGAGCCCAAAGGGTCCTGCTGGGATTCAGAACTGTGATGTGCAGCTGGATCAGCAGTTGTTGGCAGCATAGTGCGGTGCCATGTCTATAAACTCTAAAAGAGGGTAATTTTTGAAAAAGACAAAATAAGATTGCAATAGTGTCACACGCAATAGCCGCACAGTTGTGCAAGCTACACACGCATGAATGCCCCAGATGCAAACACTCAAAGCATGCAGACCAACAAGCTCCCTATAATATAACTCTGAAGGCGGGAAACTTGTAATTTTCAGCAAGGTGTTTTTCATGTCAGTGGAAGCCGTTCACACTCCTGCAGAAAAGGCTGCTTGTCGTGGCCCCTTACAAACAGGTCATTTTGAAAATAGTTAGTAGGACCGTAAACCTGAGAAGGCCATACATGTATTTCAGACTAACATTAATTTCACAGAGCAATACATGGTTTGGTCCGTCTTCAGCCACGTTCTGAGGCTACATGCCCGGGTCGTTGGCCACTGAGACTGCGGGTGTGGCCAGGGGACGGCATCCGTGATGCAGTCAGTGTTAAAGGCAGTGGCGGGGTTAGCCGCCTCATCTCCGGCGACCCCTAATTGCTGTCTGAGATGTGTGTTGGATATCTGTTTTTTGAATTGAGCATCGGCTATGCAAGGATGTAAAGAGTTTACCTCGGAAGGAACAGTTTCCTTGCAACGTGCTGTTTGAAAACTGATATGTCTACTTCGACGCTCTCACAAGTGGTGCAAAGCTTTCTTTAAGTTGTGATGGATTTGAGCCACGGAGCAATATGAGGAGATCCAGAAATGGTGGGGGGCGGGTGCAGGGCAGAAGAAGAAAAGAAATCCTATTTCAAGTTCACTCTGATATACAGGACAAGATGATTAATAGGTAGGTTTGTGAAGGGAAGAAATCCGTTTCAGAACTTATGGTGTCAAAAGTGTGAAAGTGCCAATAAAGAATTATAGGATGCACCCTAAAAGCATACTGAATGAGATTGTGTACCCCACTACTCCTCCTGTGGGTGAAAACCCTTTAGTGCGATAGCAGGATTGAAAAAGACGTGGATAAAGGCTGGAAACTCGATTGAGGGCGGTGTTTTGTTACATCAGGTTTTTGATATAGTGCTAGCTATATCTTTGCTGGACCCATTTTTTGGCTTGTTTGGCCGAGTTGCCTTTCCATGATTCGCTCACTGCTGAACATTCTATGGCAGAAAAGCTGTCCGTAATGAAATGTCAACAGTTCCCATGTGGGACCACAGCTGCTTCCCTGTGAGTTATGGAATATGCATTGAGTCAGTGAAGGGCTGCCCTTTGACTGTAACTTTAGACTGACATTTAAAATATTACTTTTCATTTTTAAATCCGCTCTTCATTTTCTTTCAGGTGTGGACAGTCCAAATTGCAGCAATGGAATTGCTTCCACAAAAAACAAACCAGGCCACAGTCGATTCCCTGGTCTCAGCTCATCGTCGTCCTCGTCCTCTTCATCCTCACCCTCATCCGTCAACTACTCGGAGTCCAATTCCACAGATTCCACAAAATCCCAGCAGCACAGCAGTACAAGTAACCAAGAGACGAGGTATGTGACTGTTGGATGGGGTTTGGTCTCCCTGCCCCTTCATTTGTATGACCTGCAGAATTGTCTCACTGCGTGCATTTTAAGTGTTACTAAATACCATCCATGGATCGCTGCCCCCTCTCTTTAGAAGTCCCCAGTGATTGAGATGTTCAGTGCATGACCAGGTACTGGAGTTGGATTTGTCCTCTGTGCCACATTATGGTATCATCCGATGGGCCTTCGATGAGGAGTGTGAGAAGTGAGTGCAAGACAAATTGATTTGTCTCTGAAAGGGTCAGAATGCTAAACTGTCCCTCTGACACACGGCTCTGTACGTTTTGCTTTTTTTGACTGATTTATTGACCCTTCCCCCAAATCACTGTCACTCTATTGTCTCCACACCCTGTCCATCAGTATGCATGGTAAGATTTTGCTTGGTGGCAGACTGCGACATAATTCATGATGGTGGTATTCAGTTTCCTCTATAGCGAAGAGGCCCGGTAGTGTTGCTATGTTAATCCTCTAAGAGAGCCTCAGCAATACGTCAGTTACTTTAGTGTTAAAGGAATATTTTGTCCTGCTTCGGACTGTCTCTGAAGGACAGATTTAGCCCAATACTTGAATGATCGTTTGGAATCCACATTTTGTTTGCTTGTGAAGTAACCCAGGATATTTTGACTGGCCATTGGGTGGCCGCTGAATGTTTGAATGAATGAATCCTCCTGATTGGGAGAAGAGTTTTCACTCTTCTCTTGATATTCCGGTTTAACCTTGGAATCTGCTCCATTACGTCATTTAACCCTGGGACGAGATGCAAAGCCTGAGAAGAATACCAAACTGAAGAGTGGAATGGTGCTTTGCTGCTGGAACTTGCTAATAACAGTTTGACAACAAAGCTCTGCTGTTGTCTGCTGAAACCAGACTTATCAAGAGACCAGACAACTGGCGGATTGCTGTACCATTTGCCTAACCTGGTGGCTACAGCTGGGTGGAAGGGCTCAAAGCAGCCACAACTCCATGAAAATCCTTTCAGCGCGTTCTTTCATTGAACAGGTAGGCAGGAGAACAGAAGCCCGGAACAATTGTAATGGAACCCAAGGACTATCGTAACAGAACTGAAGAATTATCAGGAAAACGCATTTTGTTCGAATTCCAAGGAGTAAATATCTTACCTGGACTGAGAGTACCGGACACATTATGTATCGAGCGATACTGAACCTTGAACTGCAAAAAGCACATATGCACTATGCTCTCTACTGCAGTTAAACCTCTGTCTGATTCCGGGCCTTTTCCTGTGGGACTCCTCTTCTTTCTTGGCAACAATGCTTCGTTGTCACCCTCATGCTCATCACTGAATACTAGTTAAGATTTTGCTGAAGTTTTTGAGCTTTCAGAATTTGCCACCGAGCATTAACCTCCTGCGAGTACAGGGTTCTTGTTTCTGCCCCATTTCTAGCATTGGGGCCTTAGCAGGCTCAGCCTCTTAATGCCTGGTCCGACCTCAATCGTTTATAAAAATGTACTTATGGTTGAGACGATACATAGGAACCTCCAGTATACAAAATACTGCATTTCATGTCCTCAGGATGCGCTGGACTTTCAACAATTGTGATAGCCCTTTCTGGTGGGGTTGCAACGGCTGACCACTAAAAGGATTTTCCAGTTATGCTGCATGTTAACCATCCCCTTGGCATCTTAAGATGTGTCCTTGATTGTCCAGCCATGTCTACCACTGGGTAAACCTGGGAAAGCTTTCAGGAATCCTTCTTTACTGTAGCTATGGGTCACTGTCCGCCCTGCCCCCTCCCGCCCCCTTGAAGACAGGAGAAGAGTGAAACAGCCTGAAGTCTCCCTTTCCACTCTTCATGTAGAGGGGGGGAGTTCTTTAGGGAAAGTGTTGGGCACAATGTACTGGCATGTCTGCAGTGCCTCATATGAGATTATTATTTTGAAGTTGCGAGTCGAATGATCTTGTTCAAAGTTAAGTATTTCCCATTCCAGATTGGGGTTTTTTGGAGAATAACCATATATTTAAACTCTTAAACAAATACACTTTTGCATTCCGTACCTACTTGCACCTGGTATTTCATGCAAACTAAACCCTGCATTTTTGTCTTAAATTCCTCTTTAGGTCAGACAGTGCGAATGGTGCTCCTTCCTATGGCACTGCTATGGCGGCACCACTCAACGGATTATTATGCTAGACCCTTGGCAGTATGGAGGCAGGCTGCTATGCGGCCCTTCACTATTTCTTGGTTGGTAGTTTGGCTGATTTTAGGGAGTGAACGTGGCTGGTATGGTGCTTCCTTTTTAGAGCTTCATGTCCTCTTCTTCCTCCAGCAAGGATGATGTAAATACCAGGTGTAGTTTACTTTTCCACTGACTTCTTGCTTAAGGATTCCTGTAATTACATTTTAGTTAGGGACTGTATGAATTGGTAAACAAACACATGGAGTGATGCCTCTCCTTTTCGGAAGATCACTATTATGGGTTTTGCGAGGAAATGTGCTTATACTTCGTAAAAGATTTACTGCCATTTTCCAACCACTTTCCTCAACACTGATGGGACAAACCAATGGGGCAAAATGGAGCCTAATTGCACAGCAAAAGGTACTTTAAAAAAAAAAAAGCTAAGCCATGCAACATATATTGTAACTGCCGCTCCAGGCTCTGTGTTCTGCAACCCCACTATTAAGAGTTTTTTCATAGGAATCATTCAGAGCCCACATAGATCGACCTACTTGGTTTACAAGGCATTTTCTTTGAGATCCTGACTCTACAAGTGATAGAATGGCTGAGCAATCAAAGCACCCTTCCAGAATGTATGTGAGTGTTTGTTGGTGCAGAGAACACTTTCAATATAAGCACAATAGAGGATTGTCCCCAAAATAGATCTATAAAAATGTATTGCTTGTAATGATGTTGTGTCTAGGAAATAACTACAAAATATTTACAGGTAAGTAAATCATGAACTTTTTAGAAAACAGCAAAACGCATAGTGGTGATCTCAAGTCCAACTGGAGTTGTATTGAGGCCCACAGGCTCAGAGAACAAATACTGACAAGTGCCAAAGTTGGTCCATGAGCCCAAAAAAATCAATGGTTTCATGGCAACTGTTAATTCAGAATTGCTATTTTTTTAAAAAAAATGTTTAGGTCCCCTCGTTTTTGTTACTTTTTTTTCTTCATTTTATCCAATTTTCTTTTTGGTGTCAGAGGGACTTCAGAAGAGGTCGCCCTGCCATTACTACCCTTTATACTTTAGGTATATGATATTGGGTCGCCCCCAAGGTGCCAGTTTCGGGGGTGCCTTTCAGGTTCCTTTAGTTTCTCCCTAGGGTGATTCCATCACCCTAGACACATTTTAGGAAGTAGATAGGTGGCAGCTATACTTTATTCCTGGATTCACTAGGGCTGCAAGTTGTTTTACTGCATGTGTAGCCCTATGTATCCTTTTGGTGCCACTGGGGTACCAATGTATTTTTTTAAAACCCTGCTCTTGCCCATTTTGTGCTTCAGGGCTTGCTTTGTTCAGGATGACAACACGCTAGGCCTAAAATGGCCCTCCTGGTCATGTGGGCTCTATTGTGAGCCCACAATAGCAGCCTCCATATTGGTCCTAACTGGTTTAGGCCAGTATAGGTCCCTGGACTATCCTTCTCACTGCCTGTGGGGGGAGGGAGGAGGGCTTCGACAAAGTGGCAGTCCTAGTGACCAACCAGAATGGTTCAGCATCTGACCGTTTGCTCCCAGCCCCTTTTAGTGATTGGCCGCTGGGCTTTGGCTAGCCCCTTCGTGCAAGGGTATTCTTTATTGATACCTTTTTTTAAAAAAACGATTTTCAAATACAGTAGTATTTGAAAATAAAAAAACAAGCAGATTTAAGTACAATGTAATTAATTACCTTTCAGTCAGGACGGATAGCAACACAGAATGCAGCAGAAACAAGCCATCTAAGTCAGTAAAATAACAGGAATAATGTTGGAAAAATCAGTAAATATGTTCAATTTAAATAAAAAGATGTGTTATTAGTTTCCAAAGTAAAACCGGCAAAACAAACAACAAAACAAAAGAGAAAAAAATCAAATTATCTTGAAATTAATTGTGCACAATCACATAACTAAACCCCAAAGTTGCAGTAACCACCAACTGTCATACTTAACCATATAGATCATTGAAGGATGTCCATATTTCCTCATACATATCGGTACAATATTTGTCCTTATACATTACTTTCTCATAAGTGGGCAGCATAATCAAGTAGTTTAGCCACGTGTCTATCTGAAGTTTTTTCCTAGTTTTCCACACCTTTAAAACTTGTTTCTGAACAACAACCAGTGCCCTGACAGACAACATTTTCTCATAATTCGCTCCTAGCTGCATCCACTCAACCATACTGGGTGTTGAGGCTACAACACACTGCCTGTTTTCGCATAGGATGTCTGAGGGAGCCTCCAGCTGTTGATGTCCAGGGGTAATTTACTGCTGTGCTGCCTTAATCTTTTGTCCACAGAGCCACCAGGAGTTGTATTTGTGGGTTCTCAAGTCTGACATTTTCAACTTCTGGCTTGAAGGTTGATATTGTGGTAAAAGCCTTTGTTCCTTTCCTAGGTCGCTGGCTCAGGGTGCAAGCATGTGGCAACTGAATCCTGGAAAGCACACCTTTGAAAAGGGTCATTTTACTTAGTGTTTCATGCTGCTGGAGCGGTTTTGCTGAAACTGCTGGTGTGAGTACCTAACTTTTTGGTTCTGGGGTGAGTGATTATTTGTGATACTCAACCCCAGTGGTCCCTCTGGCCCAGGTAGATATTATTTGCAGACAAATCTTTAACATGGTTCCCATAGACTTCTATTGGGGGGGTCATGTTGCTCTGCTGCATCTTCCTCTGGGGCTCTTGCATGGTTCTATGACCCCTGAAACACTTCTTGGCAGTCTCCTCTGACTATCCCTGGGGTTAGTCACCACAAAGTTTGGCTTGAAATTGTTTTCTACCCTCTAACTCTTTAATTATCATGTGCGCATTTTCAATAGTTTTAATGTTGCATCCAAGCAAGTCCCAATTAAGGTGGAGTATTGTTATAAGCCTTAAGGATTTTTTTGTATATTTTTTCCTCCGTGGCAAAATTGCTGGTATCCCCTTTTAACCCATTCCCTACCAGTCTGTTAGGCGCTGATCATCTGGTCTAGTGCCTTCCACATTTATCATGGTTGGGCTGTGTCTTTAAGACATTGTACAGAATTGTGCAGGCTGCATGGGGGCTCCACTTACTTTTTAGGTTTTGTGGTTCCTTCGTCCTGCCCACCACCCTATTATTTTGCCAGATGCCTACCTCGGGTATTTCGGACCACAAATAGACAATGGGGTTAGTAGAGTCCTTTACAAACATTACTGTTTTGATAATATACTGGTATCTTGAATGCTGTGTATATGTATATTTCACATGTTCTTGGTGTGACTTAAAAGTGTATATGTTTAAGTAGATTTGTGTGGTTTATTAACTAGAGGTGTGTGTGGACTAATTGTGTCAGCCTACTACTCCCTACCTGAGAGTTAAACCTTGTTACTCTCTCCATGTTACCTAGCTTGAGAGGTCTGCCTTTCCTTTCTTGCGAGGTATTAGCCTCCTATCTGGAGTAGTGGCTGTCACATACTCTACTCCTTAACACTCAAAAATAAATAGAAGTAGGATGGCTGTGCATACGGCTTCACAAGCAAGCAGGGCCCAAAGAGCTCCAGTGGAGTGAGAGGACCTATAAAACAAAGAAAAGTTAAGCTCACCGTTCTCCAGGACGGGAAATTGCAGAGGCAAGTAGTAACACTACAAGCAGGGACTGTCACAATTCTGTTCTAGAGGGGTAAGCTCAGGATGGGAGCCCCACTGTCATAGAAGAAATTAAACACTTGCCAGAGCTGCGCAAGGGGACACCTAGTGTAGAGCCCAGTGAAGAAATGAATCTAAACCAATCCATTGAGCGGACTGCAGAGTGGAGCGCATGACACATGAGCAGAGATAGTCGCCATTGTAAATCAGATGGGTGAGGGTTCTGAGAGGCCCCCCTATTTTAGTGAAAAGAGAGAGGAGGCCTGGGTCTAGCCAAACTCAATCAAGGTAAGGGGCAGAGCAGGAATGTTTACACCTAAGGTGATCTTGAGGTGCAATTTTACAATGAGAGACACAGATCACTGACATCTAATTGGACAACAGGTATAAACATACTCTTGTTAGGCCTCATTACATTCTAAGCATGAAAATCAAAGGTAAGTACTACTACTACATCAGTAATATAGATCTATAATTCAAAGTTGGTGATCTTACCCACACTTCACTTATGAGACCCAAGTGATTCAAAGGTGAAACATGAAAATCAGTTAGTAAGGCAAATGAAAAACGGGCAAATAATGCAAAAGTATTTTTTTAATTATTTTTGTTTATTTGTGTTTAACAAAATTAATTGTTTTTACAAAGGCGAGACACTCTCTGACTCGTTTCTTACTCCATTTTCAGCGGTTCTTTTTCATCTTTCTTTTTCGATTTTTCCTAGAGCAATTTGTACGATTTTTGTAGTGGCGATTTCCCAGGCAGTCTTTTGGCCACTGATCATGCGTGGCCACCAGGTCGCTTCTTCGCGATCCGCGTAAGGCTCTAAGACTGTATTTAGATGGCTTTCTCTGATTGTTAGCATTGCTGGACATGAGGTCACTATATGAAGGATAGATTCTACTTCGTCATCCTGCTTGCATAGTCTGCATGCGTTAGAATTTGACAGACCTCTGATGTGTCGAATTTCATTAGTCGAGAGTAGATTTAATCTAGTTCTGAGGAAGAGGTGACAAAGCGGTTTGCTCTGGAATTTTTTGTAGATTTCTGCTTGTTTATTTGCTTTTCTAGAGAGGGGTGGCAGATGTCTTAAAAGTTTCTTCTTATCCGCCCTTACCCACCCTTTCTGTAAGTCAAGTAGATAAATGTTAAGTTTACCCTGCTTTATAAAAAAAAGGCACCTACCGCTTGTCCTTCCCTGCTATGAGTTGGTCTAGTGCCCTTAGGTCCCAAGCAGGTACCTTTTTCAGGGAGTCTATAATCTTTAAATTGAAGAAACATGATGTTGACTTTTACCTTCAATTTTGGCTTATCTTTCTAATGGATTCTTCCCACCCATGGATTTCGATCTATGATGTCCATATCCCAGCGCAGATGTTCTCTGGAAGCCTGTCCACCACCAGGGGGTGCAGCACCCCTCCGTGGCAGCTCCATCCGATACCTCTGTGAGCTGCGCCGGATATGATGTTGGGGCCAGTATATATACAGGTGTTGTACCCTGTGACCTCGGTTCCTTTTTTCCGCACACTGTTTACTGATCGGAGCATGCTCATAGAGCTTTTTCTTAAACTTACTTTTGTAAGGTATATCATCCCTACTCCGTCCAAGGGCCTCTGGATTCAAGCCGCTCACGACTGACTCCAGCCGGCAAATGTCAGTCTCACCCGCACCAGATTTCTTTGTATTGCTTGGGCCAGGACCATGGGACTCAGGATTGCGGGTCATGGCAGTCTATATACCCAAAGGCCTTACGGGCGAGGGCGACAAAGATCTTAGCATTCACCCACAAGTCGAAAGGTGAAGCTCCATGGTCTTGGTCGAGATCACACTGCGCGGAACGTTTTGAGGAGCAGGCAGCTTCGCACAAGGAAAACGACAAGGAGGATCAGAAGAGGTCCCACTTCCCGAGTGAAGAGCCATCGCTCCAGGGAGTACCCAGAGTGCCAGGAGCAGCTTCCTTCCCCCACCCAGCCCTCCATGCTGGAGGAATGGGAGTCTTCCTGCCTAAAGATGTTGAACATATTCGGCAAGGCACCGCAGATTACGGCCTTGGTGCCTGTGGGCAGGCAACTGCGCCGTCTGCTCTGGCTACGGTGCCACAGGGTCCAACTGTGTCTCTTGCGATCAGCAGGGTACCATCTGTGGCCCACTACCACACGTCTACAGGCTCAGGCCTAGACCAGATGGAGACAGATGTGTCTCCGGCCACCCCTTTGTCTCAATATTATTCTACTGGAGGAGAGCACTCAGAACGAGGGAAGGGATGGTCCGCCACCTACTTTCTGGTGCAGGAGGACTGGGCCTTATGCCCCATCCTGGAGCTGTGGCTGCTAAACTTGTTCCTTTGAAAGGACAAGTTCAAGATGGTTACTCTAGCACAGATCCTACAAGACCTCGATCTGCAGAACTGGTTAGTCTCCCTCGACCTGCAGGATGCTTCTTCCATGTGCCAATTCATCGGAAGCACAGGAGAAGTACCCGATGTTCGTGGTAGGTCACCACTATTACCAGTTCAATGTTCTGCCTGTCAAGCTTTCTTTGGCTCCAAGGGTAATTAAATTCTTGCCATTAAACTTGCATCACCCTCTGGCCGAGTCATGATGTAAGCGGAGGGAGGGTGTTAAACAAATGGCCCTAGCAGCCACACAGTACAAGGAACAAGCCTTTTCCCTGCGCCTCCCCCACTCTTACCTCCCAACTGCAAACTGATGACTTTACCCATACGTTGTCCTCCACTGCAAGTCCTGGCAAAGAGGGAGTCTCCCTGTGAGTGCTGCATTTTTAACCCCAGTCCCTCCCCCTACTCATTTCCTGTCCCTTTCCCACTTCGGGTCCCTTCACACCTCTCCTTTCCTGTTACCTGGCGCCCCCCTGTCTGCCTCTGCTGTCCCCAACTGCTCAGGAGCAGGGTCCTCCAGTGGCCTTTTGTGCGCTGTGGCTAAGGCAGAGACCACCCAAGGCATCAGGTTGCTTGGTGCAGTCATTGCCATTTCAAGCGTTTGAATCTCCTTACCTGTTTTTAAAGGGACAATAAACCACTGGCCCTGTTCAGTTTTATTATACAAACCTTCCTGTACTTGATCCACACCCTGCTGCTAGCAAGTAAACCGGCAGTCACATCTGACTGTCGCCGAAACCACTGACAACTAAAATGGGCCGAGAAATTAGATCTACCTGTTTCGTTGTGTCCTTATGGATTTCTCTTCTACCACACTGTAAGGCTAACCACCCATACCATGACTGCCCGCCGGTGCCAACAAATGGAGGAACCGCGTAGGCCACGGGTCACCACTTTTAAAGTGCTTGCTCAATAGAACATAGTACTTCCCTCCTTACACTTTCCTAGTGGTCTCCATTATAAACCAAGTCCTCTATGCACACTGTGACATGTTGTTTAAGGCAAAGAGCCCGTAAGCTTTGTCAATTTACACCCTCCTTCAGGTTACTTAACTTATATCGGAGAAGCAGTTTTAAACTAACTGCCTTATTTTCATATGATCATATTTAACCCTCCAATAGACCACTATTTTAGTATAATAAATATTTCCACCCAGGTAACCATCTCTTAACCCACCTTTTTTACAACTCTAAGTTTAGCAAGTACCTTTCGACAACTCAGTTGCATTTTTGGTATTTGTAGTCAACCCTACCAGATGCCTCTGGCATGGGCCAATTGGGGTCTTTTGTGTGGGATAAGAGGAGCTCTCAGGAGCCTGTTAAAAATTAATTAAGCACTAGTACCAAATAAATAAGCTCACTACTGTCGCAGGCACAGTATTAACTCACCCACTGCTCATTCCGTATCAAAAAAACAACCCAGCCAACAGCAAGTACGCTCATCGCGAACCACAAACAAATCTCACTGCAAAGCACCGCTCTTAGAGCACGTAGGCATCTCGGCACACACCTAGGGAGATGCAGTCATGGGGGGGAGATACCCCAAAATGGCACGCTCATAAGGGACTTGTCTATGTATGAGCAACCCAATGTCTAGTTGCAAACCTCAGTCTCACTCCCGCACTCCTCACCAATTAATCAGGCACAATAAAACTGCAAGCCTCATCAGAGCTTTAACCAAAACATACATACATTGTTTTTCACACGGTACATTGAACGGTAGCGTTACACTTGAACGTGATGCTGATAAAGAATTCCATTAAAAGAAAAATACAAAACTAAGACAGTTCTTCCTTGATGGCCCAAAGCTAATTCGAAGGAACTCACAAAAAAGAGTTTGTATTGTGTTAA
Source organism: Ambystoma mexicanum (assembly GCF_040938575.1). Classification (NCBI taxonomy): domain Eukaryota; kingdom Metazoa; phylum Chordata; class Amphibia; order Caudata; family Ambystomatidae; genus Ambystoma; species Ambystoma mexicanum. Next base: position 1,014,812,230 of record NC_090921.1, on the reverse strand, counting down.
CTGGAGCCGCTTTGCGTTTGATCAGAGCTTTTGAAGATGTCAGATATAGTTTAACCGATTGGTCCGTTGCAATAGTTCCTCCTTCTCCACGATCAGGCAAAGTCATTGGGTTGTCCATTTATGATACACGGGAAGCAAGGGGCACAGGCGACAAAGGGGGCACAGATGTTGCTATGGGCATCGAGGGGACGAGCACCACGTGTTCAGGAATAACAAGGACAGGCGCATGTAGCATTGCGAGACTGCTCACACCTCGCCAGGCTGGAGACAATAGTCTATATCCAAATTATCCACAAGACCCAAACACATCAAGAAGCGCACCTGTACATCCAGCTAGATCAGTGATGCGATGCGTGCGGCTGCAGTTCCTATTTGTGCCGACAGGTGTCATGCCAGCTCCCTTAAAACACAGAGAAAAATGTGTGGATAACTGAATCTTAACCGGTTTCTCTGGCTCCTTGAGCCATGTTTGATACTTCCTACTTAAGATACTTCCTCCATACATTTCCACATTCTTGATTAACCTGTGCCACCTCTTCTTCTGAGAATCCTTTCATCCCTCTAGCTCTGCAACTCTTCACCCCCTGCTCCCATCGGTTGTTTATTAGAATGGACTCTTTTAAATTCAATTGGACCTCTTTGTTACAATGCACATTCTCCAGCATTGGATCTTTCATGGATTCACATGCTTAGAATATTCCCCGTCGTCAGACTGGAAACCTTTGGTATGTTTATAAAGACGTTTTCCATAGGAAAAAGTTTGACACTTTTGTGTCCCATCTACGTCGTTTTGGGCCACGTACGCCTGCGCCAATAGGACATAGCTGTATAAATATCCCCGCCCCCGCGGCTCCCTTCAGATTTCAACCGTCTTCCAAAGTAGTGGGATCACCTCATGTCATCTATTTTACAAGGTTATTTTTTCTTCTTTCCCAATGTCTGAGAAGGCTCTATTCTGTCCGTGTGCTACATGCGGATTAAAAAAGGTGTACGAAGGAGATGGACATATGGACTGTCTATATTGTCTCCACCCTCATCATTCGGCGGACAATTGTAAAATTTGTAAAGGCTTCTCGCAGAAGACCCTGAAAGACCGCAATAGACGGCTAGTGACGTGGCTGAATGACGGAGCGGGAGCGTACCCCCCCCCCTCGGAGGTAGGCTCTACACATAGTTTGACCTTGAGGGCTAAATCTCTGGTGGTCTCCCGCCTTCTGGATCTGCGAAACCTCCGGCGAAGAAGGCGCGTTAGACGGAGAAAAGTTCCTGAGAAACATTCTACGAGGGAATCGTTATCAAAAGCTTTGTCTTCCTCCTCATCAAAAAAGGAGAGAAGACCTGTCAAAAACCTCCTCAGGTGACCATCATAGGTCATCCTCGAGTCGAGATTCCTCGAAACACAAGTCAAGCTCAAAAAAGGCGGGATTGCCTCAGGATTCTGTGCAACATCCACCGTTGTCGACGGGAGTTCGATCGTCGACGCCCTCAATACCATTGACGCAGATCGTCCCTTCTATAGCTCCAACGAGTCAGGCGACGACGACTGTCGAAGTTGGCATCGTCGACGGAGGCTCCGCAGGAAGGCTGGCGACTGGAGGTGTACGAACCGATCTTACCAGAGACCCTGTTGCAGCAGGAGGCGGCATTTTCCATATCCGTGGAAGATGACTGTGGACCAGTGGTTGGACCTACACAGCTTGGATTACAAGGGGTCAGCTCGCTGACGCTCTCGAGTGGGCAAAACATCCCAGTTACAGCTCCTTTACTCAATCCTCAGGCTGTGTTATCCCTGGAGGTATTGTTTACATTACAGAGACTATTGAGTAAACTGGATGCGAAGTTGCATGAAGTTGGTGCTCCGGCAGGGCTACATACTACGCCAGCCGACGAGCCAGGCCCTTCCCACCGGCCGACGGCTATGGCATCAACAGCCGTTCCGGTTCATGAAGATCCTCCACGCTCGCGCCCGGAGGAAGGAGAACTACCAGAGTCCAAGTCGGAACGAGAAGAGTCTTTATCAGATATATCTTTATCCCCTTCTAGGGACCTGACATGGGAGTCGGAGGCTGAGATGGAAGCTCCAAGAAGTTGGGCTCAACCGTCACTGCCGGATGACATTGGTTCCTTCCACACAATGATGGGTAAGGCATATACCGAATTTGGCCTGGCCCAGGAGGAAGAAAAGAAAGACTGTTACTTGTTTGATCATATGGGGAAGAGGAGAAAATCTGTATTTTCGGTTCCCATTTTAGATTATGTATGGCAAGAGGGGTTACGGACAATGCGCCATCCATTCTCGGAGCCTGCGGTTAAAGGTAGACTGGAAAAGAAATTGAAAGCTCCTGAGTCTATTCCAAAATGTTTGTCTTAACAACCTTCTCGGGAATCGGTGGTATCGGCAGCTGCTGCAAGAAAGGCAAGGTCACAACATAAATGTACAACTCCTCCGGATAGCGAGGCCAGGTGACAAGATGCCTTTGGCAAGAAGGTAGTGTCGATAGGAGCAACAACGGTGAAGCCAGCCAACTCTCTGGCTATTATGGCGAGATATGACAGAGAGATGTGGCATCGTTTAGCACCCATACTGGAACATCTACCGGACGAACATAGAAAATCTGCTATGTTGCTGGTGCGTGAGGGGGAAGAGGCATCAAATCATTCAATAAACCTTGCCGTAGACCTGGCGGAATCAGGTTTTAAACAAATTAACAATGGAGTGGTTTTGAGGAGGCAAGCCTGGCTCAAATGCATGAACTTTTGACCAGAAGTACAATATGAAGTGCTTGATATGCCTTTTGAAGGGGGAACAGCTATTTGGAGAGAAAGTGGACGAGGCATTGAAAGGCATGAAAGAAGACCCGGACACGGCACGCTCTCTTGGAGCCCTTCAGAGTGGCAGAAGTTTTCGTTCGTTTCGCCCCTTTAGAGGAGCGTCAGGAAATTACTGATTCGTGTCATGTAGGGACGGGGCCTACAGTAGGCCGTCGTACTCCTCTCAAGGCTATAGGCGGGTTTCCCAAACTGCTCGAAGAGGTCGAGACTATCAAGCTTCAAGAAGAAGAGGAGGGTTATCCATCGTCGACGAAGGACAAACAATCAAAGAACCAGCAATGACGAGTTTCAGAACATCCTGGGAGGCAGGGTGTCTTGCCGTGTCGACGAGTGGGAGAAGATAACATCAGACCGGCGGGTATTGGACACAGTGAAGCTAGGTCATTCTTTGCAGTTCAAAAGCAGGCCATCGCACATTCCTCCAGTGTTTTCGACTCAGCCCCATCTGCAAATATTACAACGAGAAGTAGTGCTTATGCTACAAAAAGGGGCTATAGAATTGGTCCCGGTGTCCGAGAGAGGTCAAGGAGTTTACTCCCGATACTTTTTTGTAAAAAACCCAACGGCAAGTGGCGTCCCATTCTAGATCTTCAAGATCTCAACAAGACAATAAAAAAATCTGAAGTTCAAGATGCTTACACTTCAGGAAGTTATCTGATCTATCCAGCAGGGGACTTTCTGGCGTCGTTAGATCTGCAGGACGCATATTTTCATATACCAATGTGTCGACACAAAGTTCCTGAGCTTTGTAGTCCGACGGACCCACTATCTGTTCAAAGTACTCCCATTTGGATTAAAGTCATCTCCCCGGACGTTCACAAAGTGCTTAGCTCCGGTAGCATCTTGGTTAAGAAAACAAGGTCATCATGTTTACCCTTATCTGGACTACTGGTTGGTAAGGGGGACGTCCCCAATAAAGACACAAGCAAGTCTAAAGGCCACCATGCAACTTCTGCAACAGTTGGGATTTGTGGTCAACTTCGAAAAGTCCTCCTTAACTCCCTCAAGGAACGTGTGCGAAGTTCGAGACTCATTCAGGGTTGGTGAAACCATCTGTGCAGAGGGTTCACAAGCTCAGGCTACAGGCAAGAGTGGAAAGTCAACACCAGAGTGTCGGTGAGGAGATATGTCACTACTAGGGGCCATGGCGTCGTGTAGCCCCTTAGTAAACTGTTGTCTCTTCATGAGGCCAATTCAAGAATTGCTGGCAGACCCATGGTCCCAGAGTCAGGGGCTTTGGTCGGACAAATTGACTATCAGCAACGAGCTTCTACAAGCACTTCAATGGTGGCAACTCTTAGAAAATCTATCGAGAGGGATGCCCCTGCAAGAGCCAGAATTTCAAATGACGATAGTGATGGATGCGTCTCTGACTGGATGGGGAGCGCATCTGGGATCTCTAAAAGTGCAAGGTCTGTGGTCGTCGGAAGAGTCAGCCCTTCATATCAACGTGCTGGAATTGAGGGTGGTACGTTGGGCCCTGAAATCCTTTCTACCAAACATAAAAGGATCGGTAGTGAGAATATTGACGGACAATACGACGACCATGTTCTACCTAAGAAAGCAAGTAGGTACTCGTTCCAGGACTCTCTCGACCGAAGCTCAAGAAATATGGCATTGGGCTCTAAAACAAAATACAAATATATTGGCCTACCATCTGCCAGGAGTAAAAAATGTACAAGTGGACTCTCTCAGCAGAGAGATGAATCGGCTGCACGAATGGGAATTGGATGACCAACAGCTGGCGAAGGTTTTCAAAAAATGGGGACAACCTTCCCTGGATCTCTTCGCGACGAGAGAGAACAAGACATGTGCACAGTACGCGAGCAGATGGTCACAACCCGATTCGCTGGGGGAAGCATTCTCCTTCCCGTGACGGACAAGTTTGTGTACGCTTTTCCCCCATTTCCACTCATACGACGGACTCTGCAATGGATTCACAGATCCCTGTGTCGGGTGATCTTAGTGGCTCCTTATTGGGCGAGTGGTTCTCCAACCTGCTCCAGCAATCGATAGCGCAACCGGTGAGGTTCCAGAAGATTCTGAACCTTCTGTCTCGGGACAAGGGAACAGATCCGGACGGTCTCAGCCTGAAAGCCTAGCTCCTGACTTCTGAGTTTGGTACCCTAACCATTTCATCGGACTGCCGTCAAATTTTGCAAGCCGCACGGGCTCCGTCCATGAATACTTCGTATGCATGTAAGTGGAGGAGATTCTGCATGTGGTGTAAGGATCAACCAGGTTTGGAGCCTCTGAATATCGTTCCGGAGCAGCTTCTTCCATATTTGCTGCATTTAGCAGAAAGAGGTCCGTCTTTTTCGTCGATAAAGGTTCATCTGGCAGCCATTTCGAGATTCACTCGTAAAAGGCATTAATCACCACTGTTTAGTGATCGGCTAGTTAAAAACTTTATGAAAGGTTTATTTCGTACTTTCCCCCAATTAAAACGCTTCCTCCGAACTGGAGTCTTAACCTAGTATTGACAGAACTAATGATCTCCTTTTGTCACTCGAAAGCGGGAAAGCCGCTGGACAAGCGCCCATTCCACAAGATCCACTTCATCTTCGGCAGCATTGTGGGCCGGGATTCCGCTGGGAGATATGTCAGGTGGCACCCTGGTCAGCATCACATACATTTGCCCGCCTTTATTACCTCAAACAGCAACATGGAGAAGATATACAGATGGGATGAGCAGTCCTACGTCATCTGTTTCAGTGAGGTAAGCCCTATACAGGGGTACATCCTTCGATCAATATATTGTAATATATTTTGTTGTTTAAGGTTAACGTGTAACCGCTGAAAGTTTCTCCATGACAAGAGACATGTGTGGTTATGATGGTATTGGTTTGCATTCACACCGCCAAATCAGGAGTAATGCTATACAATCTATTCTAAGCATGTGAATCCATGAAAGATCCAATGCTGGAGAAGGGAATAGTTTCTTACCAGTAACTCCATTTCTCCAGCATTGGTATCTTTCATGGATTCACATTCGCCCTCCGGCCTCCCCTGTATGCAAACAGTTATACCCCAGACTACTTTGGGGGTTAAAATCTGAAGGGAGCAGCGGGGGTGGGGATATTTATACGGCTACGTCCTATTGGCGCAGGCGTACGCGGCCCAAACCGATGTAGATGGGACACAGTGTCAATGTTTCCTATGGAAAACGTCTTTATAAATGTACCGAGGGTTCCCAGTCTGACGACGGGGAATATTCTAAGCATGTGAATCAATGAAAGATACCAATGCTGGAGAAATGGAGTTACAGGTAAGAAACTATTCCCTTCTTCTACTCTTTACGATCTCTGGTCGAACAGTTCTTCATCAACAGAAAACATAGATGGTGTGACTGATTGACCTTGCATAGAGCCGGGTGCACTAGACACAGTGCCTCTGCTAACTCTCTTGTCTGGGATAAACACCCTACAGACACCAGAAGCATGGGGGGTGAGAGCAGAAGTAGCAAAATCCTACAGATCTCTCCCCATTCTCCTCATATGGCAATAGCATACATTATCTGCTGCAAAACCATGTGCATCCATTATTGAATTTATATCATCCTTGATCATAAAGTCAGAATCAATACTTCTTAGCGACCTCAATAATTTTTTATCAAATTCTACAATACTAGATAAGTTTAAACCATGCACATCCATACATATTGGAACACAATAACAGAAAAATTAGAAAGACACATGCACCCTAATCTTTTTAAATCCGAGGTTTCCCTTAATTCTTAAAAATAACAGTTTACTGCTCTGCGTTCGCTCTCCCCTTTTCTACTGGAATGAATTGCAAATCCTTATGGCATACTTAACTTTGAGCCTGCTCCTGTACCGGTAGCCCTTTGCGCGTCACTGATGTGGACCCAGCACTTTCTGCCGCCCTCCTTCACAGCAGACTGAGTTGCAAAAATCACGCAGTGTGGCCCATGGAAACTCTGCTCGTTCCAGCATCAAATGTGCTGATGTACACCAGGTCCACGGGGAACAACGGATGCTGGGGTATTTCTAATTATTTGCCATTCTCTCCTGTAGTATGTTGAAAAGACGCAACCTGTGAAGATATGTCTGACACTTTTGGTTAAGGCCCTAAAATACTCCCTGAACTCACCCAGGACCTTTGCTGATTTATGTGCATTTCATGCTGTGCATGCAGGTGAGAATGTTGTGTGACCTACGCTCCGTCACGATCTCACGCGGACTAAGATGGTGATCCTTCCCTGGCTGATTTCTCAAATAAAACAAATTAAGTGGCATACATCCAATTCTTACATGAACCACTACACATTTTGGATAACGAACCTTAAGCACCCCGTTGAGCTTCTCTAGGGTTCCATTTGCCTTCCGGGTCGTATACTGAATACAGTTTGTGCTTGATTACCAATACCAAGCGATTTCTAAGAACCCGACATTAAAGAAGTGGGTTCCATTGTCGGGCTTAAAGACCTCACAAATTCCCCACCGTGAAAATACCTCCCTCCTGAAAAATGTTGCTGCAGGCTTAGCATTGGGGTGTACGCAGGGACCAGCCTCGAGCTGATGGGAAAATGGGCACACTACAACTATGAGATGGTGAAAGTTGTTTCATGTCAATGAAATCAATATGGAGTTCCTGAAATGGCCCGGGGGAGGGCCTCGGCGAAACTCCCCTTACTGACCTCATGGTGTTTCCAGGATTGATTTCCCTACAAACTGTGCCGTTTCCTTCAAATCTATGTGCATATTCCTGGAGGTTTGGTATGAACCATTCCTCCTGTAGCTCTGCTGCAATTTGTCGCTGAGAAGTGTGCGACGGTGTGTGTCGTCGGTCTGGAGCCGCAAGAAGCGGCTCTACAGGAATGACTACCTTCCCTGCAAGTTCCTGCCTCCACAGCAAATCCATGGGCAAGAGGGCACATCCCCTTTTTGCCCAGAGCTCCTTTCCATCTTTACATGCTCTCTTGCATCTCCATAATTTGAAACAAAGGGACTGCAGTGTGTACAGGGCTGGCAACTGTGCCTACTAGGACACGATTTCCATTTCCTGGGGATCTGGGAATGGCAAATATGCAGCTTCTTTCTGCGCTCTGTCTGCAGCATTATTTGCAAGCACCATTGGGTTAGTATGCACAGCGCATTTAACAATCCCCAACTCTGTGGATAAGGTTAGCACTTCAATTAATCTGGACAGTAGCGTAGCATGCTGGATGGGGGTCCCAACAGATCTCCTAAACCCCCTTCTCTGGCACCTTGATGAGCCTGAATGCACAGTGCAGGTTACATACGCAGAGTCAGAATAAAGTGTCTGCCTTCACCTTACTCATTCTCGTGTCTCTGTGCCACTAGTTCCGCCGCTTGTGCCGAGTAATGCGAAGGCAACTGTTTCTTCAGTCTAACCTGGTATTCCTCCATCCACAAGGCCCACAACGGCCGCACCTGTGTGCATCTCACCAGTGTCCTGATTGATTGTTCAGGACCCATCAACAAAAAGTACCTCGCCTAACTCCAAGGCATTCTCCTCAACACTTGTCCTCTCTTCCTCTTCTCCCACATACGTCACACAATTGTGGACAATGTTATCAGGTTTCACTGGCTTGGCTACAAATGTCACAGGATTGATTAGGTGACACTGTGCGGGATGCATTGGATAGGATAACCTCATAACCCGAGATGCTCTGGGTTGTCAAAGTCAATTTAGACTTTTCCAAGTTGGTAAAGACTGCATGCTCCATGTACAGTGTCACCAGGCAACCTTTAGTAATATTTGAAGACTAAAGGCTGTTCACAAGGAAACTGTCCTTGCATCACTGGGTCTAGGAGTGCGCTTTAGTATGCTAAAGGCTTATGACCTAGTAATTGTTGGGCTAGGACTGGTGTCACCTCTTACTCGTTTGAGTGAGAAAACAAGATAAACTGGTTTCTTGTTATTCGCGGTCACCAAGACCTGGAGCATTGCTGATCGCAGACTTGAGTTCCCAACAGCAAGTCACCATCTCCTCAGACCCTTCACCTTTTGTGCTCCCTTAAGCCCCTGCAGTAAGGGCCTTCTCTAACTAGAGTAGTCAAAGATCCATAATCTACAATAGTTAGAGTCCCAAAATCTGACACATTTTTTTTTCACTGTGAATGGCTGAGGTGTATTCTGGACTGTGGTGGCACTCTGGCATTACTTTCCTTCCTGAGGGCGATATCATTACCCCAAATATACTACCTCTGTCTGGCAGTGTTGCTATTTTTCTTTGTCTGCTTTATACCCCTTCTCCACGAGCGGGGTGAGGAGCATTATTGAATCTCCTCAACACTGCTCTTCTGAAGACTAGCTACAGACTAGCAAATCATCCACGTACTAGATTACTGTACCAGACACATGTACATTTCCCAAATCCATTTGAACCACCCAGTTGACAACACTCGGCAATTCACAGTGCCTCTGGGCCAACCTCGTGTGCTCAAATCTGACCACGATACCTAAACACTGTGAGGTACGGAGAATCTGGATTTAAGGGGACAAAGAGAAAGGCATTCTTTAAATCAGTCACAGCAAAGTGGTTTGACCCAGTAGGGATATTACAGAGAATGGTAGCAGGTTTCGGTACCACTGGGAATTCTGTGTCAACAATATTGAGGGGGCACAAATCCTGGACCATCGCTAACTGGACTCCTTTGCTTTTTTCACAGGGTAGGTGGCTGTGTAACATAGGGACACAGAAGGTTGTATGGAGCCTTGCTTCAACAAGGCCATAATGGTCTCATAAATCTTTGTCAGCCTCTCTAGACATGGGGTACTGCTTAACCCGTGGTAGTATCGCACCAGGTTTCAATTGTATCTGCACTGCTCCAACACTTTTTAACAGCCCGACATCATGAGGATTGCCTGTCCATAAATGGTCTGGCACCTTCTTCCAATATGGTAAGCTCTTTCTAACGATGTGCATGGTCTGTGGTACTTCCCTTTGCACTATCGCTATCTGGCAAGGTACCCCAATCTCAGACCATCTCTCTTGTGCCGTCAGTGTCTTTGAACAGCTGCTCGTCGGACCCATCCCTTAGCGATCAGGTCGGATGGATGAACAAGACTGTGCACCACTTTCTGCCTTCCTCATCAGTGCCTGAGAGAACCTTCTTAATCACTATTGCTTCTAAGAGAACAATGACAATAGTGCCTGGTGTTATCTCCCGTGATCCAACTCAACAAAACTATTACTCCACGAACAAACAAAGTTGAATGTTCAGGTAACCCACTACAGTATGCATGTAAGCGCACCACTTCTCTTACCCGATACAAACCTGGAGTCAAGCATACTATACCTTACTCTGTGAAAGCAATCGGCATGTTGAGCTTACTTAGGATGTCTTTGCCCAAGAGATTTGCCGGGGTATCTCTACAATACAACAAGGGAGCAGATCCATTTTGTGCACCTACCTTAATATGTAGACCCTTGGTGTAAGAAACCGACTGGATAGCCCCAGATAATGTCTGTGTGTCCATTGTTTTGCCTGACAAGGGGAACTCCCCTTCCTTGGTGCAAGATTTTGTAGCCCCTGTATAGACCATAAATGAAAAGATTTGGTCACCTACCTGTACAATTATCGGGGTTCCTCTTCCAGATCAGCAGTAACAGATAGAACTGGACACATCAGAGAGCCCTGTGGACTGTCCTAATCCGGGGACATATTCGCACTGTGGAGCGGGAAAAGAGTCCATCTAAAAATACTTGCTCCAGTGAAGTGAATGCCCATTCCCTGTGGTAAAGTATTTTTCTCCCATGCTTGTACAAGTGCTGGCATGGTTGGTTGAAACGCATAGGTCTGTGCAGCCCCAGACGCTAGGTTCTGTTCAGCCCATTCCTAATGTGATTGCGCAGAATATGTGGCATATGGCATGGTCGGGGTTGTATTTGTTGGGCACCTACGTTGTAATACTGTGGCCGGCCCAGACTGCCACATGCACCATCCTTCCGCATGACCAACACTGGATTCCATATGTTAAACTGGGGCCCCTTTCCTCTGAACACGCCAAATGACCCACCTCCTCATGAAAATCCTTCCCTATCCCTCGAAAACCCTCTCATTTGCCTCTGACCGGGAGCATAACCGTCCATCCAACCTTGTGCCATACCCAATTCACTATGCCCCTGATTGACCCTTTGTTGAGCTGGTTGAGCTGGTAATCACTTGCTCCTTCCAAACAAATCTTGGCTAACGTTTTCTAACAAACTTGACCTCTGCCTTTTGTGTCTGCTCTATGCTTTCCTTCTATAGTCTTTTTACTAAAATGCATAATATGTGCCTGAATTTCCGGCCAACTCTTTGGTTTCATCCCCACTAATATGTCTAGATAATGCTGGATAGTCATCTACCTTCATTGCTTTGGCCAATTTAGAATTTATATCTGGCGTATATGGATACATGACCCACAGGGCTCCCCATACCTGTGCCTTGTAATTATTAAATGCTAATCCATCGTGGGTGTTTTCATCCAACTGAACTTCTTGATACCCAGCTCATTGGACAGGACTCCATCAGAGCAAGGAATACACTTTTGTTGTCCCCTATGGCCAACATGACAAATCGACAGTGTGCTTTTCTAATGCATGAATCTACTCCTGCGCGTCCTACGACCCCATGGTATACTTTCTGTCGCTGCTACTGGAGCGAGAGGTGGGGCTGCTGCTCCCTGTTCTCCCAGCTCAACATCTGACTCCCATTCATCCTCATCTGCTCCTGTTACCATATCCCCTGATACTTCTAGGGGCACAGAAGCATACTCTGCACTACCGTAATGCGCCAGTTCCGTTCACCTTCCTCAAATCCTGTACCCATAGCAACTCTTCCTCCTCTAGGTCCACGTTGAACTCTTTGCTAAATGACTTATCCATTCTAACAATAACTTGCTCATGCCTCCACCTTCCTTCGTCTACGTCCTTTGCCGCCTTCACTTCTTCCCGCTGTTGCTCCTCTGCTGTCATAACATCACTACCTCTTCATCCTCTAGCCTCAATACTTCTACCAATTCTTCCTGCTCCTGTGTCTCTACTGCCATTCACAGACTATCCTCTATCGTACTGGTACAAGGCAAGGTCTCCACTTTTTTGCTCATTCTCAACCCTTCATCTAGTATTCTGGCGGCCACTCTCTCTCGCACCTCCATCCTTAATCTGCTAACATAGCAGTCAGGGGATTTATTTCCTTTCCGCTCTCTGTTCTCAACCTTTCTGCAGCCCTAATCATAGGAGTTACCATTCCACTTTTCTCAATCTCCCATCTTTTAGGAATCGTAGCATAGTTACCAACATGACCCGTTCCAATCTGTAGGTGCTTATCCAGTCCTGGTTTTTTCTTTGCTTTCTGGGAGTTGTCTGAGATTTATAATGGGTGAAGTGGAACTACAAGTCCCGAAATTTAAAGAAAAAAAAAACAGTAATGGATAAGAACCTACAGATTGGGATGGGTCATGTTGGCAAGTATGTCGTAGCTGATGGCAGCGTCACCTGTGTACACTTCCCAACCAATGTAGTGACCGCTGAAGAAAATGGAGGTTCAAACTTCGTATCTGTATGCCCTTCTACGGGTTATAAAGAATAGCACCCATATTTGGGCGGTGCGGAAGGAATTCCTGCAACCTCCTTTTTCGGCCCTCCCTCTGAGACTTTAAGATTATGGGCCTCTCCGCCCTTTTCGTACATCCTCCATAGCTCCAAAATATGCACATGATTTTCTAACTTCAAACCCTTGTGCCCAGTGACTAAGAAAGTATACAGATGTTCCTATGCTCTTATACTAGGTCCTCTCAGTAGGCCAAGAATTTAGCATGTTCCCCTTGGTTTCCAGCAGCCATTCACAATGGTACTTAAAATCTTTCTTATAGCCAGAAAGTATCCAACACAAGTGAGTCAGTGGAGTCTCCATACTCCAACCCACTATAACCAAAACTATTTCAGTTCCAAATAAATGACTTAAAATACATAAGCCAAACACGAGGCACAACCTTGCAACCCAAGGAACCCCTTTTTTCCTCCCTTCTCAGTTTCTTAATCTTCCCCACAATCACTCGCCTTTCTCACTTTCACCACAATCACCTCACTTAGCTATTCACTTTAATTACATTTCTCACTATTATACAAGACAGCATATCATTTAAAACGCCGGCCAGATCTCTGAGATGGCTCCTTCACATAAGCATAGAAGGAGCACAATGTTTTCGACTACAACACTGTTGTTCTCACTCTCTTCATCACTAGTATGGCATTTTCTACTACAATACCGTCTTTCCCTAATTATGAGAAGATTTCCTTCACTACTTCGACAAACCAAGAAAAGCGAGGGCTCCGTCCGCACAACCAATGCAAAATGAACAGTGCTGGATATTCTCCAGAGAGATATCTTTGGGAGGACTTAAAATAAGATGCCACCTCACCCCTGGTTGAGAGCTCCACCAGACCGAAGGCTATCAGGGCAAACTTCATAATGGACGTGCTGGTTCGGGATACCACCTCACACCTCTAAAATATCAAACTAGGTACAAAATATGTACACAGGGCTCGCAACATGAAACAGTTCATTCGCTTCTTCAAAACACTCACCCTTCCAATTCACCTAACCTCGTCACACATGCACATCTCACTGACCAAAACCCCTTAAATCAAAGAAAACACCCTTTTCCCTTATTACTCCCTTGCTTTACCCACAAAGTGCACTCACATGATAATGACAAGCTTCAAACCAATATGGTGCCTATAGACCTCTTATTACTGTGCACAAAGACTGGTCCCTGCAGAGAAGTGACGCAGCCGAGTTGTGTAGACAGGAGACACCCAACTTCTCAAAGCCTGCAGTCCACCCAGGGACGCTGAATGTGCGGGTGGACCTCTGATCACCTGAACCACACAAGCTGACATGTGTTATACATGTTATAACAGTAAACATACTCCCACTGATTTTATAACAAGTCATTCCCACACGGTTGGTCAAACAGATAGAAAAGAAATCCAATATTCTCTAATTCCCACGTTCTCATTGGTCACATTAATCAAACTACCATCTGCTCATATTTGTAGCGCACCCCCTTTGCTGGGATCGTCCGTCGTAGGTCATGACATCATTACCTAGTTAAACATTCACATACAAACATAATTAATTATAAGTTCCCGCTGACTTGTAATCTCAAACCCAGACGTGATGCACATGGTTTAAAAGAATGCTTCAAGCAATATGAGGGGGGTGGGGGAGAATAAACAAGTTACTGGCCATAACGATCTCACCCACCCAGACTTGCTGGCATACTTCTTTCATTGTAATCTAAATTACTGCCAATTCAACATGCATGGCCTGTGGAATAACTTACTGAAACCTATAAAGCATTTGTCAACTCTGCCCTTAAGCACCCCATGGACCGAGTTTATTGCTTCACCAAAAGCAGATGGTCTGACTACCCTGAACAATGAGTAACAGACTACCATGTGCTTAAAAAGATTGCATCTCCATTCCACAATAGTGCTAAGCCATAAAAACTCAGCCTGTCTGTAACTGACCATCTGATATTGTTGCGGCTGCCTGCTGCCCTTCCTCTGCCCTCAACCTTGCTAAACTAGTTTTTCCAGTCACAGAGTTCACTTCACAAACCCTGGTTGTTGGGCCAG